>NW_006209014.1:104757-148243 GCF_000334495.1 Tupaia belangeri chinensis | reverse complement strand
CCGGGGGGTGATTTCTCGCTTTGTCTGTCTGGCGAGCGCACGCGCCCTATAGCGAAAACCTCTCCAAAAAAAAAAAAAAAAACAAAAAACATGCCAGGCAGAGTGTGCATACCCCAAAATCCTGATGAGATGGAAAATGGGAAAAGGATTACAGACCAATCACACACCTTTGGAGAGGAGTGCTCTCTCTCTCTCTCTTACTCTCTTCTCTCCTGGTGAGTGCATATGCCTTTTGGCAATTAAAATTTTTTTTCAAGGTACCAGAGTTAAATTTTTTTAAGAGAGATTTTTGCTATAGAGTGTGTTTGCTCACCAGAGAGACAGAAAGCAAGAAATCACCCCCCAGGAGAATGACCATAATGCAATCCCTTCTTCAGCCTCCTTTCAGGATTTTGGGCACATGCCCAGCGTGAGTTTGAAGCTGCCAGGTCCGGAACTCGAGCTACAGTTGACCATGTTGGAGTCCAGTGATATAACCATTCCACCATCTGATGGTCCCACCAGAGTTAAATTTTTAAATTCTGATTTTATCTTAAAAACTCTAATTTATTTCTCACATGATTTCCATGCAGAAAACTTGGCAAAGGAAGTTGGTATTTGTTTATATTGTATTTATAGGAACAATTCACTTAACAAATATGCCAGTCCCTGTGTTAGGTATAGAGGTACATAATCATCTGTGAGGTGTGAGAGGTTTTTTTCTTTAGGGAAATATAAACCATCCACCAAATAAGAATAGGTAGTGTTGTGGTATAATTTGGAAGTAAAAATTGTCTGATTCATATATCAAAAGTGTTTATACGCTTTAACATTTAACAGAAAATGGAGGTAAAAAGTCTTAGAAAGTTGAGCAAATCTAATTTGCTCAATCACAGTAAAGAGCTTTTTTTTTTTTTTTAAACTATAGGGCATGTGCACTCACCAGAGAAAGTGAGAAATTACTCTCTAGAGAGATCCACACGGCAATCCCTTGTCCTCCATTCTCCTATTGAGATTTTGGGCACCTATATGCATCTGGTGTGGTTTCCAAGCTGCTAGGTCCAACACTCGAACCACAAAGTTGGCTGTGGGATCCAGCCACCTTTATGTCTGCACCACCTGCTGACCAAAAAGATAAATATATTTTTTTGAGAGGTTTTTTGCTATAGGGTGCGTGTGCTCACGAGAAAGACAGAGAGAGACAGAGAGGCAGAAAGTGAGAAATCACCTCCTAGGGGTTGGCCACACTGCCATCCCTTCTCTTCCATTCTCCTCTCGGGATCTTGGGCACCTGGCGTGAGTTTAAGCCACTGGGTCTGGTACTTGAACCGTGGTTGACTACATGGGAGTCTAGCAATGTAGCCATTATGCCATCTGCTGGTCACGAATGTATCATTTTTTTCACTTAGTCCCTATTAGTCTGCTTATCTTTGCCTATTTGTGTACATATTTTCAGTAGATAAACTAGCAACAGTCAAAACTCTGAGTTAAAGGATGTTCATTTTAAGTTTTGATAGAAATTCTTTTGAAGAGTCTTGTGAAAAGCCTTACATTTTCTATTTCTTTTTTAAAAAGAATTATATTTATTTATTTATTTATTTATTTAGACCAGAGAGGGACAGAGTGACAGAGTTAAAGATAGAGAGAAAAAGAGAAAGCAAGCCGCCAGGTCCAGGACTCGAACCACAGTTAGCCATGTGGGAGTGCAGTGCCCTTAACCACCATGCCACTTGCTGGCCCTCATTTTCTAATTCTCAATTTTATTTGTCTATTATATGAAGGTCTGAGGAGGATTTAGGAATAGAAAAAATCTGGACTCAGAGCTTTGTTGTTATGGGAGCTGGATCGCACATGGCCAGCCATGGTTTAAATCCTGACCCTGCGTCTTGAATCCACAGTGTATGCCGGCATGCCCCCAAATCCCGACAGAATAAAATGGGATTGCAGCATGATTACACCCTGTCGGAGGTGCTTTCTCCCTCTGTCTCTTTTTGGTGGGTGCAGGTGTGCTCTGGCAATTAAAAAAAAAAAAATAGGAATCATCCCAAGTCTCTTAAAAATACCCTCCATCCCAACAGCCTTTCACTTGCACATAAGTTATGGTTAAAAATAAATAAAATGAGTTTGAGAATTAATGAGTTATGTCATATCAGCACTAATAACTCTTTCCTTTGGGGCCAGCAGGTGGTAGGATGGTTAAGGTGCTGGATGCCCACATGGCTGACCACAGTTCAAGTCCTGGACCTGGCAGCTTGCTTTCCCACTTTTCCCCTCTCTCTTTCTCTCTGTCACTCTGTCGCTCAGATTTTAAAAATTAAAAAATAAAATAATTCTTTTTAAAAAGTAGACCTTTCTTAGAAGTTAAAATATTGCTGACTCTGAAAAAATGACTTGTACACCTGTAACGTAGAAGCGATGATCAAGACTCTATCTCTTTTAAATTTTTTCAGAGGGTATGTGTGCTCACCAGTGAGAGAGACAGAAAAGAGATAGAGAATACCCACCTCCCCAACAAAGAGACATGGTCACACTGCAGTCTCTTCCGCATTTCTCTATACTGTCAGGATTTGGAACTCACATGCACACATACTCAGCATGTTTCTCAAGACACAGGGGCCCAGATATGAACCACATGATTGGCCATATGGGATTCAGCTTCCTTAGCCACCAGACCACAAAGCTATCTCAAGACTCCTTTTTTTTTTTTTTTTGGAGAGGTTTTTGCTATAGGGCACGTGCACTCGCCAGAAAGAGAGGGACAGAGAGATAGAGAAAGCGAGAAATCACCTCCCAGGGGGAATGGCCATGCTGCAATCCCTTCTCCTCCATTCTCCTCTCAGGATCTTGGGCACGCATGCACACGTGCCTGGCATGAGTTTAAGCCACCGCAGTTGGCTACGTGGGAGTTCACCCAACATAGCCATTATGCTAACTGCTGTTTCCTCTCAAGACTCTTTTGATAACATCTTTTTGAGCTAAAATAAACCAAGTTTGACACTGTGCTAGATGTGGGAGGACATATCTATTCCAGGGGGGAAAAAGTGACAGAAAAATATTTCCCAAATAATAATTAGAACCCTGGAAAAGAATTGCCTAAGAATATTTCTCTTATTAAAAGTACAAATCTGTTTAAATGTGATTCATTGAAGCCAACTACATTATTTCCACATCTTGCATTCATACTACCATGGTTTATGATATTCATATTGAGGATGCCACAAACAAGATATGAATCTTTAGTATATTACAATGGCATACAATAGTTCAAAATTAGTCCACAAAATAAGTTACACAGAGACTATCAGTAAGCTGTTAGAAAACATGTTTTTTTAAATAATTTTTTAAAGAATTATTTATTTCCATTTGTCATTGTTATATTTTTTCTTCATTTGACGAGAGAGAGAGAGAGAAAGGGAAAGTGAGAAAGCAAGCCACCAGGTCCAGGACTTGAACCATGGTTGCCCATGTCGGAATCCAGTGCCCTTATCCACCACACCACCTGCTGGCCCCTAGAAAAACATATTGTAAATTATGTCATTGGTGTAGAATTCAAGTGGTTCATTATTAAATTATTAAAAATGAATAACTGTGGTAGCAGGTGTTATGGAGGTTAAGGTACTGGATCCCACATGGCTGGTTGTGCTGTTTGAGTGCCATACTAGCGGCTTGAGAATCACTCTGGTTACATATGCATGTGTGCCCAAAATGACAAAAGGAGACGGGGGGGGGGGGGAAGAGACTGCAGTGTGGCCATCCCCCCAAGGGAATGCTTCTCACTCCTCTTCTCTTCTCTTCTCTCTCTCTCTCTCTCTCTCTCTCTGATGAGAACACACACTGTACAGCAAAAACTTTTTTTAAAAAGGGGGGAATGTGGGGGGAGCAGTAGGTGGCATGGTGGTTAAGGCACTGTACAGTCCCACATGGCTGACCACAGTTCAAGTCCCGGACCTTGGTGGCTTGCTTTTTCATTCCCCCACCCCCATCTCTCTCTGCGTCTCTTTCTGTCAAGCTAAGAATAAATTAACAAATAAATAAAATTTAATAAATATTTTTTTAAAAAAGGGGAGTGGATAGCTGAAAAGTACATGCTTAATTATTATTTGTATATATACTTTAATAATGCTGTTTACAATTAATATTTTATTTTAAACTGTGAATCAATTTGCAGCTAAATATAGCTTTTACTATGGTTTGGAACAAAACTGACAATATACTAAAAATAAGGTAATGAGAACCTTCATGTGGTGAGCTGAATAGTGCCCCTCTCCAACTCCAAAGGTGTCTGTGTTCTAATCTTTGGAACTTGTAAATGTGCTACCTTACCCACTGTAAAGGCGTTTGCAGATGTGATTAAAGTTAGTACTAGGGAAATTATTTCATTATCGCAGTGGTCTGAATATAAAGGTTCTTACAAAAGGGAGGCAGAAGTCAGCCCTGGCATGCTGATTGGGACAACAGCATCTCACATGGCTTACTCAGCAAACTCCAGGCGCGTTTGCATCCATGTCCAAAATCCTGATAGAAGGGAGAAATAGAGAAGGGATTGCAGGGTGACCATTCCCCAAAGGCGGTGCTTTCTCTCTCTCTCTCTCTCTCTCTCTCTCTCCCCCTCCCTCCCTCTCCCTCTCCCCTCCCCCTCTCTTTCTCTAATGAGAACACACATCCTCTGGCAGAAAAAAAAAAAAACAAGTTGACAGGAGGGTCAGAGGAAGAGAAGGCCATGTCCACAAAAGCAGGGGTCAGAATCAGAGAGCGATTTGAAGATGCAAAACTACTGGCTTTGAACTTGGAGAAGGACCATGAGCCAAGGAACAAATGTAGGCAGCTACTGGAAGTTGTAAAAGGCAAATAAAAAATTCTTCCTTGGAGCCTTCAGAAGGCACATTCCTTTGCTGACACCTTGACTAAAGAGACTTCTGACACATAATTGTGGGTAACCAATTCGTGGTGATTTGTTACAGTAGCAACAGGAAACGAGAACACTTTCTATAATAATTGGAACTAGCTCTAATAAAACTATAGTTAAATACGTCACATATCTTCAATTCGTGGAGAAAAGACGACAGTATCAGATTACAGTGTCATCAACTAAACCAGTTATTGGAGTTAAGGCCATTCTTACAAGAGAATCTATGTAAGTCTAAATTAGTCCAGAGGATGAAAAGCATGTTATAAATTGGAAAAGTCTATTGTCCAATTAACTCTCCAACTTCACATAAACTTTAAACGTCAAGTTTATTTATATGAGCTTTGTCATTTTTGTACTTTCCACTTTTAAACTTTCTCCTAAAAATCATCATAATAATCAACAACAAATCATAACCCTTCGTTCCAAAGAAGTTAAGGTTCCAAAGCAGACGGCACGTCTCTGGCGGCGATTACGCAATGCGGCACTGCAGTTCCGCCGGCGGTTGGCTGGAGGGCGCTCTGCAGCAGACGCGGCGTGCGCCCAGGCCTGGGCCGGGGGAGGAGGAAGCGGTCAGCAGCGCGACGCGCGAGCTGGCGATGGTGCTGTTCCGGCAGCTGCTTCCGACTGTGCGCTCGGCGGTCCTCCGGCCGGTGGAGGCCGGGCTCTACGGTGAGCTTGGTAGTCTTTGGGGAAAATGAGAGCGCCTAACCTGGGACTCCAGGGAAGGGACGACGTGGTGGAGGTGCTCGCTTCTTTAGACTTCCAGTTAAAAGGCGGACAGACTCATTATTGTTGGCGCCTGGGGATATTATCACCCGTTTGCGGTTCTTAGCCCTTCAGATCCTGGGGCTGCCCGGTGCGTTGCCAAGAAAGCAGGTAACGCTGCCCCGGGGGTTCATGTGGAGGGCTTTTATCAAGGTAGTGGCGTTTGATAGAGCAGTTGAGGTCAATTAGCGACTCAGAGGAGTGAGCAAGATGGCCAGTCCCTGCCCAGGAGAAGCGTAATGAGCCCAGACTTGCGGGTTACATTTGGGACTTCCTACCGAGCTGCGCTCTTCGGGTGATGAAACAGCCACCTAGAATTACAACGTGTTAGCTGTAAGAGTATCACCCTCAATTTAATAGAGTGGGAAACGAGCCAGAGAAGTGAAGGGGGTTAGTCGAGGCGTTGGGTCTAGAACCCAGGGCACGCCTCCGGTCCTTTTGTCTCACATGCTGCCTTTGTTTGCATCAACTTTCATCTGTGTTTGCAGCTACAGACACCCAGCTTAAAAATGCTCAACTCCTCCAGTTCCATCTTAGCTGTAGGTATGGCCTACAGTTTAAGATGTGCTTTTCTATGTGAATTATTGTTTCCTTTTATATTTATTCAACACTCATTTATTAAGCACCTAATCTGCCAGGCCTCCTGCTGGGGTAGGCCTCCCCACCATTTCTGGTGCCTATCCCACCCATGAGTGCACCCTTTCTGGGGGGACATAGTTACTATTATGTTTACATAAACACTATTACACATTGCTCAGTCCAGCGGGACTGCAATGGGGGGGGGGGGAAAATGGACTCTGAGGAAAGTGTTAGGTAAAGTTGCCTTTTTCACTTAAATTATGCTAGTATTAAGTGAGTATGTTCTTATAGTAAAACAAAAAAGCATAGTGCAAATCCCTCTTCATACATCTTCCCCATCCCAGTCTTCCCCAATTATGATTTAGTGCACATTCATTCTAAGTACTTCTATTAGTATACATAAATATATATCAAAAATACTATGAATAGAGCCAGCAGGTCATGAACGTCAAGGTGACTGGATCCTACACAGCCCAGTTCAAGTCTGCATGCTCCAAATCCCTTTCTCTCTTTTCCTTTCTCTGTCTGTCTCTAGCAAGCACATGCACCCTACAGCAAATACTAATTTTTAAAAACATCATGTATATAAATGTGATCTATGCATACTGTCCTATAATTTTTTCTCACTTAAGGTGTTAGATGCTTTCCATGACAGCAGCACACAGAACTCTTAACCATGGCATATATTCCATAGTATGGATTTGCCACGGTTTACGCAGGGTGTCACCTATTGGTGAACATCTTGTCTTCCAATTTTTTGCTGTGATAAGCAGTTGTTCAGTAATAAGCATTGTGCATACCACCTTGTATATTTTGTACAAGTATTTTACTAAAATAGACACCTAGAAGTGGGACTGTTGGATAAAAGACATACAAGTGACTTTCCCGAGTCTTAAGGGAGAGAAGACTGTTCCATGTAAAGATGTGGGAGACAGTCCCTTTAGAAGGAACAGTGCATCTAAATCGTGAAGGAGAAGCAGAAAGATATTTATTGATTGCACTGGATACTTAAACCTCACAGCAACTCTAACAAGTTAAGAAATATTATTCTCATTTTACAAATAAGAAACTAAGTCCTAAAGAGTGTATAAGTCATTTGTCTAGGGGCACTGAGCTGAGTAGACAAGCCAGGATTTGAACCTAGGTGTATCTGACTCTAAAGTATTTCTCTTACCATTATAAAAACACATTTAGAGGGACCAGCAGATAGCGTAATGACTACATTATGCTGGACTCCCGTGTAGTCGACCGTGGTTTGAGTCCCGGATCAGGTGGCTTAAACTCACACTGGGTACATGTGCGTGCGTGCCCAAGATCCCGAGAGGAGAATGGAAGAGAAGGGATTGCAGTGTGGCCACCCCCCTCTGGGGGGGATGATAATTTCTTGCTTTCTGTCTCTCCGTGTCTGTCTTTCTGGGGAGCGCACACGCCCGATAGCAAAAAACTCCCCCCACCAAAAGAATACATTTAGAGCACACATATATTGTTGTTGTAAGATAGAATAACCGGAGCAGAAAAGCAGTTGGGGAGGAGAGGTTTGGTAAGGTATGCTGGTAAGGGTTGAAGTATACTCTGGGTCTGTATCCTATTCCGTTTGCTACAGAGTATCCACATGGGTTAGATTGACCAGTGTGGACACAGCAAAACTGGACGAGGTTATTCAGAAGTTGGGCTTACAAGTAAAAAAGTCAGGTATAGCCTGCATTACCCTTAGAAGATTCCTCAAAATAACCACACTGTTATCTCTTGGTAAATCCCAAACAGCCAGTTTTTCTCCAGTGTAGGAACAGGTTAGTGTTTCTTCGGTTAGGCACCAGATCAGTGGCTGATTTCTAAGTAGACAATGTGAATACAAAAGCCATTCTACCGTTTTTCTTCTGTAGAACTGAGAATCATACCATGAGAGACATGGGGAGAGCTCACCAAGGAGCCCCTCACTAAGTGGAAAGGCAAGAAGTCCAGAAGTAAAACAGTTTATTACTCAGTTCCTATGTAAGCCTCTTACATATGATAGTTATTGAAATCAAGAAATTAATGTTGACTTAACACTTAACTAATTGATGGAGCTATTTGTTTCTTACTAATTTTGGCCAGAAGTCATGTTTGCTGGTCAGAGACAGATAGAGAGAGGAAAGTCCCAGATCCAGTCCCGAATCCTACACGGTAACGTCATGCCTTCTAGGTCTCTTCAGACTCCTGCCAGTCTTTGTCCTTTCTTTTATGACACTCATGCTTTTTAAGAGTCCTGTTGAGCCAGCAGGTGGATAATGCTTAAGGTGCTGGACTCTCACATGGTTGACCAGTTTGACTCTTGGACCCAGTGGCTTCAAACTCACACCAGGCACGTGTGTGTGCATGCACACCCAAACCCAGGAGAATGAAGAAGGGATTGTGGTGTGGTCATTCTCCCAGGAGGTGATTTCTGATTCATTCTGTCTCTCCAGCAAGCACTCATGCCCTATAGCAAAAATCTCTCTTCAAAGAAAAAGTACTATTTTATTTATTTTAGATTTTCTTCTGAGTAGACTCAAAGCATGCATTTTTGGCAAAGGATACTAAGGAAATGATATGCTCTTCACAATGCATCGTATCAGGAGCTACATGTTTTCAGCATACCTTATTACTAGTGAAGTTATCTTTGAATAACTGGTTAAAGTGGTATCTCTCAGATCTTTCCCATTGTAAGTAGCTCGTGGAGAGATATAATCTCTTTTGTTGAGAGATTTTTGCTAATAGGGCACATGCACTCACCGGAGACAGAGACAGAAAGACAGAAAGTGAGAAGTCGCTCCCGGGGTGGGGGGTTTGTCCACACCACTCTCCCTTCTCCTCTTGGGATTTTGGCCATGTACACACACTTGCCTGGCATTAAGTTTTAAGCCGCCGGGTCCAGGACTTGAACCACAGTCAACTATGTGGGAGTCCAGCGACATAACCATTATGCCACCTGCTGGACCCATTTCCAATCATATTTTTATTCACTAAATCTGCGACAGTATCTATCAATGATTCTTACCTGTAACAACTACACTGTAATGATTTTGTTTCTATCGTTCCTTCACATTTATCAGTTAAAATTCCAATATGAGGAAGATAATCCATTCTGATCTATTTAATCAATTATATCCTTATATCAGTATGGACCCATGACTGACTTTTTTTTTTTTTTTCTTTAAATTTTCTAGAGGTTGTGTGCACTCAGAAAAATCCTCTCAGGATTTGGGACATCATGCACATGTGCCCAGCATACTTCTCGCCAGTTTTAGGACTTGAATTGTGCTGTCAGCCAGATGGGAACCAGCTGCCTTCACCATTAAGTTACAGATGGCCCCACCATAGACTTACTTTATGTGTTATTACCCACTATCATATTTTGTTACCAATTATTTAACAGAAAAAAATGCCATATTAAGTACTTACATGTATAGTTTAAAATATAATGTCCCCACATCTAACGTATAGCTTAATATCTTTCCTTGCAAGGGGAAATGAAATTAAAAAAAAAAAGTTTAGGAGTTTTTTTGCCTTCGGGCATATGCACTCACTGGCAAAAGAAAGAGAGACAGAGACAATGAGAGGGAAAGTGAGAAATCATTCCCCTGGTGGGGATGGCCACCCTGCAATCCCTTCGCCTCCTGGGATCTTGGGCACACACGTGCACACAGAGATGCCTGCATGATTTTCCAGCCACCAGGTCCAGGACTCACTCCACCTTGGGCCACGTGGGAGTCCAGTGACATAACCACTATGCCATAATCTGACCCCTCAAAATTTTCTTAATGTAACTTGAATAAGAATCAGATTTACAAATTATTTATGTATTACTTGCCCAGTGCTGAATGTGTGTTTAGAAACTTCCACTCTTCGGATATAGTAGAAAACAGAAAGCACACGGGGGAAGACAAACTGCGTCCTAATGTGCATACATCCAGGATGTGTGTATAAACGAAAAACCCTGTTCCCCATCCACTTCTTACACCAAAATGTGCTTTCCACACCAAGCAATTCTCACCATTTTCCTGTAGACACCAACTGGCTATCCTACAATTTAATTCTGAACTAACTACCCGGAGTTTAGTGCAGACCCTACAGACTAAAGACCTCAGTTCCACAACACTGCCCCCACTTTGGATGCCAGTCACAAGGCCAGGCCTCCTCTACTTATGACCAACTGGCTGTAAATCAAGGGTCTAGACTTCCTCCTTTGGTTTGGTCATTTTCTAGAACTGCTCACAGAACTGAAACGCATTTATCATTTTAAAGGATATAGTAAAGGATACAGATGGAGATCACAGTGTGAGGTCTGGAAGGGCCCCAAGCACAGGCGCTTCTATCCCTGTGGAGCAGAGATGCACCATCTTCCTGCCCCATGGACGTGCTCACCGACTAGCCGAGATCTCTGAGCACCATAGTTCAGTGGTTTTACAGAGGCTTCATGTAAGCATGACCAATTATTACCTCAATCTCTAATCCCACTCATAGGATGGGTGATAGGGCTGGAAGTTCCAAGTTTCTAATCAAAGCTTTGTCTTTCCAGCAACGAGGCCCTGTTCTGAAGCTATCCAGGAATCCACCAAGAGTTAGCTCATTAAAACAAAATAATCTGTTAGCTAGGAGATTCCAGTGAATTTAGGAACTCTCAGAAACCAAATACGTGTTTCATTTATCACAGAGAAAAATACATATAATTGTTTATATTTACCAGAGGGTGCATGCGTTCACCAGAGACAGAAATAGTGTGACCAGACTTCCCTGGGAGATGGTCATGCTGCCGTCCCTTCTCTCCTCACTCCCTCCTTTCAGGATTTTAGGCACACACACACACGTCCAGCATGTTTTTCAAACCATTGGGTCTGAGACTCAAACTATACAGGTGGCCATATGGGATCTAGCTCACAGAACCACCAGGTCAGAGGCTGGTCTCATAGATTTTACAAGTGAAAAGATGAGTTAGCTGACCAGAACTAGGGGTTCAGACAAAAATTCTAATCTACTCTTTACAACTTTTAATAACGAAGCCACTTGGAAAATGCCCAAATTTTTTTTCTCATTTTCCAGGTTTGAAGATAAGAAAAGGAAGCTCTCACAATTTTTGTACTACTGTTTTGAAAGAAGTCACTTATAAGGAACTGAAAAACATGTTGAATTCCAAAAAGATTATGTTAATTGATGTCAGAGAGACATGGGAAATTCTTGAGTATGGAAAAATCCCTGGGTCTGTCAATATACCATGTGAGTAATATGTATCTTAAACTGATTCATTTAAATATATATATATCGAGGACCAGCAGTTAGCGTAATGGCAATGTCGCTGGACTCCCATGTAGTCGACCGCGGTTCGCGTCCTGGACCCAGTGGCTTAAACTCATGCTGGGCGCGTGTGCGTGCTTGCCCAAGATCCTGGGAGGAGAACGGAGGAAAAGGGATTGCGGCGTGGCCATCCCCCCTGGGGAGTGATTTCTCACTTTCTATCTCTGTCTCTGTCTGTCGGGCGAGCGCACACGCCCTATAGCAAAAACCTCTAAAATACATAGATAGATAGATAGATAGATAAAAAGATAGATATAGGTGTGTTATTTGTACAAAATAATTTTCTATATCTAAAATGTAATTCTTAACATTTTCTTTCAGTGGATGAAGTTGGTGAAGCTTTACAGATGAACCCAAGAGACTTCAAAGAGAAGTACAGTGAAGCAAAGCCATCCAAATCTGATAGTCTCGTGTTTTCTTGTTTAGCTGGAGTGAGAAGCAAGAAGGCTCTGGACACAGCACTATCTCTAGGCTTTAAAAGGTGTGTACATGAAAGAAAAACTAATTCCAGGATGTGTATTGTGGGACCAGCAGATGGCATAATGGTTATATT
This sequence comes from Tupaia belangeri chinensis, assembly GCF_000334495.1. Classification (NCBI taxonomy): domain Eukaryota; kingdom Metazoa; phylum Chordata; class Mammalia; order Scandentia; family Tupaiidae; genus Tupaia; species Tupaia belangeri. Next base: position 136,148 of record NW_006209014.1, on the reverse strand, counting down.
GCTGGACTCTCATGTAGTTGACAATGGTTCGAGTCCCCCCAGTGGCTTAAAACACACTGGATGCGTTTGCACGCATGCCCAAAGTCCTGAGAACAGAAAAGGGATTATGGCATAGACATCCCCCTGTGGGGGTGATTCTCACTATCTCCATCTGTCTCTAGTGAGCACATGCACCCTGTAGCAAAAATCTCTTTAAAAAAAAGTATATTGCAGTGCTTCATATATATTTGTATTGGTCTATTTAAGAACATCTTACAATTATTGATAGTAAAGTTAGGTAGCAAGACTAAGAGCCTCTATCTTTTCATCTTACTCAAAAGCAGCAAAATCTTTTAAATGGGCTTAGTCAAAATACTATGGTGACTAGCTGCTATCTCTAAAGTTCCTGTCAACCTTCTTTGATGAAGTAGGAGAAGATATTTATATCATTAACTATATGATGTACGTTTTCAGTGCTCAACACTATGCTGGAGGATGGAAGGAATGGGTAACCTATGAGTTTTCAGAGAAGAAACAAGGAAATTGAATTTTGGAAGGCAACTTGGCTTTTCCCTTGTGTACATGCAACCTAGGATGATGGAATGAACAAAAGAATAAAAATCAAATTATGATACCACTGGTTAATTAATGGTAAGGGGACTTTGTAGAAGTCAATTGCATGCTGAGTCTCATTCTCATCTGTAAATCAATAGTATCACTCTTGACTGCGTGCTTCCAAAGACTATTATGACTGAGGTAATTTATGTGACTTGTCATAGAAATATAGAAATTGGGGGACCAGCAGAGGCATAATGGCTATGTTGCTGGACTCCCATGTAGTCGACCACGGTTCAAGTCCTGGACCTAGTGGCTTAAACTCACACCGGGAGCATGTGTGTGCATGCCCAAGATCCCAAGAGGAGAATGGAAGAGAAGGGATTGTGGCATGGCCATCACCCTGGGGGGTGATTTCTTGCTTTCTGTCTCTCTGTCTGTCTCTGTCTTTCTGGTGAACACACACACCCTATTGCAAAAACCTCTCCAAAAAAAGAAAAGAAAGAAATATAGAAATTGGAATTCTAGTGATTAATTTTTAACTTGTTTAGTATAGTTTAGTAGTATTCCAAAAGACCAGGTTACTTGTATTGCCTAATCATGTTTAACCATCTGCGTTTGTATAACTTCCATTCATCAAAGAGGCTTTGAGCAAATTAGCAGACTTGACTTTAAAAAAATCAATAAAGTAGGATCCAGAGAAATAGGTGAAATTTGAACAATGAAGATACATTAACAATGTCCAAAGACCAGCATGGTAGTGATATAATTAGCTATTTTAAAAATTAAGAGTAGGGACCAGCACATGGTCTAGTAGGTACGTTGGTGGACTCCCATGTAGTTGACCATGGTTCAAGTCCTGAACCTAGCAGCTTAAAATCGACACCAGGCATATGTGCATGTGTGCCCAAAATCCCAAGAGGAGGGTGGAGAAGGGATTGTGGCATGGCCATTCCCCTTGCAGGGTGATTTCTCGCTTTCTGTCTCTGTCTTTCCAGTAAGTACATGTGCCCTATAGCAAAAATCACTCTCTTTTTTAAAATTTATTTTAATTTGACCAGAGAGGGATAGAGTAAGAGAGAGAGGGAGAGTGAAGAAGCAAGCCACCATGTCCAGGACTCGAACTGCGGTCGGCCACATGGTAGTCCAGTGCCCTTAACCACCATGCCACCAGCTGGTCCCAGCAAAAATCTCTCTTGAAAAAAAAAAGTAAAAGCTAGCTCCATAGTCTAGTGGTGAAGGGAGTCAGATCCCACATGTTGGACTGTGGTTTGAGTCCCAGTCCCTGTGGCTTAAGATACACCACATCTGTGTGAGTGCCCAAGGTCCTAACAGGATGGAGACATGGAGAAGGAAGTGCAGTGTGACCATGCCCCATTTGGAGTGCTTTCTGCCCCTCTCTCTGGCAAGTGCATGCACCCTCTGGCAATTAAAAAATTAAGATGATTAATATGGAATAGAAGTCACAACAGTGATTGTTGTTCTGGAAGGAAGACTGGAAAAGGCAAGAAGGTAACTTTCTCGTGATGGAAATGCCCTATACACTGAGCTATAAGTATACAGTTATGTACATTTGACATAACTCATTGAAGTGGAGCTGGCTCTGTGGTACAAAAGCTGGATTCCATATGGTTCAAATCCCAGCCCAGTCAGCCTGGGAAGATGCTGAGCACATGCATGAGTGCCCAAGATCTGAGGGGCTAGAGGACTGGAGGAAGAGGGTCACAGCGTGATTAGACCATGGAGGGTGCAGCTTTTTGCCTCGTATGTGCACATATACACTGTATCATACGTAAAGAGTTAAATGCCCTGAACACTTACAAATGTGTTTTCTAGAAGTAGTTATAGTGAAAAAATTTTTAAATGTTTAAATGATTCCCACTACCATAGGTATATTCCTTTGGAGTAAGTCCTATACTTGTCAGTGTGCTGGTAACAAAGTAAACCTGTATTTTCTTGTCTGTGCCTTTTGAGACGTCTATTTTTTTATTGGAGAGAACTGTTTTTATTTTATTAATTTTTTTAAGATTTTTGCCAAAGGGTGCTTATGTTTACTGAAGAAACAGAGACCAAGAGAGGGAAAGTGAGAAATCATTCCTCCCTCACCCCCCGAGGATGACCACTCCACATTCCCTTCTCCTCATCTCCTCCTGGGTTTTGGGCATACACATTCACACACCAGTGTGTTTCAAGCTGCGGGGTCCAGGACTTGAACCATGGTCAGCCATGTAGGAGTCCAGCACCTTACCCACCACAGCACCTGCTGGCCCTAGACTTCTCTATTTTTAGTTTCATTCATGTATTCAGATCATATAAGACCTAGAAAGGAACTTTAAGGATTTGGTCTATCCTAAATAAAGTGGAAAGTCATTGGGGAATCTGGGATGTTGGATGTATGTGATTCCCTTCAACTTTTATTTTGGACGAAATCAATCTAGTTTCTTACAAATCCAATTTCTTGCAAAAACAGGGCCAGCAGATGGTGTAGTGGTTACATCACTGAACTCCTACAAGGCCAATCGTGGTTCGAGTTCCGGACCCGGTAGTTTGAAACACATGCTGGTGTGTGTGCATGCATGCCCAAGATCCCAAGAGGAGAATGGAGAACGGACTGCAGCATGGCTATCCTCCTGGGGGATGATTTCCTACTTTCCCTATCACTGTTTCTCTCTCTCTCCAGCGAGTACATGTGCCCTAAGGCAAAAACTCCTAAAAAAAAATTCCTACAAAACAAGTAGAGGGACCAGCAGTTGGCGTAATGGCTATGTTGCTGGACTCCCATGTAGTTGACTGCGGTTTGAGTCCCAGACGCGGTGGCTTAAGCTCATGCCAGGCATGTGTGTATGCGTGCCTAAAATCCCGAGAGGAGAAAGAAGAAGGGATTGTGGCATGGCCATCCCCCTGGGGCACGATTTCTCACTTTCTGTCTCTCTGTCTCTGTCTGTCTTTCTGGCAAGCGCACGCGCCCTATAGCAAAAACCTCTCCCCCCCCAAAAAAAACCCAACTAGAAAAGCTGAAAAACATGTAGATACTACACACACACACACACACACACACACGAACATATAAAATCTCTTTAAAGGCATTACAGAAACAGCAAGGATTTGAAGAGCCATGATCTCAGGGAGAATCAAAGCTGTATAGGATAAATCACTGAAGTACTGAGCCACTAAGGAACAGTGGCTTGGTAAACAAAGCAGGGTTTTAGTCAGACACCCTGAAAGGCTACAAGTAGAGGTAAAACTAAAACTGGGGGCCAGCAGGTGGTATAGTGGTTAAAGAGCTAGACTCCCATATGGCTGTGGTTCGAATCCTGGACTTGGTGTCTTGAAAATCATGTGGGCTGTGTGGTGTGCCTGCCAAAAAAAATCCTGAAAGGGAAGTGGAAGAGAGATTGTGGCATAACCACCCCCTTGGGAATGATTTCTCACTTTCTGCCTCACAGTTTGTTTCTCTCTCTCTGGTGAACGCATGCATCCAGTGGCAAGAAAAACAACAACAAAAAGCTGATCAATCCTTACAAAAACTAAGAAAAGCTTCAAATCAACTAAATCCCTGAATAAATTAAGATGATATTTCTGCTACCCTACAGGTCTACTAGAAGTAAACCCTCCATGAAGATACCATTATTTCACTAGAGCAGGTTTGGCAATAAAGAAATCTTATGGTCTTGTGGCCATTTATTAGGTTTCTGTTGCAATTACTCAGTTCTGCTGTTATAGCACAATAGATGCTGTTTTTCGAGCTGCCAGGGCCTGGAGCCACCTACAGCCCATCATGTAAGATCTGGCACAAAAAAGTTTGAAAACATAGAAAATGATATTATTTAAGCACATGGGCATATATAAATATAAATGAATTATGAAAATAATACTTAATTCAGAATAGTTTCCATTGGGAGAAGAGAGGAACATAGCAGGCTTCAATAATATTAACACTTTATATAATGTTTGCGGGGCAAACAGTACTTACCTTTTTTATGCATGGAATAGGAAATACCACTATCCCCACTTGGATATATGTGAACAATATTATACAGTTATAATATCTTGGATTCCTGGTACTTTTAAAGAAAAATATTTATGATAGACAATGTATTCTATATACCCAAATATAATTGTACTTACATCTTTCAAAAAAAGTGAAGGTTAATAATCTTCTATATCTAACTTATAATTTCAGTTGTCAGATTTTCTGAAACTAAAACTTAACAAGTTATATTTCTTTTTAAAAGATTTATTTTATTGTTATTATTTTTTAATTTGAACAGTGAGAGACAGAGAGAGAAAGAGAAAGTGAGAAAGCAAGCTGTGAGGTCCAGGACTCGAAACGGAGGTGGCCATGTGGGAGTCCAGTGCCCTTAACCACCACGCCACATGCTGGCCCTGACAAATTATATTTCTTAAACTGCACTGACTTGCAAAACAGAACTCTTAATAGTAACACTTCTAAGGTCTGTTCTATCAGACCCTCAAAATATAGATGATCTAGCATAGGATTAAGTATATCATTTAACAAATGGCTATTTTATTTCAATTTGGGAGAGTATAATTTTCCTCTGATATTACAAGGGTGGAGCAAGCTTTAGAAATATATGAGAAAAGCCAGATTATATTTTTGAAATACTGTACGTATTCTACCTCATTTATAATGGGATAGAAGGAAAATATACTAGAAAAAGTGTCAAGAGTGGACGGCCTCAGAGTTTTGAATTAATCAGTGTTTCAGGTCTTCTGCATTCACATCATCTTACCTATGAGTACAGCTGCATTTCTTGGACTCTGTGGAAATGTACCCTTCTGCTATCTAGTATGTATATGCTGTAGAATACTTCATAGCAATAGTATCAGCAGCTAATTATGAAAAATATATTAATAAAAACTAATGGAAAATTAAATGCTTCGCCCACCATACAGTATAAAATAGGATCAATGTCTCTAATAACAGCAATTTACAACGTTGTCATCACCATTAAAAGTGTTAAAATTTCTCCGGGAGCAAGGATAACAAGCAAAAAACAAAAGGGGGAAATTTTGATAAGGTATTACAATGGCATAATGTGGTTAAAGTGTATCCCAGGTGCAGTTCCTACTTCAGTTCTGTTTTGAAGATTAAGTCAGGTAATGTATGTCAAATAAAATGCTATTACTGTTATTAGTACTGGATCAGTACAATACGGTAACTGTTTAAAAGCAGTTGATATTTTAGGTTGGCATTCATTTAACATTAATGGGTAAAGAGACAGAGAGAGGAAGTGAGGAAGCACTCCCCATAAGGCATGGTCATGTTCCAATCCCTTCTCTATTTATCCTTCCTTTTGGGATTTTGGGCACGCACAGACATGCACCCAGCATGTCTTAAAGCCATCAGATCCAGGACTCTAAATCACACAGTCAGCTAAGTGGGGTACAGCTACCTTCACCACCACCTCACCTGTTAGCCCAGACTAGTCACATTTTAAATGTCCAATAGTTACATTTGGCTAGTGACTATTATACTGGACATAATAGCCCACATATATAATTTTTTTTTTTTTGGAGAGGTTTTCACTACAGGGCGTGTGCGCTCGCCAGACAGACGGAGAGAGACAGAGAGACAGAAAGCGAGAAATCACCCCCCAGGGGGATGGTCACGCCGCAATCCCTTCTCCTCCATTCTCCTCTTGGGATCTTGGGCACGAACGCACCCACGCCCGGCATGAGCTTTAAGCCACTGGGTCTGGGACGTGAACCGTGATCGACTACGTGGGAGTCCAGCGACATAGCCATTACACTAACTGGTGGTTCCTGTGATTTTTAAAACAATACATATAGTAAATGGCTGCTAAATTACAGAGACACCTACTACATCACCTCCCGATGGAAGACTATGCCTTAAGCAGTAGTCTATCAAAAAGAAAGAAAGAAAAAAGAAAAAAAGAACCTAAATCTGGGACCAGCAGATGCCATAGCGGTTACATTACTGGAATCCCACATTACCAACTGCAGTAAAGTCCTGGGCCTGGAGGCTTGAAACTGATGCCAGGTGCATGTACTAGTGCACCCAAAATCCCGAGAGGAGAATGTAGAAGAAGGGACTATGGCATGGCCATTACCCCTGGGGGGTGGGGGGGAGGTAGGAGGTAATTTCTGCTTCCTGTCTGTCCCTCTTAAAAAAAAAACAAAACACCTGAATCTAATCAAGACTTTAGATTTAATTACCAATTTACAGAAAATATGAAGAGGAGAGGAACATGTTAAATGTTGGGACCAGCAGATGGCATAGTGGTTACTTAGCTGGACTCCCACATGGCCAGTTTGAGTCTTGGAACCAGAGGCTTGAAACTCACACCAAGCACCTGTGTGTGTGTGCGCCCCGAATCCTAAGAAAATAGGAGAAGGGACTGAGGTGTGGCCATCACCTGTGGGGGGTGATTTCTCACTTTCTGTCTCTCTGGCAAGTGCACATGCCCTATAGCAAATCTCTCTCTCTCAAAAACAAAACAAATGAACGAAAAATTAAAAAATAAAAAAAATAAAAAACAACACAAAACAACAAAAAATAATGCTATGTCAAGGATGCAATCAGCAAAATCCAGATGGTAAGAAACTCAAGCCAGAAAGGGGAATTTTAAAAAATGCAATGGAGACAAAATCCATAACTTAAAACACTTTAAGACCAGTTTAGGAGGCCACATGGGAAGGGCCCCAATTTGCATCCCGAGGTTCCCTGTACACGCCAGGCACACATGCCCATGATTGGACTGGCTGAGGCTGGAAACGTGGTATCAAGACACTATCTCTCTGTCTTACTCATGGAAGAAATGAATTTTAAAAATGGATATTATTTGTACTAATTCTTTTTAGGCACAGTAACATGTTTACATTTTAATGTAAAGGGCTATTATCTCTTAGGAATATCTATTAAAACATGTATAGGTACCAGCAGATGGCATAAAGGTTACATTGTTGAACTCCCATGTAGTTGAGTGAGGCTCAAGTCCAGAACCTGGAGGCTTAAAACTCACATGTGTGCATGCGTGCTCAAAAATCCCAAGAAGAGAATGGAGGAGAAGGGATTGTGGCACGGCATGGCCGTGGGGGAGGGGGAGGGGGTAATTTCTCACTTTCTGTTTCTGTCTCTCTGGCGAGTGCATGTGCCCTATAGCAAAAATCTCTCTTTAAAAAAAAAAAAAAAAGTATGGAAGAAATGATGTCTAGGATTTGCTTCAAAATAATATGCAAATTGGAGGTGGGTAGGAGTTTAGATAAAAAACTGGCCATGAACTAATGACTGTTGAAGCTAGATGAAGATTCACTATGCTACCACTTATGTGTTGTTTGAAATTCTTCACAATAAGAAAATTTGAGGCATATATATTACTTTTAAAAGTAAAAATTTACAAAGGAATTTATGGAAACGTAAAGGAAAAATTGTGATTAATGATTATGATATATAAATCATTCTGCCTGCCAACATTAATTCCTTCAGACCTGAGGAGAGTTCTTTTTCCTTATTTATCCTGCCCTAAGCTTGGGAGACCTATTATTTGTCACTGTACTGACTTAATACGTAGTCTCCCTTTCCAGTTCTCTGTTACTCTCCATAAGGAAGCAGGACTCTACTAAAGTCTGTTTATAAACCATTTGAAATCGCCCCCTTGAAGAACCATAGAAGGCTTTAACATTTATCTAAAAGAAAAAGGATTTTCAGAAAACAACATAAGACAAATTCAAAAAGATAAATTCAAGACACTAGTCAATATAGCTGGAGAACTTTTATTCTTAAAGTTTTATACTAGGAAGTCAACATTTAATTTAATAATCCATTGTCCACAATTGATTTATTAAAAAAATTTTAATCCTTAAATTGTACATCAATATCCTATGACTCCAAATTTTATTTTATTACTCTCCTTCAAGTCTGAAGAAAATGATTAATTCATTAAGTTCCACAGACAGCACAGTCCCACTGACATGACATTTAGTCTAAAGTCCTACACTCACAGGAGAATTAAGAATAGTCAGTATCAAACTGACCTGAAACCTGATTGTATTCCTGGCTCAGGATACCTGTAGTAAATTTTAAATCCACACTAAGACACAAAGTCAAACTAGGGTATGTATATTGTATAAAAAACTTCTCACAGTAGAGTAAAAAGTAACATTAAAATTGTACTAAATTTCAACCTTCTTATGGTGTTTTATCTAATTAAGCCTTCAAAATGCTAATTGTGGTAGAGTAAAAAGTAACATTAAAATTGTACTAAATTTCAACCTTCTTATGGTGTTTTATCCAATTAAGCTTTCAAAATGCCTAAATAGCTGTGAATTATCTGCAAATAACTTCATATACGATTTTAAAGTTTGCCCAGCACTTCAAAATGGTTACAGAATTAATATAACTTTTAAAATGTCAAAATATGCTATACATATTGCACTTTTCTGCTAGGCTGGGCTAGTATCTTCCATGGCAAGATACTAAAACTACTGAATAAAATACATTTTAAAATCAATAGGTACTTGATTAATTTCCCTGAAATTATCAACATCATTACCAAAATCTTCCAGGATTTTGTTAAGATTTGATTCCTTAAATAGAGTTAAAGTTAAACGTACAGAGGGGGAAAAGCCCTCAGATACTGATTTTTTAATGTTCTTTTTTGGTCCTTCAATGACCAAAGAGAATTTTAAACAAGTGATAATCCACGTTTCCTGGCTTAATAAAAAGCTCTAATTTCTATTATCGAAATTAAGAAATATCACCAGTCAAAAGCTATTAATTTTGAAATGTCTACGTATGTCTGTCTGTAGGTCCCCTTAGAAACTTTTCAAACATGTAAATCAAAAGATTTTAATCAATAATATAAGAAAGTCAAATTAGCTAAGGAAAAACTTATTTTGCAAAACTAAAATCACTTCCCAATATGCTTGACAGAAACAAGCTATTCATTTTCATTTGTGTTCCACTGAAGACATAAATGAAATTGTCCAATGGTTATTTCCAAGTGGTCCACTACGGAATTCTTCGGAATGTTTTATGATTGACTGTAGCTAGAGTTCTGACTTCCATTTGGACCCTGCTCTCCTTCACTGTTTAAATGGGGAAGAAAGAGATTTTGTACCAATTAAAAGATTCATTTTCAACACCCTGATAAGCCTACAAATTTTAAAAGTTTGTTATCCTGTGGTACAATTCTAAGTAAAACATTCCTGAATAAAGACACAGATGTAGAAAAATTAAAATCCAGAAGACTAACATTTGGTTTTATGTTTTTATTCTTATGTAACTTTGTGCCCTCACACATAACAAATATTCTGAAAGTGTCCACATACACTCAAAAAAATTTAAATCAGGGCATAAGGTTTCATTCTTATTACAGGTATCACTCAACATAGAGATTACAGCTTCTTCTAAACAAATTTCCTATAAAATTAAATCTTACATATAATATCCTATTCCTACTAAAATTAGGACGTATTCTTTCGCAAAATAAAAAAACAAAACCCCAAAAACAAAAAAATTGTCCAAAGGCATAATAAAATCATATGTAAATACAGCAAACCTTTATAAGTCAGAAAGAAATACGGTAATTTTCTGGAAAATGCTGAATATTTAAAATAAAATAACTAAAACTGAAAATACCAGTAACTGTGGCAATGGGATTATTGCCTTATCTTGTCCACCATCATCTTGCAGCTTCAGGCCCTGCCACTAGTGAAGAATCACTCAGGGAATTTCTGCAAAAAATGCATCCAAAGGTAGCTGTTTGAATGACTGCCTTAAACAGCTCCTTGTATAAGTACTCACTTTTTCCAAACTGTAATGTTAACTTATCAGTACTAATCTACAAATCTATCTTAATGCTATAAAAATTTTTCTAGAGAAATAATTTAGATAGCAGCATTTCTTTATTTCCCTTCTGACCCTTTTTCCTTTCCCCAAATGATCCAATACAGGGAACGAAGATCCACTGAATTAAATGAACAGATCCTATTTAAAAACAGTAACGACAATAAAAAAAAACTTCGGCATTGCTGAGTCATATTTAGCAAAATTATGTTCCTGTGTGCTATAGATCTTAGGGTCACTCAAAAGTCAAAATTCTTTATTTTTACATTATCAGACCACTCATCAAAAAATTTTACAACTACTACTGAAATTTATAAATCAAGATAATAGCTAACAGTGGTTTTAAAAAAAAAAGATGACATAGTCAAACTGACCTGGGACTACTACAAAGTTTTCTACCCTTGAATTTCAGGTAAACTGGCCTAACTGTTCTATTTACATTTTATGTACGGTAGTAGCCATATGTTGAGGGATACCTGTAATAGACCTGGACTGCATTAGGAAGTTACTAAATAATCAGATTACTGTTTATTTTAAAAAATGAAACATCCTCAATTTATCAAGTCACAAAATTAACATAAATCATGAATTTTGAAAGAAATTTTTAAAAAGATAAAACAACATAATCTAAGGAAAATATGATTTATGAGAATGATATATAACTGAACAAAACCAAAAATTAAAGTCTACAAAGTACCTGTTTGGAGGTGGTTTTGGTTTCGGCATCTTACTAAGAATAGTTGCCATCTCTTTTCTTTCGTCGAAATTCTTCCACTGTTCATATAATTTTAAAATAACCCTGATTATTTCCAATATCTAGAAGATAATATTTGAAAAGTTCTCAGTGGAAAAAAACAAGCAACATTAAGTACATAAAAAATACACATTATGTACCAGGCATCCTTCAGAAAACAGTCTCTGCCCTTAAGTACTCAGGTTAGGTTAGAAAATCCTGACAAATCCAGAAGTCTTTTTTCATCACACTGCTGTTCAGACTTTCCTCCTAGCCTCTCATCTTTCAGCATATGTGCCCTGTCCATCCGTATCCATCTCTGAATTGGGTTTCCTTCTACCTGATGATGTCTTTCTTCCACCAAAATAGAACAGTGAGGTACTAGGAATAAAGGCTTTAATAATCAAGGAATATGCCACTATGGAACGTATTTTTCTAATGCCAATTTTCAAACAATTCATAGAAGGTAGTGCATATAAGACATTATCTGGATTTTTCATTAAGCACTCATTACATAAGGTGCTCAAAACTGACACTTTCACACGTCTGTCATGCTGTTTCCAAATTAGTCCTTTCTTCTCCACCTGAGTAGACCTAGCCTTGGATTAATTTAATGCTTCCAATATTAAAGCAGGAAAGGTAGAAACGGGGCAAAGCCCAGTCTGTCAGGAGACAGGCTGATTTACAGAAGTGCAGAGTGGTATCCAGCAGTCACTGGGTGGATTTTAAAATAACCCTGGTGAGGCCGGCTAAGGGATCCCATGTAGCTGGCTGTGATTCCAAACCCCAGCCCAAAATCCCAACAGGAAGAAGTAGAAGAGAAAGGACTGTGGTGTGACGGCACCCAACTGAACAGTGCTTTCTCATTCTCTGATGAGTGCCCATGCCCTCTGGCAACTAATCCTGGAAGTTAGAGGCTACTGTGCAAACAACTGAGCCAAAAGTTTACCATTCTCTTTTAATTCTAAACTGCTAAGAGAAATAGAACTTAGTCAATATCAACTATTCCTACACCAAACATGTTTCTTAAAATGCTGTTTAACTAATAGTCTCTTTAGCCTGGTGTACATCATAAGATCTTGGGCTCTTTATAATATGATATAATTTTAAAATGTTCAAGTTTCTTTTATTCAACAAAGAGAATTTTAAAGAATACCTTCTCCATATCCACAGAAAGTTCAGCAAACCACTGTCTGGCATCTTTCTGCTGTACAACGCAGGCTACATGTAGGCAGGCTGGGGAAAAAACGACAGGTAATTGCCCGTGGGAAACTGCAGGCACAGAATGTGTATTAGAACTACCGGTTTTCAGGTCAGAGCCATAATCTGGTAATTAAGGCAGCCAAATCCCACATGTCTGACCACAGGGTTTGAGAAACATGCCAGGTACATGTGAGCGCATGCTCTAAACCCAACAGGATGAAGAAACAGAGAAGAATGGATTGTGGTGTGACCAGTCCCCATTAGGTGGGTGTTTTCTCCCTCTTCCTCCCTCTCTTTCTCTCTGATGAATGCATGTGCCCTCTGGCAGAATTAAAAAAGAAAAAAAAAAAACTGAAATGTTTTACTTATAAATTTCATGTGTTAGGGCCAGCTCTATGGCCTAATGGTTAAGGCAGCCAGATATCATGCTGACTGCACAGTTGTGAGTTTTAATGCTATCAATATTAAAGCAGGAAAGGTAGAAACATAGCAAAACCCAATTTGTCAGGAGACAGGCTATATTAAGTTCAGAGTAGTATTCAGTACTCACTAGGCTGACTTTTAAATAATCCTGGTGGGGGCCGATTTGGAGTCAGTTAAGGGAACCAACATGGCCAACTGTGGTTCAAAACAATTGTGTGTGTAATGCCCAAAATCTCAAGAAGGAAAAAGGGATGGAGAAGGGATTGTTGCATGACCATCTGCTATAGGGGGTACTTTCTCCTCTCCCTATCTGTCTGTGTCTTCTCTCTCTGGTGAGCAAACATGCCCTGTAACAAAGAAGAAAAAAAAAATCTATATTTTCTAATTGCTTTTTAAAAATAATACAGCTACAGAGGCCAGTAGATGGTGTGGTGGTTAAGGTGCTGGATCCCACATGGCTGGCTGCATGGTTCAAGCCCTAGACATGGTGGCTTAAAAATCATTCTGGGCAGATGTATGCTCAAAATCCCCAAAGGAGAATGGAGGAGTAGGGATTGTGGTGTGGCCATCCCTCCTGGGGGATAATTTCTCTCATTCCTTCTCTCTGTCTCTCTCCAGCAAGTACACATCCCCTAGAGCAAAAAGCTAAATAACAACAATAATACAGCTACATGTAATAGTTATTATTGTCTATGCCATCAATTTAATCTAAGTAGGAAAATTACTAGAATACATTAAGGTTCTTGACATTGCTCTTCAATGTGTACTAGTCATGGTATAGGTTCCTAGAGAGTTAGGCATATCAGAAAGGAAAATAATCCAATGAGATTAGATTAAGAAAATCATCCCTGGACAGTAGTACAAAGTAGGAGCCAAACTGCATCATGAAGTCAATGTGACAAAAACAAAACCCTCAGGTAATTATGATGATGATCTGTTTTAACAATGTTGACTATGTTTTGCTAGTTCAAGTAAAAGTAGGGTTGCTGGGCCAGCTGGTGGCGCAGTGGTTAGGGTGGCTGATTCCCACTTGGCTAATGAAGTAGTTAGAGTCTCAGGCCAGATAACTTAAAAAACTCCCTGGAGTCTGTTCCTGCATGCCCAAAGTTCTGAGAAGAGGACAGAATAGAGAGGGGATTGCAGATCACCTGACAGGTTTCCACTTAAGGTAACTACTGCTGTTCACCAAGCTACCAAAGATACTCAAAGGAAGAGCCTATTTTGGGGCCAGGTGATGAGCTCAGTGGTGATCACGAGTCTGAGTTGCTGATGAGAAGCCAAGTGGAGGTATGCAGAGAAAAAATGGATATATTGGGGTCAGCAGGTGGCATGGTAGTTAATATGTAAAAAAGAAAGACAAATGGATATAAAGAATTGCTGAGAGCTAGGAGGTGGAATGGAGGTTAAGGTGTTAGATCCCACATGGCCAGCTGAGTGTTTCGAGTCCTGGACTGGGCAGCTTGAAACCATGCCAGGTACACATATGTGCATGCCCAAAATTCCAAGACACTAGAGGAGAAGGGACTGCAGTGTGGCTAGCCTCCTTAGGGGGTGATTTTTCAGTTTCCCTTTATATCTCTCTCTGGCAAATGCATGTATCCCACATCAAAAATTAAAGAAAGAAGAAAAACAAAAAACTGCTGAGGAAAAAGATCTTGGCTAAATAAAAACATTCACTTCAGGGCCAGCAAGGTAGATGTGGTGTTTAAGGAGCTGGATCCCACATGGCAAACTCTGTAGTTGAAGTCCTAGATATGATACCTTCAAAAATATGCTGGGCACCAGTGCGTACATGCCCAAAATCCTGAGAAGAGAATGGAGAAGGGACTGTGGTGTGACCATCCCCGCGGGGTGAGTTCTCACTTTTCCTGTCTCTGTGTGTGTGTTTCCCTCCCTCCCTCCAGTGAACCACCGTATGTACCACCCTATGGCAAAAATTTAAAACAAATAAAACACATCTGTTTCAGTACTTAAAGAGATAGTAGAAGTACTGGACTGAATGAAACTATACAGAGAGAACAAAGATAGTGGGGATGGTAAAGATGTCACGTATCCTGGTACCTCCTCCTTTTTAGTTCTGTAGGTCCTAGCATTTCTACCCATTAACCCTGATACCACTTCAGAATCCTTCCAGATCTAGTCCTTGCAAAGAGCTGCCACTACTACAAAGTGTAAAAAACCTATCTGCCACCTCTGGTGTAAAAAGACTGAGAGACATCACTACTTAAAGAATAACTGAAAAATGAGAAATCAGAGAAAGCAAGGCTAAAGTGGAAAAAAGTCAATAGGATGGAGTTATGTACATCAATAGAAGGAAAAGGAACAGAAATGAACAAGTGTCCAGTACAAAGGAGACATTATTTGATGCTCTACATTTACGTCTTGAAACAACTCTGTATGGAGTTATTAGTCCACTCCCCCACCAGCCCTTTTACAATTAAGGAAGCAAACTCAGAAAGGTTAATTTTTTTCATAATTGTAGAGGAAGCAAAGTTTAAACAGTACTATCTGACTTGGGTGTGTGTGTGTGTGTGTTGAGAGAGAGATTTTTGTAATAGGGTCCATGCGCTCACCAGAGAGACACAGACAGAGACAGAAAGCAAAAAATCAAGCCCTGGGGGGATGGCCACGCTGCAATCCTTCTCTACTCTCCTCTCAGGACTCTGGGCACGCACACACATGCGCCTGGTGTGGGTTTAAGCTACAGGTCCAGAACTCAAACTGTGGTCAACTATGTGGGAGTCCAGCAACGTAATCATTACATTCTCTGCTGACCCCGGGAGTCTGTATTCTAACCTATTACAGTACTGCCTTTCACAGAGAGAAGGTAACAATTAACTTCCTCCAGCAAGACATTAAGAACTACAGATACTCCTTTATTGAACTCCCTACCTGGGTTCAGGGGAATGAAAGACAAGTCTAGTTTATTTTATTTACATTGTAATAAATATGAACAGGCTTAATTCTGAATTTTGACCCCTAAAAAATGTTCTGTTCAGACACTGATTAAAATTATTTTAAATGATTTTTTAAAAAACTTAAACAAAAGGGGGAATAAGGGGAAATTGATCTTGATTTGTGACAGCTGCAGTTCACATTACTGAAAATTCACATGCAAGGATTAGTCTATTACTTCATGGAACACAAAAAACATAAAGTACAATAGGGTGAAGTTTATTTTAGGATGACCTACATAGGTTTATAACAATTTAACTAATATAGGTATATCACACTTACATACCTAAAGCTATCATGAAAGGAGGATACAGCAGGCAAAGATCCGTTCTGTAGGTATCATTCACTATCCTCCTATAGAAATGTAAATAATAGTATTACTGAAAGCAGAATTATCTCATCTAATTGTACATTTCCTCCCCAAAGGGTCAGGTTTCCCATCTTTGTACATATTTATTTCCCTTTCATATTACTGAAGAACAGCTATAAAGGTTAATAACCTTAAGGCAAAAGGATACATGAATGTGACTATAAATAAGTACAAACTAATGAATACAGTTATAGCTAAATGCATTTTAAAATTCAAAACCTCACAATAAATTATAAAATGAAACACATTTTCTAGCTTTTCAAAAATCAGAAAATCACATAAAAAGTCAAAAGTTATACAGTAAATTTATACCTATGTTATCCTTACAAAAATCACTGTTTTAAAGATAATTTCAGTCTCATGTTAACTTTCATGTGAAGTCTAGTTTTCATACAAAATCACATTGTTGGGACCAGCAGTTAGCATAATGGCTATGTCGCTGGACTCCCACATAGTCGACCGCGGTTTGAGTCCCAAACCCGGTGGCTTAAACTCACGCCAGGCACATGTGCGTGCGCATGCCCAAGATTCTGAGAAGAGAAAGGAAAAGGGATTGCAGCGTGGCCACCCCCTGGGGGGTGATTTCTCACCTTCTGTCTCTCTTTCTGGCGAGCGCACACACCCTACAGCAAAAACCTCTCCCCCCGCCAAAAAAAAAATCACATTTTCATGGGTATATTAGGTAATTTAAGATGTTTATCACTTTAGTACTTACACCACTATACTTACTAAATTCAGCAAGTATATATTTTACTTGAAATATCTTGGGGCACTATTTTAATGACTTTACAAACAATGAACTTCATATTTAGTTCTCAACTTTCCTTTCTAGTAACATTTACACTGTTAATAACTTCTGTTCTAATTACCATGCAAGGGGAAGCAACATGTCTTCTTGGCCCATGTCCTGCACATACTGGAGCAAAGGTCTATAAGGATGATACACTATCAAGCAACAATCCTAGAAACAGTTTAAAAAATGTGTATGTATAAAAACAGTTATTACAACACAAAAAAAGATATCATTATCCAACTGATTTATAATTGTGTATTTCAAAATTAATTTCTCTAACTCATGCTTGCTTCCCTTTTATTTTCTTAAGCAAGCAGTAATGGCAGCCCTAAACTCTACTGTAATAGTAAAGGCAGTGCTCTCTCTGGAATATACCTTGGTAAATCGGTTGGCAGTCAGTCAGCATCCATTCATTCCCTTAGAGACTCAAAGTGTCACATCTGCAACACACTGAAACCTCTTATTAGCCTACAAATCCATAATTTCCAACTGGAGGAGCAGAATTCTGCCAAAGACATAATCTGTCTTTAAACGACACCACACACATACACAAACTGTGCACATAATTTACAGTGGCTTAATGTCCTGACTTCTTTGCTTATAATCCTCTTTATTAAACTTAGTTATTATGGAACAGAAAAGTTTTCCCATCCTATGTAGGATATACAAATTACATGTTTCAGAGAAGATATGGGTGGTTTTATTAGGCTACTATCATTTCACCATCACATATCACTTAGGTGGTTTTAAGATGTACCTTCCTATAAATCATCTTTAATTTCTGACTTCATTTAATCTGAAAAATAAGTTTATTCTATTAATCAGAGAAAAAAAATGTACTTACCATTAGTTCTAAAAGATAGAATTCACATTCTAATATCTGTTTAAAAAAAAAGATTGCCAAATGTCATGTAATTTATCAAATTTCTAGTAAAAATTTTTAAATTAAGAAAATAAACACTGTGGCTTATATAAGAATGAATATATGCAATAAAAAATACTTTTTACTGTTAAATAATACATGAAATTCATTGGAATCCTTATAAGGAAAAGCCAACCTCTTGCGAGCATTCTTATTTACTCATTTTTATTTAAAATAGACTAGAAAAAAACTCAAATTGTACAATATACTTTTTACTCAAAGAATACAAAATGCAACTATCTCTACTTAATAAATAAATACAATTTAAGTAGAATGATTAAATTACTTATAAAGTGGCAAAGGAAGGATATGCCTATTGACATGTCAAAAGTAGTAACAATTTTTAAAATATGATTTTCAAATTGTTTCACTATAGTAGGTCCCAACTATACCTTTGTATCATATAGGTACTTTTAGAAAATACCAATGCTGGGACCAGCAGATAGTGTAATGGTTACGCTGCTGGACTCCCATACAGTAGACTGCAGTTAAGAGTCCCAACCCGGCGGCATAAAATTCAACCTGGGCACATGTGTGTATATGCCCGAAATCCCGAGAGGAGAATGGAGAAGGGACTGTGGTGTGGCCATCCCCTCTGAGGGGGTGACTTCTCACTTTCTGTCTCTCTCTCTCTCACCGGCAAGCACATGCACTCTATAGCAAAAAACTCTTTAAAAAAAGGAAATACCAATGCTGAGTCAGCCAGTAGCATGGTGGTTAAGGAGGCTGGATCTCACACAGTTGACTGTGCACCAGTCCCAGACCTGGTGGCTTGAAAAGCATACCCAGCACAAGTGCATGTGTGCCCAAAATCACAAGAGAAGAATGGAGGAGAAATGACTGCGGTGTGAACTTCCCTCCTGGGGGGGGGGGCTTTCTCATTTTCCTTCTTCATCTTCTTCTGTCTCTACCTAATAAACACATGTAGCCTCTCACAAACACACACACAAAAAAAAAAATTAAAGAAAGAAAATACCAATGCTTGGGATCCTAACCCTGAAACTTTTGATGTAGTTGGTTTAGAAAGGACCCATTATCAGTACTATTAAAAAGGTCCCTGGGACCAGCAGTTAGTGTAATGGCTATGCCGCTGGACTCCCACGTAGTAGACGCAGGTTCACGTCCCGGACCCAGTGGCTTGAACTCACGCCGGGCGTGTGTGCATGCGCACCGAAGATCCTGAGAGGAGCATGGAAGAGAAGGGATTGCAGCGTGGCCATCCCCCCGGGGGGTGATTTCTGTCTGTCTTTCTCTGTCTGGCAAGCGCATGTGCCCTATAGCAAAAACCTCTCCAAAAAAAAAAAAAAAAAAAAAAAAAAAAAGGTCCCAAGAAGATTTAATAGGCAGGCAGAGTTGACAACTATGGATTGATAATTCTATGAAGTAATGTTTAAAGAATTATTTGATTTTATTATTATTATTTAGTTAACCAGAGAGCCAGAGAGAAAAAGAGAAGAAAAATGAGAAAGCAAGCTATCAGGTCTGGAACTCAAACTGTGCTGGGCCATGTGCGATTCCAGAACCTTAACCACCATGCCACCTGCCGGCCCCCATGAAGTATTCTAAAATAGGAGAAGGTAGGGTCAACTCCATGGCCTGGTAGTGAAGGCTACCAGATCCCACACACTGACCAGGTAGTCCAAATCCCAGTCCTGATGCTTGAAAAACAGACTGAGCATGCGTGGGTGCATGTCCAAAATCCCAAGATGGTCAAGAAATAGAGAAGGAATTGTACCATGACCATGCCTCATTTGGGAGTGCTTTCTCCATACCCTCATTGAGAGCATGCACCATCTCGCAAATTAAAAAAATAATAAAATAAAATAAAATGGTAGAAGGTATTTACTTTGTTTAAAAGAATTATTTATTTCGTTCCATTTGTTATTATTATTTTTAAATCTGACCAGACAGAGATAGAAAGAGAGAAAGGGAAAGCGAGAGAGCAATCTGCCAGCGTTTTGCTCCACCACACCATCTGCCAGCCTTGAAGGTATTTAGTCTTAACAACCATAGTGCATGCTGCTAAGATGCTATACTCTGCATAGACCACATGGGAGGTCAGGGTTTGATTCCCAGGTTCAGCCTTAAGGCTCAGTGCAGTGGCATGCACCTCTAATTCCAGTGACTCAGGAGGCTGAGGCAAGAGGATTAAACATTCAAAGCCGGCCTGGACAAGAAAGCAAGATCCTATCTAAAACAGAGCCGGCTGTGAGGTCTATGCCTATGATCAAGGTTAGGAAGCTGAAGCAAACAGTGTAATAGTGAGATCTTGTCTTTAAAAAACTTAGAATAGAATAGGGACCAGCAGTTAGCGTAATGGCTATGTCGCTGGACTCCCACGTAGTCGACTGCGGTTCGAGTACCGGACCTGGTGGCTTAAACTCACGCTGGGCATGTGTGCATGCATGCCCAGGATCCCGAGAGGAGAATGGAAGAGAAGGGATTGCGGCATGGCCATCCCTCCTGGGGGGTGATTTCTCGCTTTCTATCTCTCTGTCTCTCTCTGTCTGTCTGGCGAGCGCATGCGCCCTATAGTAAAAACCTCTCCAAAAAAAGAAAAAAAACAAAACTTAGAATAATATCTAAATTTTTATAGCACTTGACACTGCCATTTCTAAGAGACTATTAAGTTTATTCTAATATTAACAGAGTTAGCTTACATAATTTCAACAAGTATCTTATTTTATAAAGAATACTTACATGATTCATCCTATAAGGAAATTCCTTTGGAAAGGCATATGAAAATCTAGTTTTTACTGCAGAAAACAAAAAACAATTCCAACTGAGAAAATAGTAACATGAATTAACCCCAAATTCCTTTAACATAGTGTAGACTTTTACAGAAGGCTAACTCATTTTCAATAGGAGTTCTTGGCAATGCTTAGGAACTCTCATTTTTATTTGAAGAAATAAGACTGGGTAAAAGGAAGCTCTAGGTCCTCACCTATAATGTAATTAGCTTCAATCTTCTACTTAAAATATATTTAGAAAAGGTTCTGCTGCTTAAACAGATCAATTAAAATGGCCCAGTCACGTGGCATGTGCAGTAGTGACAGCTCTGCAAAGCTAGAGGCCATACAGAAGGTCTGGGCTGAGTTCTTGGGTCTAACTACAAATAGCATGCCCAGGCCAGTGGTCCTGACTGGTTAGGAAAGGATGGAGGGAAGAACTGTAGTGTGAGACCCTGCTGAAGGTGCTATCTTTCTCTTTTTCTGTCTCTCTCTAAAGAAGAAAAATAGACTTGGGGCTAGCAGGTGGCACGGTGGTTAAGAGTGCTGGACTCCCACAAGGTCAACTGCGGTTTAAGACCTGGTGGCTTGCTTTCTCACTTTCGCTCGCTCTCTCTGTCCCTCTCTGGTCAAGTTTAAATAAATAAAGTTAAATAAAATCATTCTTTAAAAAATAAAAGAAGAAAAATAAACTTTAAATAAATAGATAAAAAGTTGGGAAAAAAATGAGACCTTAGATCATCTCTAAAAATCTTCCCAGCACTAGAACTAAACAGTTCTATTCTCCAATGATTTAGCTTAAAAGAATACAGACGTTGTAAGAGGAAGTCTTCAGAGTTCATAGAAAATGTGTATTATAAAAAATCTAGGGACCAGCAGATGGCATAAAGGTTACGTAGCTGAACTCCCACATAATTAATCATGGTTCGAGTCCTGGACCTGGCAACTTAAAACTCATGCCAGGCACGTATGCTTGTGTGCCCAAGATACCGAGAGAATGGAGGAGGAGGGATTGTGTGGCCATCCCCCCTGGAAGGTAATTTCTTGCTGTCTGTCTCTCCCTCTGGCAAGCACACACACTCTATAGTAAAAAAAATCTCTTTAAAAAAAAAGTTTGGGACCAGCAGTTAGCGTAATGGCTATGTCGCTGAACTCCAATGTAGTTAACTGCAGTTTGAGTCCCAGACCCGGTGGCTTAAACTCACGCTGGGCGCGTGTGCGTGCATGCCCAAGATCCCAAGAGGAGAATGGAGAAGGGACTGTGGCGTGGCCATCCCCCAAGGGGGTGATTTCTCGCTTTGTCTCTCTGTCTATCTCTGTCTTTCTGGCGAGTGCACATGCCCTATAGCAAAAACCTCTCCAAAAAAGAAGAAAGAGAAAAAAAAAAAAGGCAAAAATTTTCAAAATATTTTGCACCAAAATAAACTTGTACTTTAATTCTATTTTCCACAAACTTTTAGAGGTGTCCTCACTTCTAAACATAACTACATGCACACACACACATACAATTTTAATAAAATATTGGAAATACACTAAAAAAATACTTAAGAGTGGGTACCTCTGAGACTTAAGGATATTTTAGTAATCTGCACTTTTAAACTTTCTATAGCGACTAGGTATTCTTTATCAAAAGATGTATTTCAATAAAAGTATTACATTATACATGCAAAGATCTAAGACATTTTCATACCACACATATAGACTACTAGTCTTATTAGTCACTAAAAAAGCACAAAGGAAAAAACAGTAAAAACCAATACCCCATCTCCTCAAAACAGTATGAGTGTATACAATCAAGAACTATTCAAGAACACTGTATTAAAGTTATTATGATACATTTAATTTAATCAGATAACTTTCACCAGGTTCTAGAGGATCTGTTTTGTAATCCTTTCTACTTGCATAAAGCCTAAAGAACTCACTGAGATTAAAAAAAAAATTTATTTATTCTACATATTTTCTAAAAGATTGTTTTTCTTTTTAAACTTCACAGAGGATGTGTGCGCTCTCCAGAGACAGAGAGAGAGAGAGAGGGAAAGTGAAAAAGCACCCAGGGGCTATGGCCACACCACAATCCTTTCTCCTCCATTCTCCTCTTGGGACTTTGGGTATGCACACACATGCTCCCAGTGTTTTTCTTTTTTTAAAACAATTATTTGTTTAATTTTATTTATTATTATGGCTTTTGACCAGAGAGACAGAGAACAAGAGAGAGAAAGAAAGCCACCAAGTCCAGGGCCTGAACCACAGTCTGCCATGTGGGAGTTAAGCACCTTATACACACCACCTGCCAGTCCCCTACCCCCTACCCAGCGTGTTTTTCAAAGCACTGGGTCCAGGAATCAAACATGTAGTTGGCCATATAGGATCTGCCTTAACCACTATGCCACTGGTTGACCCTTAAAAGATGTTTTGTAAGGGACCAGCAGATGGCATAATGGTTACATCACTGGACTGCAATGGTTGACTGCGGTTCAAGACTTGGACCCAGCGGCTTAAAACTCATGTTGGGCACGTGTGCATGCATGCCCAAGATTAGAGAGGATTGAGGCATTGCCATCCCCCTGGGAGTGATTTCTCATTTTCTGTCTCTCTGTCCCACTGGGAAGTGTACATGCCCCAAAGATTAGAAGCTCAGCAAAAATCTCTCTTAAAAAAAAAAGATGTCTTGTAAACACAGCTAATTTAAATCAGTAACATTTTCCAAGATTTGAAACCTAGACCCATTTTAATTAATCTTTCTTTTAGTTAATTTTTAAAATGTAGCTTGAAAAACATGTTGGGCCTGTGGGCATGCATGCCCCAAATCCCGAGGAGAAATGGAGAAGGACTGCAGCATTACCATGTCCATGAGAGGGTACTCTTTCTTTCACTTGCTTGCTTGCTCTCCCTCCCTTCCTCCTTCTCTCTCAAATTATTTCTATGCATGAAACAAATGTGAATTACTAATCCCTAGACACTTAATGTGATATACTTGGTATATAAAATATTGTGATAAAAATTGATTACTTATCTACCCTAAAAATAATTTAAATATAACATGGAAAAGATTAGGTTTTTTTAATGAGATTTTTTGCTATAGAGTGAGTGCACTTGCTGGAGAGACAGACAGAAAGCAAGAAATCATGCCTCCAGTGGGGGAATGGCTATGCTGCAATCTCTCCTCCACCACTGTCCTATCAGAATTTTGGGCATACACACACATATGTCCAGCAAGAGTTTCAAGCCACTGGATGTGGAACTCCAACCAGTCAACCGTGCGGGAATCCAGCGCCTTAACCACTATGCCACATGCTGGCCCCAAAAGTTAGATTATACTCTTAGAAAGGGGAATGATTCAGGACCAGCAGGTGGCATGGTAGTTAAGGCACTGGACACTCCCACATAGCTGATAGCTGACCACGGTTCAAGTCCTGGACCTGGTGGCTTGCTTTTTCATCCCCCCCACGCCCTGTGTCTCTCTCTGGTCAAATTAAAATAAATGCATGAATAAATCAAATTAAATAAATTTTAAAAAGAAAAAGGGGGGCATGATCCAAAAATGTAAAAATTAGTCAATCTTTGAGCTAGCAGATATGGTAGTACTGGATTGCACATGGCCTATTTTATTTTTTTAGAATTATTTAACTTTATTTATTCATTTTTATTTTAATTTGACCAGAAAGGGACAGAGTGAGAGATGGTGTGTGTGAGAGAGAGAGAGAGAAAGAGAGAGAAGGCAAGAAAGCAAGCTGCCAGGTCTAGGACTCAAATAGCAGTCGGCCACATGGAGTCTAGAACCCTTAACCACCACACCACCTGCTTATCCCCCCCAACTGCACATTTTAAGTCTCAGACCTGGTGACTTTAAAGACATACTGTGGGGCCAGTAGGTGGTACTGTAATTAAGGCACTGGATTCCCACATGGCCAATCCCAGTTCAAGTCCCAAACCTAGAAGCTTGCTTTCTCGTTTTCCCTTTCTCTCTGGTCAAGTTAAAATAATAACAACAAATGGAACTAAATAAATAAATAATTATTTTAAAAAGAAAAGACACACACACTGGGTGCATGTGTATTTATGCCCAAAATCCTAAGAGAATGGAGAAGGGACTGTAGTGTAGCCATTTCCCCTGGAGGGCAATTTCTCACTTTCTCTCTGTCCAGCAAGTATACATACCCTATGGCAAAAAAAAAAAAAAAAGTCAATCTAAGAACAGCATATAGCATTGCAGTTATATTGCTGGACTCCCACATGGCTGATGTTCAAGTCCAAGACCTAGAGGCTTGAAACTCACACCGGGTAAACATGCGTGCATGCCCAAAATTCCAAGAGGAGACTAGAGAAGGGATTGCAGCATGGTCATCCTCTGGGAGGTGATTTCTTGCTTTCTGTCTCTCTGGTGAGCACACACACCCCACTGAAAAAAATGACTCTTACAATAAAAATGAAAAATGTAGTATCTTGGAGCAAGAAGATAGCATAGTGATTACATCGCTGGACTCCCACATGGTCAACCATGGTTCAATTCCCAGATGTGGTGGCTTGAAACTCATGCTGAGCATGTGTGTGGGTGTGCCCAAGATTCCAGGAGAAGAATAAAGGAAAAGGGATTGTGGCATGGCCATCTCTCATGGCAGTGATTTCTCACTTTCCCTCTCACTTTGACTCTTTCTGTCAAGTGCACAAGCCCAAAGGCAAAAAACCTCTAAAAAAAGTATCATCTCACAAATAATACTAAAAATGGTTAAAAAGAAACTTTCAAACTTTATTTTCTGCCAAATAAAATAGTCATAAAGGTATCATCAGGGGATTTAACAAATCCAGCTAACCCTCACACATCTTCAACCCTAAAAATATCTATGTATAATAGCGCTTTCTTTGGAATTACATTTTTAAAGCAGGACATACTTTTTGCACTTACATACAGAAGTAGCAGCAGAAATCAATCTTGTATTTGAGACTACACCAAATTCCTAGAGAAAGAAAAGTAGATGAGATCAGGCATATAACAACCCAACAGAAACCTAGGGGTATCTGATGTCTATTCAAAACAGAATTTCCTAGGTCCTCAGTCAGTTCATCTTCTACCTACTTAAGGTATAAAATACTTAAATACTTAAATGCATTACTTTTCCTTAAAACTGCTACAATTTAAGATAAATTGTTAAGTTTTATAATTTAAGATGTGCCAAATTACAAACCAAGCCCTAAAGTGACAGTATCAGTTTTTTTGCACTAAAATTAATTTCCAAGTAAATTGTTGAGATTCCACATTTAACTACTAGAATATTAAGTAAGGTTCCTATTCAACTAAATCAGAACAGTTAAATACTTTAGGGCATTTAGTAATAAAACAGTTAAAACTCCGAATAAGATAAACTTCAGTATCACCAAAAGAACTTAAAAGGCCACAGAAACAATGATCCTTTCTGAATGAGAGAAACAAGACTAATATAAGACTTCAATGATAATTTCCATTTCTACTTTTAACCTATAGCAAATTAAAAGAAAATTCTTGGGCCAGCAAGTGGTGTGATTGTTAAGGTGCTGGATTTCCAAATAATCAATTGCAGTTTGAGTCTCAGACCCGGTACATGTGCATTCGTGCCCCAAATCACAGGAGAATGAAAGAAAAGGGACTGCAGCATGGCAATCCTCCATGAGAGGTGATTTCTCACTTTCCCTCTCTCTCTCCAGTGAGCACGTGCACCCTACAGCAAAAAGCAAGGGAAAAAAAAATCTTAAATGTGAAAACTTTTACTCAGTAAATCAAATTAACAAAAGATATTTAAAAACAAAAAATCTTCACATTAATCTATAAGAGTAGAAGTTTATAAAGATTTTATCTTAGTCTCCCAGTGATTATGCTTCAGATACATGAAATTAAATATTATCTAGTGATATTTAAATAAAATCAAACTTTACATGGCAATATTTAGAAAAACCAATCCACAATAAAAACTTTTTAAAAATTTGCTGCAGGGCATGTGCACTTGCGGGGACTGGGAGGTGAGAAAGCTGCCTCAGTGAGGATGGCCATGCCACAATCCCTTTTCTTCTGTTCTCCTGATGGGATTCTGGGCACACATGTACATGTGCCCAGCACTGTTTTTCAAGCCACTAGGTCCAAGACTCAAGCAGCACAATCAGCCATGTGAAATCCAGTCACCTTATCCACCACATCACTGACCGGCCCCCAGTAAAGGCCTTTCACGACAATTTATAACATTTTCTATGCCACTAGAAAACCTGACAACAAAAAGCTGGTTTGGTCTTCTTAAATTACCACTCATAGAAAATCTCTACGAAGCTAATATTATTTCTAATGAAGACAACTCTCATTTAGGTCATAGTTGGAAAAGATGTCATGGATCATCAAATACCAGATAAAACAAAACTAAATCAAAGTGGTTATTATAAAGAATGTTGGGCCGGCAGGTGGCTTGGTGGTTAAGGGTGCTGGAGTCCCATATGGCTGATTGCGGTTCGAGTCGTTGACCTAGCGGCTTGCTTTCTCTCCCTTGCTCTCTCTCACACTCACCCAACAGCTTGCTTTCTCTCTCTAGCTCTCTCTCTCTCTCTCTCACACTCTACCCTTCTCTGGTCAAATTGAAATAAATAAATGAATAAATAAAGTTAAATAAAATTTTTAAAAAAAGAATGTAAACTTACTAGGCTAAAATCATGTTCAATATGCAAAAAAATTATTATTCTAAAGACATCATCCAAAAATAGCAACATAATAAGGTTTCTTTACACTGCATGGATTAGTTACAAACACCAGCCATACCTGCTATTCTCTGGATTCTAGTGGAGCTCTCTACAAAATATAAGCTCAGCAGACATTTACCTCAGCTGCAAGTTCTTATCTCAGAATCTTCTCTCTCTCACCCAGTTTCTCTACCCTCATCACCCAATCTTTTATTTATTCTATAAAGTTATAGCTTCCTCTAATCCCTGCCCTTCCTCTGCTTTCCTATGGCTTAGTGGGCAATAGGAGGCAGGGAAAGACAGTAAGACATAAGCATATGAGTGAGACACAGAAACACTCTCAAATAACATTAGATAAGTTGTGGCATTTACGAAATACTTAGTGCCAAACAATAAATGTCTTAAAGCCAGTAGGGTAAGGCAGCTAAGAACACAGCATTAAGAGCTGGACTTAATGATTCAAACTTTGGCTTTGCCTCTTATCAGCTATATGAGCTTAGGAAAGTTCTTAAAAAAATATTAAACTCTCTGTGTCTTAATTTCCTCACTCATAAAATATAGTCACTACTACTATATATTTCATGGATTTTAAATACTAACTAAGGAAGTTAGTATTTGTAAAAGGACTTACAAAAACATTTGGTACACAATAAGTAGTATATAAGCATTTACTACATGAATAGATAAAGGATATATGTGTATATATATATTTCTTTGATTTTGTACAATTTCATTATTTTGCATTAATTACCATCTATTGTTATCTTTCCATAAGTATTAAGTCATCAGGAAAGTCATGATGAGCCAAATATAAAAATTGGGGCAGGTTAACCAAAAGACATCAACTACAAAAGAACAAAAAATTGTGGGCCGGCAGGTGGCGTGGCAGCTGGGTTGCTGAACTTCCACATGGCAGACTCTGGTTTGAGTCCTGGACCTGACAGCTTGTTTTCTTACTTTCTCTCTTTCTTTCACTCTGTGCCTGTCTGGTCAAGTTAAAAAATAAATAAAAATAAATAAAGTTAAATAAGATAATTCTTAAAAAGAAAAAAAAAAAGGAACAAAAAATTGCTTATACCTCCACTTTGGATGCCAAAAACACACATGTAGGAGCCATCAGTACAGGATCTATACTTTTCAGAGAATACCTAAAATAGAATAAAACAAAGGTAAATTGTCACTCACCTAGAAAACAAAGCCAAAAAGACTCCTTTATGGCAAATACATGATTCGTTTATATAATGATTCACCAACATTAGAATTTCAAATAGATAAAACATATTTCCAAAATATAATAACCCACCTGGCATAGAATCTCTTGAAATAGACTGTAGCAGTGGCAATAACTTGTTGTCTTAACTTAAGATGTTCACCTAATGCTTGGATAACTAAAAGGAAGATAATAATGTTTTAAATGCATCTTTTGGTATTGTATTAACATTAAACAGTAATGTTTGTCCTTTTATCTATATTCATGTTTGACAAAGGGAAATAGCAACACATGCTGTAAAGCTCATCACTATGGTTTAATAACAGAATTTGCAAATGAGTAAAAAAAAATGAATGTGCATTAAAATAATAATAGAAGGGCCAGCTGGTGGCATGGTGGTTAAGGTTGCTGGATCCCACATGACTAATGACTGAGTCCCAGACTTGGCAGCCTGAAAAACATACTAACCTTATGTGCCTGCATGCCCAAAATACCCAAAGAAGAGAGAAACGGAGAAGGGATGGCGACATGACCATCCCCCATGGGGGGATGCTTTCTCACTTGCTCTGTCTTTCTCTCTGGAGAATACAAGTGCCCTGACAAATTTCTTTAAATGTAGATTTTAAAAAAATTGGGGGGGACCAGCAGTTGGGATAATGGCTATGTCGCTGGACTCCCATGTAGTCGACCATGGTTCGAGTCTCGGACCAGTGGCTTAAACTCACAACAGGCACATGTGCATACCACATGTGCATGCATGCCCAAAATCCCAAGAGGAGAATGGAGGAGAAGGGATTGCGGCATGGCCATTCCCGTTGGAGGTGATTTCTAGCTTTCTGCCTCTCTGTCTCTGTCTTTCTGACAAGTGCACACGCCCTGTAGCAAAAACCTCTCAAAGAAAAAAAAGTTTTTTTTAACTGGGGCCAGCAGATGGCATAGCAGTTACCTTGCTGGACTTTCCCACTCTGTCTCTGCCTCTCTCCGGTGAGCACACACACCCTATGGTAAAACCTCAAAAATAAATTTAAAAATCACTCCATAGCAAAAATTATTCTTATATTAACAAGGTTGAATGACAGGTATTTTCCATCTTCTAAATATTTTCAATATCATACTATCTTTATAAAAAATACAAAAAGAAAATATTAGACACCTATCAAACTCATTCTAACCATCACTTTATACAGTTTACAAAAAAAAAAAAATAATAAAATAAATAAAAAAAACCATAAGGAATCAAGACAAAAAAGAAGTAGGTTTGCAAAAGAGTGAACTAAGGGTTGGAAAGGTCATGTGACAAAGCTACCACAAGGCAGAGTAAAGATCTTCTGACCCTAAATCCCTTCATTCCAAAGTGCTAAGATAGGAACCACCATGGCTACAAGATGTCAATCCAAGAATCATTTAGCCTCAAAGTACTTTGTTTTAGTTTATCTTAAACCAGGTTTAGTAATACATTATAAAAACTTAGGGAAATCAGTTAACACTTTCAAATTGTTCTGAGTGCCGATGACACATAAAATTCACACACACACAAAATTTAGATCATTTTAAGAAAAGCCCAGCAGGTAGCATGGAGGTTAAGGTACTAGATCCCACATGGCTGATTCCACAGTTTGAGTCCCTACCTGGCTTGAGAATCATGCTGGGAGTGTGTGCATGCATACCCCAAATCCCAAGACACTAGAAGAGAAGGGACTGCAATGTGGCCATGCCCCCTGGGCAGTGATTTCTCACTTTCCTTCTCTGTCTCAGTCTCTCAAGACCATGTGCCCTATAGCAAAAAAAGTAAAAAAGAAAAAAATGAATATAAGCTGTAAAAAGAAAAACATGTAAAAAAAAAAATACATGTATCTATAAAAAATGTTAAGTATGGGGGCCAGCAGGTGGCAGGGTGATTAAGGCACTGGACTTCCACATGGTTGACTGTGATTTTGAGTCCTGGACCTAGCTTGTTTTTTCTCTCTCTCTAGTCAAAATGAAGAATATGGCAGTGATTTCTCACTTTCCTTCTCTGTCTCAGTCTCTCAAGACCATGTGCCCTATAGCAAAAAAAGTAAAAAAGAAAAAAATGAATATAAGCTGTAAAAAGAAAAACATGTAAAAAAAAAAATACATGTATCTATAAAAAATGTTAAGTATGGGGGCCAGCAGGTGGCAGGGTGATTAAGGCACTGGACTTCCACATGGTTGACTGTGATTTTGAGTCCTGGACCTAGCTTGTTTTTTCTCTCTCTCTAGTCAAAATGAAGAATATTAAGAAATAAAATTAAATAAATAATTCTTTAAAAAATGCTAAGTATGTACTAAAACAGTTCACAATTTACTATACAAAAATATTTTAATTCAGAGGTGACAAACTATACCATTTAAATATCTTTTTTTTTAATTTACCATTTGTAAAAAATATTTGCAATTTCCAATACTCTTCTTCTGAGAGAAACTTTAAGTCCTTTTGACGTTCCTTCAACAGATCTTGTTTATCCAAAATCCACTGCAAACTAGAAGTAGAGATGTTAAGAAATTATTACAGAGAAAAATCCACAAACAAAGCCATAGAAAAACATTCCAGGGATGAACGGGTTGTTCATATTCTGAGAAGTACAAAGTGTAAAAATAACTTTAAAAGACAGTATTTCTTACATCTCTTGAAATGTAAACAAGAACAATCTCACTAGTTAATGTAAATATGCCCCCCAAAATAACAAAAAAACTATTCTAATTTCTTCCCTCTCCTCTTTGGTCTCTCTTCCAATTATTAACTTACATTGTATTCCACTGATTCTAAGACTCTGACATAAAGATACATCTTACAGGGAACCAGCAGTTAGCGTAATGGCTATGTCGCTGGACTCCCACGTAGTCGACCGCGGTTCTTGTCCCGGAGCCAGTGGCTTAAAAAACTCACGCTTGGCGCGTGTGCGTGCGTGCCCAAGATCCCGAGAGGAGAATGGAGGAGAAGGGATTGCGGCGTGACCATCCCCCCTGGAGGGT
>NW_006209014.1:96218-104682 GCF_000334495.1 Tupaia belangeri chinensis | reverse complement strand
AAAAAAAAAAAAAGATACATCTTACAATCACTCATGCCTTAGTAATTTAATTAGCAGGTTTATTCTTAGTGATACATAAAATAATGGTGGATTTATTTAGTACCAATTGGTGATGCCATAGATTTGATGAGCTATATCTTTTCTCAGTTGTTCATGAGTAGCTAGGGCAATTAAGTTCTCCACTTCCCAACTTGCAATCATGATAAAAGCTGCTTCAGAATCTGTTACACTGGTAAACAAGCCTCTTCTCCTTGCCTGGTTACATGTATGCAATATTTTTAACCAGAGATATGAAATTGACATGATTCAAAAAGTAAACAAATGGGGCTCAGCAGATGGCATAATGAATATGTCACTGGATTCCCACATGATTAACCAAATCAAGTCCCAGACCCAGCAGCTTAAAACTCATGCCGGGTCTGTGTGCATGCATACCCAAAATCCTGAATGAAAGAGAAGGGATTGTGGCATGGCCATCCCTGCTGGGGCATGATTTCTCACTTTCTGTCTCTCTGTCTCTCTCTCCAGCGAGCATGCATACCCAGCGAGCATGTGCCCCACAGGAAAAACAATCAAAAAATCTCTAAATGGACCAGCAGATGGTGTAATGGTTGTGACATTGAACTCCACACAGTCGACTGCAGTTCATGTCCCCAACCCAGAGGCTTAAAACAGTTCAGGCACGTGTGTGTGCATGCCCAAAATCCCAAGAGGAGAACAGAGAAGGGAATGCATGTGGCTATTCTCGCCTGGGGGGAATTTCTTACTTTTTGTCTCTCTTTGTGTTTCTGGCAAGCACAGGCACCCTATAGCAAAAATCTCTCTTAAAAAAAAAAAAAGAAAGAAAGTAAATGAAAGAACAATAACCAAAAACCCCAACTATTCTGCAAAAAACTTTTATTAATCAGTAAGTACTGGAAGTCTTTTTAGGTCAATGAACCTGTTATTTACCATTCCTTTACACTGCTGAACTGCGTTATGGATGGATCATTATTTGTCAGTCCCCATTGGTAGACATATGGGTTATCATCTTTTCACTATTACAAATAATGCTTTAATGAGTATCTTCATAATTCATCCTTGCATACTAATATATTTGAAATAATGTCTAGAAGTAGACCTAATGGTAAATTTTGTTGTCAACTTTGGTACACACCATCAGTATGCCCTCCAAAAATTATAACGATTTCCAACCCTATTAGCTGTTCATGAGCATGTCTTAAAATATTTAACCTTACTGGTTACTGCCAATCTTTTAAAATACTTTACAAGTCTAAGTCAAAGTTGTATAACACTAGCTTCCCCCCCCCACTTCGAACTAAAAACATACATAAATAAAAAGAAGTTGGGCCTGGGGGCGTGGTGGCACCTGCCCTATGGCAAAAAGAAGCTGGGCCTGTAGTTTTTTCCTTCATCTGTTCATTAAATCAACCAGCAAATACTTAGTGTCTTTCAACTTCTTGACATATACTGTGATAAATTCATTAACTTCATCTTCACAGAATAATTTTACATCTTTTGAAATTACCATTAATTTCATCCCCAGAGTCATTTTGTTTTTGAAAAGATAAACTTCACAAACATTTTTAGAATTTTCTTTACAGAAAACAAACCAAAGACAAAGACAAACCAATATGACTTACAAACACTGCATTTCACCAAATTTAAAATTATATGTAAGGCTCACCATTTTCATTTGCTACTATGAAAAATTGCCATGCTGATTTTAGAGATGTTAAAGCAGAAAAACGTGCATCTTAGAAGCACAAAATACAGCAAATTTCATGTCAGTTTTCCTCTACCAAATTTACCTAAAGCAACTGCCTTTCAAAAATCTTTGTCATAGTTGTCACCTTCTGCAGATTATGTATTCATAATTCTCAAGGGATAAAAGTAAATCAAACTGGCCCCTTCCTCTAGCACTATTTGAATCGAGAGGCAAAGACAGTTTCAGAAATGCACATTCACGTTTGGAAATTAAAAAACAATTGTTTTGATAATGCCAAGAGTACTGCCTCCTTAAAAAGAAGGCAGGATCTTTTTTTAAAAGTTGAAAATCTGGGGACCAGCAGTTGGCATAATGATTTTGTTGCCTGACTCCCATGTAGTTAACCAAGGTTCAAGTTCAGGACCCGGTGGAAAATCACGCTGGGCACGTATGCGTGCATGCCCAAGATCCTGAGAGGAGAAATACAGAAGGGATTGTGGGTGGCCATGCCCCCTGGGGGGTAATTTCTCGCTTCCTGCCTCTCTAGGGAAAGCATGCGCCCTGTAGCAAAAACCTCTCCAAAAAAAGTTAAAAAGCTGGAACCAGCAGATGGCATAATGGTTACATAGTCGCTGGACTCCCACATCATTAATGGACCATGGTTAAAGTCCCAGACCTGGTGGCTTAAAAACTCATGCTCAGACAAATAATAAAGTGATTGAATGTAAAAACAAACAAACAAAAAACAAACAAACTCATGCTCATGCTGGGCATGTGCATGAGTGTGGCCAATATCCAAAGAGGAGAATTGAGGAGAAGGGATTGTACCATGGCCATGGAGGGGAGGGTGATTTCTCACTTTCTGTCTCTCTCTCTAGTGAGTATGCACATCCTATAGCAAAAATCTCTTAAAAAAATAAAATCTGGGGAACCAGCAGTTGGCGTAATGGCTATGTCGCTGGACTCCCACGTAGTCGACCGCGGTTCGCGTCCCGGACCCGGTGGCTTAAAACTCACGCCGGGCGCGTGTGCGTGCGTGCCCAAGATCCCGAGAGGAGAATGGAGGAGAAGGGATTGCAGCGTGACCATCCCCCCTGGGGGGGGATTTCTCGCTTTCTGTCTCTATGTCTCTCTCTGTCTGTCTGGTGAGCGCACACGCCCTATAGCGAAAATCTCTCTCTCAAAAAAATAAAATAAAATAAAATAAAATAAAATCTGGGGCCAGCTGGTGGCATGGTGGTTAAGGTGCTAGACTCCATATAGCAGACCAGTTTGAGTCCCAGATTTGAGGCTTGGTTTCTCACTTTCCCCTCTCCCTCTCTCTCTTTTCCTGGTGAGTGTGAGTGCCCTATAGTAAATTTAAAGTAACAATAATAATAAAGAAAATTGAATAAATAATTCTAAAGAAAAAATTGGAAAACTTCTGATAATTAACACCTACCTGTCAATTCTCTCAATTCTTTCAAAGTTTAATCAGACTATTTCTTCTCTACTACCTAAACTTTCCATATCTTAACTTTGCCCAAACACATCATTAGTAAAAACTATGCAAAATAAAAATAGTATGACTGGGCCAGCAGGTGGCATGGTGGTTAAGGTGCTGGATCCTCCCACATGGTTTACCATGGTTCAAGTCCCAGACCTGGTGGCTTGCTTTCTCATTTTCCCTCTCTCTCTGTCTTTCTCTGGTCAAATTAAAATGAATGAATGAATAAATAAGATGAAAATAAAAAAATATTTTAAAAAATAATAATATGCTCAATAATAAAGTTTCTATAGCACTTCATCTCCACAGAATCATTTTATAGCAAGAGGAAAATCTGCTTTTCTGAAACTAGGTTTCTAAATCCATTGTTTCCTTTGTACTTGTGCAAAAGCCTAAAAAAATAATGAACAACAGAAACAAATCCAATTCACGGAATCCAAATTGAAATTACATTTACTAATATTCTCTTAGCATTAAAAATTTACGTTATCTTCTCAAATTTCCACCGTAATGTTCTATTGCAGCTCCATCACGTACCTTCCCGCTTACTTTAACAAATGTATTTAGAGATCAATGTCTGTACTACTACTTTAGCTCTTCCACAATCACTGACAGAAACAAAAACTTACTTATTATAAGGTTAACAATTAGGCACACAAATCACTGGAACATACACTTAACAACAAAACAACGCATGGGCTAATAAGATGGATAAACTTTGAAAGAACCCCTCTGCATCTCACCAACATAAAATTCCATCTAGGCATAAAATAATGACAGGAGATCGCTAGTAGGCACAAACCAGTATGATTCCCACCGCTACTCGAAGTCAAATTAAATCCACTCAAGACACAAGGTGAATGACAAAAGACCACAACGCCATTCCCATGAAAAAAAAAAATCCCAGGCAAAAGCGGCCACAACTGTCCTGAAAAGGTAGCCCCACAGTCCTGAACTGAATCACACTTCGCATACCTGTGCCCTCCTCAACCATTCCCCCTCAACATCAGCCTAATCTAAGAACACGAAATTAGACTCCTAAAACCTTCGTTCTCCAGCGATCCTCCCCCACCCCAAGTACCCCCAAAACCAGGCCCAGGAGCCGGGAGGGAAGTAGCCTTAGAAAAGCTCATCTCACTTCCGGCCGCTACCTACTCTCGGGAAGCCCCCGGCACTTTGCACTGGACACAGGATCTAGGTCCAGGGGAGTCACAGGCCCAGTCCCACCGCCCGCTAAGAGCCGACCCCGGGCGAAAAGACTGATGCTCACTTACTAGTGGGAGCTCTGCCAAAAGTTCCCTGCCATGGAAAACAGCTTGCCCTGATAAAAAAGCACCAGCTGGCGGAGCGGCTCGCGGAGCGACCATAGACCCAGCCCGTCTGGTAACCGTGTTCCTCGATCAGATTAGCTCGGCTGCACTCCGCGGCGGCGGCTAGGCAGAGAGGAAGAGGATGGTTCCCTTTTCACTTTGACGCCGGCTGGCAACACTCAACCATGTAATCCCGTTCCTAGGAACAAAAGTTCCGGCCTGCCCAGCGGAAACGGAAGTTCCCAGCAGGCAGGAGATGGCCTACGGGCGAACCGACGTACACGACGGGACACTACTGCTTACGGGAGCTCAAGGCAGTAGGAAGAGTGTCACGACAGTTTCGTGTACGTTCCGACTTACCCTCTGCACCGCTGGGTCTTCTGTCTCCATCGCTGGACGTGGAGAGCGGCAAAGTTGGGGAAAGCGGCCCAGTTCAGGGTTTTAATATTCCGTCTTCCAGGCCTTTAGAAACAGCAGGATAGTATTGTAACAAAATACAATTTGTAACTTCATTTATTTTTTCCTATTTTCGGGAAGAGAAATAAATGAGGATTTTGGATTCACACATGAAGCATTCTTAATTTTACTCTGGACCAAGCCCAGTTCTTTTCTTTCTTGCTCTTTCCCCCCCCCCCCTTTTTTTTTTTTTTTTAAGGTTTTTGCTCTAGGGTGCTTGCCCTCAGGGAGAGACACAGAGAGAGGGAAAGTGAGAAATCAGTTGGCCCACAATGCCCTGACCGCCATTCTCCTGAGGTTTTGGCCATGCATGCACCCTCCCCCTGCATGATTCTCAAGATGCTGGGTCTGAGATGCCAACCCAGGTGGCCAGTGGGAGTCCAGCACCACAACCACCTCCACCTGCTGTTCCCCCAATTCATAGATAATGGAGGTGTGTGTGTGTGTGTGTGTGTGTAGTAAAAAAGCACAAATGTTTAAAGGAGCTTGCTTTCTTTTAATGCTACAGAACTACCAGTTTTGCAGAACACCTAAGAAAAGGCACATGTATGTGTATGTACCAACCAAATTAAAACATATTGCAAAGATGCAGTAATATTTCATTATACAAGATGCAATATATTTCTATAATCATTTTAACATTGCATTTATCGTAAAATTCTAATTTTCCTAAATAACACATTTAAAATTTGTTCATAGATCAGTGTTCTGAGGTACCTTAATACAATATTTTTCACATTGTGGTTGGAAACCAATTAGGATGTGGTGAAAATAAATGGGTATAATCACTTTTCTAAATGAAATAGAACAAAAATATTAAGTAATTCAGAAATAGTAATCATATTTTAAAATTTGGATTACCTATATATGTGTCAAGGTACAAGATGCATTTATTACTATATGAATTCGTATGAATGAGCTAGACTAAGCTAAATTCTGGTAACACATCCTCACTCCCCTTCCTATCGCCTATCTCTAGTTTAATATAAAAGTGTTTTATTTCTCATATAAAGTCCCATCAAGTCTTCAAGGATTTCGTATGCTTCTTTAAATCACTTCATCTTGATGTCCTTTGCTTGCAGGCTTACATATTTCTAGAGAGAGAACAGAGGACTCACATTGGCTCTTAACCAACATTAAGAGCCTTGAAACAGGGACCAGAAGATGCTGTAATGGTTACATCACTGGACTCCCACATAGGTGACCACAGAGTCCCAGACCTCACCGCTTGAAACTTATACTGGGTGTGTGTGCATATGTGCCCAAAATCCTGAGAGGAGAATAGAAAAGAGATTATGGTGTGGCCATCCCTCCTGGGGGTGCAATTTCTCCTTTTCTGTCTCTCTGTCTCTCCAGTGAGCACATGTGCTCTATAGCAAAAAGCTCTCTCAAAAGGAAAAGAAAAAAAAGCCTTGAAACAGAAACAACAGCACCATCACTTTTTCTCATGGTCCATTAACCAGAAGAGAAATGTTTCCAGTTTAACTCTGGAATTTAACTGCAGGGGAGGCTAAAAAATGTACTGTCCTGCGTTTTTGTATCTTGATTAGTTCAGGACACAAGGCATAGGAACTACAATAAATACTGGCATTAGAATCTGACTCATATAATCCAGAGGATGTACATCAATGTACGGATACAAAATTAGGTTGGAAAAAATGGATAATTACAAAGCAAAAAGACACCACAACCAATTACAAGAGCTTTGGAAATTCAGGTTCTTTCCTTCTGCAAATTCTTTTAGACATTTGCCAGAAATGCTACATAGAACTTCTTCCTTTTTGCAACATGGTTTCTGCTTCCCTCCCAGAATACCTACTGCCTGGCAGTTCTCAATGTGCACAGGGGTTGTGTAAATCAGGGGGCTGGAGTTTAGGCATTCTTTGTGCCAGGGTAATCTACCTCTGAGGGTATTCCATAAAAGTAGTTTGAATTAAATAGACTAGAACCAAAAACTAACTTCAGGATATCTCTGGTGGAATAGAACAACTTTAAATAACTTAAAATATCTAGATATCCTAGCTTATCTGGATACAAAGAGTTGATGAGTCATATAGATTTGCTTCTTTTGCTAATTTTTTTACACTTTTCTTGATAATTTACGAGTATTGTTTTTCAGTCCTCACTACCTACATAACTTAAACTTAATGAAATAAATCAATTTTGGCTCTTCCTTTTTTGTGGAGAGGTTTTTGCTATACAGTGCGTGCGTTCGCCAGAGATGGAGAGACAGAAAGCGAGAAATCACCTCATCAGGGGGGATGGCCACACCACAATTTCTTCTCCATTCTCCTTTCAGGATCTTGGGCATGTGCACACACATGTTCCCAGCGTGAGCTTAAGGGACCAGGTCCAGGACTCGAACCACAATTGACTACATGGGAGTCCAGTAATGTAGCTGTTATGTCAACTGCTGGTCCCGATATTGGCCCTTTCAATTTTCAAACTTTGCATTTCAAAAAGAGATGTACTCTTTTCTTTTTCTTTTTTTGGAGAGGTTTTTGCTATAGGGTATGTGTGCTCACCAGAAAGACAGAGACAGAGAGACAGAAAGTGAGAAATCCTCTCGGGGGGTGGTCACGCTGCAATCCCTTCTCCTCCATTCTCCTTTCAGGATCTTGGGCATGCATGCACACGTGCCCAGCGTGAGTTTAAGCCACTGGGTCTGGGACTCGAACCACGGTCGACTACATGGGAGTTCAGCTACATAGTCATTACACCAACTGCTGGTCCCAGTACTCATTTTTTTTTAATGTACAGGGTATATGCATGCACAAGAGAGAAAGAAAGTGCTCCCCAGTGGGGCCCGGTCATGTTTCAATTCCTTTTTTTCCACTCCTTCTTCCTGTCAGAATCCCAAAAAATGAGGAACAGCAGTTAGTGTAATGGCTATGTCACTGGACTCCCATGTAGTCGACCGTGGTTCGAGTCCCAGACCCAGTGGCTTAAACTCACGCTGGGCACGTGTGCATGCATGCCCAAGATCCTGAGAGGAGACTGGAGGAGATGGGATTGTGGCGTGGCCATCCCCCCAGGGGGTGATTTCTTGCTTTCTGTCTCTCTCTGTCTTTCTGGTGAGCGCACGTGCCTTATAGCAAAAACCTTTCAAAAGTTATTTATTTTACTTATAATTATTTTATCTTGCTATAGGGCATGTGGGCTCTCCAACGAGAGAGAAAGTGAGACAGCAAGCTACAGGGCCTAGGACTCAAACCACAGTCAGACATGTACCAGTACCTTCACCACCACACCACCTGTTGGTCCCCAGACTGACTAGATAATTTACAATGAATCTAAATTTATTGGTTTGTAGTTCTGGAGGTTAGGAAGTCCAGGACTGAGGGATTGACTACTGGCAAGGGCCTTTTTGTTGCATCATTCCGTGGTGATGGGCAAAGGGAAACTAAGAAAAAGAGGGGCCCAAAGTTGTGCTTTTTTTTTTTTTTTAATCTTTTTTTTTTTTTTTGGAGCGGTTTTTGTTTTAGGGAAACTGCGTTTGCTAGA
>NW_006209014.1:90110-96206 GCF_000334495.1 Tupaia belangeri chinensis | reverse complement strand
TAGAGACAGAAAGAGAGAAATCACCCCCCAGGGGGGATGGCCACGCCGCAATCCCTTCTCCTCCATTCTCCTATCGGGAACTTGGGCACGCACACACACGTGCCCGGTGTGAGTTTAAGCCACTGGGTTCATGACTTGAACCGCGGTAGACTACGTGGGAGTCCAGCGACATAGCCATTACGCTAACTGCTGGTCCCAGTTGTGCTTTTATAAAGAACATATAATCTATGGCAGAAACCATATGATCTAATTACCTCTCCCTGGACCCCACCTCCCAAATTGCATCATTGGGGATTAAGTTTCCAACACATGGACTTTGGGGGATACATCCACAACATAGAATAAAATATACTAGTTAAGAACTAGTCTTGGGAGCCCAGAGCTGCCGCAGCCATGTCTTCCAGGGCCACCGTTAGCACCCTGCAGCGCCTGGTGGAGCAGCTCAAGCTCGAGGCAGGCGGGCGTGGAGAGGATCAAGGTCTCTCAGGCTGCAGCAGAGCTTCAGCAGTACTGCATGCAGAATGCCTGCAAGGATGCGCTGCTGGTTGGTGTTCCGGCTGGAAGCAACCCCTTCCGGGAGCCCAGATCCTGTGCTTTACTCTGAAGACTTTAGAGAAGAAGTTTGCTGAGGAATGCCTTCAAGCACAAACAGATGAATGAATGACTGCCTCCACGTGTCAAGAAAACAATTTTCTCTAACCAAATGACTTTTAGATATTTCAGACCTTTCCTGTGGCCTGGCCCTCTAGCCAAAATTTTATAGAAATTGAAGAGTTTGTACCCAAATAAGGAAACTAGGTGAAAGAGGAGAGTTTTAAACCATAATATCCTGGTTCTTTTGGGAAAGTGCTTTATATTTAGGACAAATGCTTTACTACCAAATATACCAGGATGCACCTCTTTCATAAGTGAATTGCTAGTGTTTTTCTATACCTGGAATACCATGTGTATTTTATTTACTGGATGTTTACATTTTGGGAAGGAAGACATTTTTGTTTATTAAAACAAATGGAATATTTGTAATTTCTTGTTCCAGACACAGACTTTTATAGCATAACAAGATTTCTTATTTTCTTATGAATTTATACTTTCTAAGTAAAGACCGGAAAATAAAAACTGGGGGAAAGAATAGGCTTTACTAATCAAATGCTGTCTTGTTTTTTTTTTAATGAGGAGATTGTTTTACTTTTAACACTAAAGATGAGAGCTGTTCCTTAGCAAATTTGTTTAGAAAGATGATTTTTATGTTTTGAGTTGTCCCATCCTGTATATGAAACAGATTTGATTATTGTCGTCTTAAGTTCCCTTACTTTGTAATTGTTCTTGTACTTTCAAAAGAAATACCACATTATTTTATGTCTTTAAAAATGTTTAAAATGTGACCTACCAAATACTGCAAATGGTTTTAAATAAAATAATGTGAAAATATTAGAACTAAAAAGAATTCTTCATGTCACAAGTATTTTACTTTGAGGATATGCCTTTGACTTAATTTGGGACATTTTTAAGCTACTTTTTGTTTGTAATAATCTTTAATGAGCCTGGAAATAAAATTTGTGCTTAATTCATCAAAAAAAAAAAAAGGAACTAGTCTTTAAACTAGACTGGCTAGAATCAAGTAATAGCTCTGCTTCTTACTAATTACCTAACATTGGTACTAATTCTTACTAATTACCTATCTTGATACCCATTCTGAACCTCAGTCTCTTCATCTATAAGGTCCAGTCCTATAGCCTAGTGGTTAAGGAAGCTGAATCGCAAGGCTAACCACAGTTTGAATCTCAGCCCCAGCAGAATGAGAAACATGCTGTACACATTTATGCATGAATCCATAAAATTCCAACAGTACAAAGAAATGGAGGGGAGGGATTGTGGAGTAACCACACGCCATGGGGGGGGGTACTTTCTCCCTCTTCGTCTGTCTCTCTGGTGAGTCACATACCTGTCGATAATTTAAAAAAGGGGGGGGGTACTATCATCATACCTAAGTTGCATAGTTGTGGTGAGAGTTAAAGGAACCTTAAATGAATATAGAATAGTGTTGGTGGGGCCAGCAGGTCATGTGATGGTTGGAGCGCTGGACTTCCACATGGCTGACTGCAGTTTGAATCCTGGACCTGGCAGCTTGCTTTCTTACTTTCTCTCTCTCTTCTTCTCTCTGGTGAGTGCACATGACCTATAGCAATTTTTAAAAATATAATAATAAAAAATAATTATTTAAAAAATACTGGCTGGTACATGGGAAGAGTAAATAACTATTGATGTTATTATTTAAACAAGTCTAGACTCCACAGTGTGGACTATTAAAAAAACTCTGTTTTCAGACATAAGGAAAACAGTGCTACCTTGATACAAAGAAAGACATGTTCTCT
Organism: Tupaia belangeri chinensis; assembly: GCF_000334495.1. Taxonomy (NCBI): domain Eukaryota; kingdom Metazoa; phylum Chordata; class Mammalia; order Scandentia; family Tupaiidae; genus Tupaia; species Tupaia belangeri. The sequence continues at coordinate 93,834 of NW_006209014.1, read as the reverse complement.
CTCTTTTTTAAGGTTTTTGCCATAGGGCACATGCACTTGCTAGAGAGAGACAGTAAGAGGGAAAGTAAGAAATCACTTCCCAGGGGAATGGCCATGCCACAATCCCTTCTCTTCCATTCTCTTCCTGGGCACACATGCACACTCACCCACTGTGATTTATTTAAGCCACCAGGTGTGGGACTTGAACCTCAGTCAACTATGTGGGAGTCCAGCACCTTAACCACTACACCACTACTTGTCCCAACTTGCTCTATCTTGTAATAACAAATCCCTGGCTCTGTAATGCTCTTGTTCTCTGCAGAGAACAATAAACAAATATGTTGAGTTACATTATGCCAGCTTACTCATGCCATTAGGCATTTGTTCTGCCCTGTATGAGACTCCTAAATTTGGCATTCCTAGATAATTTCAGGGATTATAGGATTTACCTTTTGGTTTCAGTTAATCTAGGATGACTTCTGAAGGAACAAAAGATATCACTAAGAGATCTGGGACCCAGAGTCCTATATTCTCATAGTCTGAAGACTCTTAGGACCAAGAACTAGCCTATTGGCGAGAAGATTCCCCAGGATGTCCAAATAAATAGTGAATACCATAAGTGCAGTCAAGGTGATCCAGCTGGGAAAGCCCATCAGCAATGTAATTTTAACTAAAAGCTTACACGAAGTTGGGGCTATCAGGTAGAGTGCTGGTTAGGGTGCTGGACTCCCACATAGCCCATTGTGGCTCAGGTCCTGGACCTGATGGCTTGCTTTCTCACTTTCCCTCTCTCTCTCTCTTTTTCTCTCTCTCTGTCTCTCTCTGGTGAATGCACATGCCCTATAGCAAATGTAATAATAATAATAATAAATAAAATTAAGTCTTTTTAAATGTTGATACCAAGTTATTGCTTTCTGTTTTTACTTTTGCTTTAAAAAGATTATATTTAAGGAAGGGAAGTTTATGGAATTAATAAACAGAAGTCAGAAAGATCACATTTTGGCAGGGTGTCTTTATTAGTTTCCCATTTTTGCTATAACAGATTACCACAAATTTAGTGACTTAAACCATCTCAAATTTATTATCTTATAGTTCTGGACTCAGAAGTCTTAAATGGGTCTCATTGTGTTAAAAATCAAGGTGACAGCAGGTCTGCATTTCTTTCTTTATCTTTTTTTTTTTTTTAGGTTTTTGTCAAAGGGCACATGCACTCACCAGAGAAAGACAGAGAGAGACAAAGTGAGAAAGCACCCCCTTCCCAGGGGAGATGGCTATGCCGCAATCCCTTCTCCTCCACTCTCCTTCTGGGATTTTGGGCACGCACACACACGTACTGGCATGATTTTCAAGCTGCCAGGTCTGGGACTTGAATCATGGTGGGCCATGTGGGAATCCTGTGCCTTGGCCACCACAACACCTGCTAACTCCCTGTGTTCCTTTCTTTTGAAGCCTCTAAAGGAGAATCTGTTTCCTAGCCTTTTCCAGCTTCTAGAAGTTTCCACATTCCTCGGCCCATGACTTCATCTTCAAAGCTAGCAGGGGCTGATAGAATCTCCCTCAGATGGCATCACTCTGACCCTGACTCTTGTGTCCTTTCTTTCACATTTAACATATTCTTGCAATTACTCCATTTGGCTCACCTATTTAATCTAGGATACTGTCCTTATTTTATTTTATTTTTTTATTTGGTATAGGATGTGTGTGCATGCCAGAGAGAAATAGGAAAGTGAGCAAAAAAGTGAGAAAGCACCCCCCAGAAAGGAAGACCACACTTCAATCCCTTATTCTTTCCTCAGGACTTTGAGCACACACATGCTTCCAGAGAGTTTTTCAAGACACTGGGTCTGGGACTAGTATCATGCAATCAGTCATGTGTGATCCAGCCACCTTAACCATCATGCTACTTGCTCAAGGCCCTCAGATATTTTCCTTATTTAAAAGTCAGCTGTTTGGCAACCTTACCTCCCCTTTGCTTGATGTATTATAATTTATTCACAGATTCTGGGGATTAAATTGTGGACATCTTTAGGGACCATTACTTCCACTACCACAGTATCTTCAGACTGCTCAGAGGCTCTGATCCACAGACATAAGTATATAGGCTCTTCAGCAGGTATCTTCTTAGAATAGAAGTGGATACATCAGATTGTTATAACTTGATATAGCACTACTCCCACTAACTTCTATTTATCTAATTATACATTTACTAAGCAATTATCCAATAATAAGTTGGTTTTCCACATGATTTGTCTGAGGTATAAACAAAAGTATATGGTCCGTTTAGCAATTACTATTATCTTTATAGATTAATAAATCTACATTGGATTTTTAATAGACAAGGAGTCTTCAGAAAATTCATAGAAAATGTGTATTATTAAAAAACTACAATTGGCCCTGTAGCCTTGCGGTTAAGGGAGCTGGATCCCATGTGGCAGACTGTGGTTCAAATCCCAGCTCCTGTGGCTTTATTTTTTTGGAGAGGTTTTCGCTATAGGGTGCATGTGCTTTACAGAAGGACAGAGAGACAGAAAGTGAGAAATCACCCCCCCCCGAGGGGGGGGAATAGCCACACTGCAATCCCTTCTCCTCCATTCTCCTCTCGGGATCTTGGGCACGCTCGCATATACGCCCATAGTTTTAAGCTGCCAAGTTTAGGACTCGAGCTGAGGTGGACTACGCAAGTCCAGCAACATAACCATTATGCCACCTGCTGGTTTCTCAGCAGAAATTTTAAACAAGTAGAATCATGATCATGAAGCATTTCTTTGAAGAATGATAGTAAGAAGTGACACATGGCTTTCCCACTATGATCCTGAAAAGAAAGCACAATAAAAGCAGTGGCTACAGTGATTCATGGTTTGTTTGGGGTGTCAATTTGACTGGACTATGGAATACCTGGGAAAGGATTACTTTGGGTGTTTCCATGGTGGGGAGTCTCCAGAAGGGATTAACGTGAGTCTGAGTAAATTAGATGTGGAAGATCCATCCTCCCTGTGGATAGGCATAAAAAAAATCAAGAAGGATCCCGGCGAAAACAAACATAAATGAATGGTCTCTTTTGAGACAGAGCAAGACGAACTTCTGTGGCCTCAGACATCAGAGCTCATCTGCCTTTAAAAGCTTCACTGGAGAGGCCTTCTCCACTAAGACCATGCCCCTACTTGTTCCTCTTATCACACAAGGGCCATTTGATTTTAACTCAGTGAAATTCATTTAGGACTTCTGACCTCCATAACTATAATACATTTGTGATGTTTTAAGTCACTAAATTTGTAGTAATTTGTTATAGCTACATTGAGAAACTAGCGGTATTTAAGGAAGGGAAATTTATGGTCTCTAAGCCTAGAGGTTACAAAGATTACATTTTGGCAGCGTGTCTGATTAGGCATGATGTGGTGGTTAAGGCAACTGGATCCCACATGGCTGACTGTGCAGTTCAAATCTGGACCCAGTGCCTTGAAAAGCATACCAGGTATGTACACATATATACCCAAAATCCCAAGAGGAGACCAGAGAAAAAAGGACTGTGACATGGTCATCCCCCCTACATAGTGATTTTTCACTTTCTCTGTCTCTCTGGTCAAAATTGAAAAATAATGATAATAAATAAAATTATTCTTTATTTTATTTTGTCTTATTTAACTTTTATTTATTTATTTCAATTTGATCAGATTGAGAGAGAGAGAAGAGAGAGAGGAGAGAGAGAGAGAGAGAGAAAAAGAAAGACACCAGATATGTGACTCAC
>NW_006209014.1:87691-90075 GCF_000334495.1 Tupaia belangeri chinensis | reverse complement strand
CCTGCCAGCCCCAATAAAAGATTCTTTTGGGGACCAGGAGGTGGCGTGGTGGCTAAGGTGCTGGACACTCCCACATGGTTGATCACCATTCAAGTCTTGGACTTGGTGGCTTGCTTTCTGCTTTCTCTCTCTCTGTCTCTCTCTGGTTAAATTAAAATAAATGAATGCAGGGGAACCAGCAGTTAGCGTAATGGCTATGTCGCTGGACTGCCACGTAGTCGATCGCGGTTCGCGTCCCGGATCTGGTGGCTTAAAACTCACGCCGGGCGTGTGTGCGTGCCTGCCCAAGATCCCGAGAGGAGAATGGAGGAGAAGGGATTGGGTCATGACCATCCCCCCTGGGGAGTGATTTCTCGCTTTCTGTCTCTATGTCTCTCTCTGTCTGTCTGGTGAGCGCATGTGCTGTGTGGCAAAACCCCTTAAAAAAAAAAAAAAGAATGCATGAATAAAATTAAATAAATATTTTTAAAAATATTATTTTAAAAAATACATGTTTCGTCTCAGTTCAGGGTCCTATCACTAAATACCTTAGTCTGGAAAATTTATATTCAACAGAAACGTGTTCCTCACAGTTCTAGAGTCTGAGAAGTGCAAGATCAAGATGCCAGCATATTCAGTGTCTGGTGAACGCTCACTCTTTGCTTCATAGACGGCATATTAGATGTGTGCTTCCATGGTGAAAAGGGCAAATAAGCTCTTTCCAGCCTCCTTTTAAGGGCATTAATCTCATTCATGAGGATGAAGCCCTCATGACTTAATTTATTTCCAAGGGCTCTACTTCTTTTTCTTTTCTTTTCTTTTTTTTAAGAGAGATTTTTGCTGTAGGGCATGTGTGCTTGCCAAAAAGAGAGAGAAACAGAGAGACAGAAAGCTAAAAATCACCCCACTGGAGGGGGGTGGTGGTCGTGGTGGCCATACTGCAATCCCTTCTCCTCCATTCTCCTCTTGGGATCTTGGGCATGCATGCACACATGCCCAGGGTGAGTTTAAGCCACCAGGTCCAAGACTCAAACTGTGCTCAGCTATGTGGGAGTCCAAAGATGTAACCATTATGCCATCTGCTGGTCTCTCAAGGGCTCTACTTCTTAATATCACGTTGAAGATTAGGTTTCAACATATGAATGTGGGGTGGGCACAAATATTCAGACCATAGCACATGCACAGATAGATATAGGAACAATTGTAGATATATTTGTATACATGTTAGCATATATTTTCTGAATTATATCTGCAAGGAGGGGGGCCCAGAGTCTAGGCTTGAACCTTGGTGGACTACGTGGGAGTCCAGGAATGTAACCACTATGCCATCTGCTGGTCCTATATCTAGGATTTTTAAAGCATTTTAAAATTTCTTTCTTTTATAAGAAAATGAGAGAGGGCAACTTTAACAGTCTTCAAACTGCAGTCTACCCCCAAAATAACTTTCAATGTTGTTTGGACACATTTGTTGCATTATGGCGATTTTATTTATCACTATTATTATTTTTAAATTTGGTACAGGGCATGAGAGAGAGAGAGCGCGCGAGCGAGCTGCCAGGTCTGGAATTCGAACTGTGGTCAGCCATATGGGAATCCAGCATCCTAGTCACCACTCCACCTGCTGGCCGCTATTATTATTATTTTTAATCTCCAGGGGACATATGCCCTAGCCAGAGAAAAAGAGACACACAGAGAGGGAGAGGGCGAGAGGGCACAGGAGAAAGCACCACCCAACCGGGCAACACTTTCTCTTCCATTTCTCCATCCTCTCGGGATTTGGCCTGCGCAGGCACCTGGCCAACCAAAATTCAAACCTCGGGGATGATATAGCTCTCTTCTTTTTTCTTTTTAAAGGTTTTTGTCATAGTGCGCGAGCACTCGCTGGAGAGAGGGAGAGAATGAGCCGCTCCCTATTTGGGGCACCCACGCACAAGCCTAGACAGAGTCTCGGTAGTGCAGGAGTCCAGCGCCTTAACTACACCTGCGGGCCGGGATCCATTCATTCCACCAACTGGAAACTTAAGCTTTCTATGGCTGGAGGTTAGTTTGTACTATTCACGGCTCTGTGAGTGCCTAGCTCGAAGTGAGTGCTCAACAGACACTTGTTAAATTAAAGAACCAATATTTTACTGTGCGCTGTTTTGCGCCGGGCATCGCTCTAAGGAACCGAGAACCCAGAGGTAAGGATTACGCGGCGCTTCCTTTGGAGACAATGCGGAACTAAAACCCACGCGCTAAGCGCTCTGCTAGGAGAGGAAAATCCCGGCTGAGAGCAGCGCTGCGCGGGCGCTGGGTGGCGTGCGCGTCCGTGGTCTGGCCTGACCGGATTCTCCATCTCCTGCTGCGCCGGCCGAAACCACAGCGCCTGCCACAGACGCAGGGACTCCGGAGCGGCTTTTAACGCC
>NW_006209014.1:78478-86876 GCF_000334495.1 Tupaia belangeri chinensis | reverse complement strand
CGCCTGCCACAGACGCAGGGACTCAGGAGCGGCTTGAACGCCAGATGATTCCTCCCGGTGGACGCGCCCCGGGCGTTCCGCCCTGGCTCCCAGCCGCCTCGCGGTGCCCCGGGGTTCGGACGCACACACCTGTCGACCGCGTCAGCCCAGCTGCGGCTCAGTCCTGTGAGACTCCAGGAAGCGAGGCGCCCTCCAGCCCCAGGCTGCGGACCAGAACTGCAACCAGGCCTCAAAAAGAAACAAAATTCTTCCCCTGCGGGTCTCTGCTTCCCCACGACCTCACTCGCCCTGTTCGGTGGGGGTTTGTTGGAAGCCGAGGGGAGTGCGTAGGGAGCAGCCTCGAAGGCTGGCGCGACGCTGCACGGTCGTGAGCTTCTCCCACACGCAAGCGCCATTTGTCCGAGCGTCCTCAGTAAGGTGCTTTCACCTCGGTCGGCTGGGGCAGGCGGGGTCGAATCTCCACTATAGGACTTCCTCTGCAAGTTTCAGGTTGAGCTGGAGCCAGAAAAGCCCATTGAGGCCCAGAGGCCTATCTCACCAGCGGAATTTGGACAGTTTAACTTTCTTCCTGTATCTTGAACCCTAAACAGCGCTGAGAGCCTGGAAGGAAGGAGCGCACTTTCCGCGGAGGAGCTGGGTGCAGGCGGGGAAGCGGTGGCAGGGTAATGTCCTCTTCTCCTAGGGGTAGCCTTTGCCAGCATCTCAGCCCCGATGCCCAGGGAACACACTGACTGCTCTTTACTTAGGCCCAGAGCTCTGAAGTCAGGTTACTTCTCTGCTTCACATCCCTAAACAATGCCAATCCGCCATCATTCTGTGGCCGAATTCCAGGATGGGTGTGGGAGGGAGGACTAGCCAGGAAGAGTTAATCTCCCAAGAGGACTGTTGCTTCCATACTTTCCTATCAGTTACGTTTTATTTAAGATTAATGTTAGATTTCCCCAGATATTTCCACTGACATTTTCAACACTTTTACCCATAAAATGTTCTAAAAGAGAATACAAGTTCTCCTCTTGATAAGTATACATTTGAGAGTTTCACAATATGCATTATCATTTACCCACTACATGAAAACCATCACCAACTTCTACAAGTAATCAATTTTCTGTACTTTTCATTAGGATATGCGTCCTTACGTGGACTACAGGTTTAGTTCAGCCCCAACCCTTTTGACTAAGTAGAATTGAGTACACATATTCAAATCTTTTTAAAAGGAAGTCCACAGTAATCATAGTAAAGATGGTCTTGCAGTCTTCCTGGTCTTCAGGGCAGTGACTATGGTTCCCCAAGCCCTTGACTTTAGCCATTTTCTAGAGGTGATCAAAACCTAAGCCTGGAGCCAGTAGGAGTGTGGAGGTGAAGGGGGTTGGAGCCCACATGGAGATTGGGCAGTTGGAGTCCCAGACCAATGGCTTGAAAATCATGCTGGATCTGGTGCTTGCCTGCCCCAAACTCCCAAAGAGAATGGAGAAGAGATTGCCTCATGGCCATCGCCTGGGAGTGGTTTCTTTTCTCACTCCCGTGAGTGAGTGCACACCCCCCATGGCAAAAACTAAAAGCAAAAAAAAAAAAAAAATCCTAGGCCTGACTCTGGCATTGAGCCTGAGACAGTGTAAATGAACTGCACAACCCTTTCCTGTTCTGGACAGGTGCCTTTGTCATTGTCACCAGGCTCCCCAGACCTTTTGAAAACTATCTAACTTTGCAGTGCTCCTGAAAACGTAGAGGGAATTCATATTTGAAGGGCCTGCGGGGGAGCTAGAATGATGCTTGTCAAGTAGGCACAAGACTGTCTGGACTGCCTGTGTTCGTGGCTAATACGAATGATACATGAATTAATGAAGGAAGGAAAACGTGCTCACGTCAAGAGGCTGGTATGGAACTGACCTCTCACTGATGAACCTGAGCGCCTGTCCTTTTTAGGATCACGGGATAACGTTATCATCTGTAAGAATTTAATGACGTTTTAACAGGCTTCCTTGCCTTGGGAATTGGAAGCCAGTCTGGGATAGTCACAGCAGGCACCTGCCTCTCTCGGATTTCGCGCCTTGATTCTCCGCCTTCCTTCAGCTGTGTGAGAGCTTTGGGGACCCTAAGTCCTGGTCTCCCCGTGCATCGCCCTCAGCAAGTAAGCGACGCTGTAAGAAGCGGGCAGTCGGCACCTAGCAGGGTGCAGAGCGGCAGTGTTCCGAGATAGCGCCAGGCGGGGCAGGGACCTCAGACTTGGTCACTCAGCTCTGCCTGTCATTTGCGGAATTCTCCTGGAGCCCACCCCTAGGCGAGCGACTGCTGGCACTTAGCGCGCAGTTCCTAAGCCCGGTGCGGGTTTCTATTCGCGCGTGGTTCCAGGGCCACCGCGACTTCCTAGGGAAGCCATTCCTAAGAAGACATAAATAAGCACTGCATGAGGCGTCCCGGAGAGACGTCAAGGGAAAAGGACTAGTTTGGGCGCTGGGTTGGGGTTTCGTGAAGGCCCAAGGGAACAGGGATGAGACTCTTTGTTTTTGTTTTTGTTTTTCTGTCCCTTCTCCAAAAGAGAAGGACCCCAGTGCCACGTTCTGAAGGTCTCAAGAAGCCGTGCTCTCCTCCTTCTCGCCTCTTGCTTGGCATAGTAGCAGAGGCCAAGGCCTGGCCGCGTCTACATCTGATCCTCTGTGCAGCCTGTCTTCCAGCTTCTGGCACTCAGCGTGGTGTTGTCACAGCTCCCAGCCCAGAACTGGGACTGCTCTTTTCGGTAGTAGAGTACAGGACTCGGCAGGCTCCAAGAGACTGCGTCTCTTTCCCGGTCTGAGTTTACTAAGGTCCGCATTTCCATCAACACCCAAGGTCTGGCAGTTTCAAAGGACCAAAGAGAGCTGATAAGAGTCTCACATTTCATTTCTTTCTTACTTTCTATTTGTTAAAAGGTGCTTTGTGTGCAGCTTTGGGAATCTGAGAGTCACTTAGAATGAAGTAAAATCTTGTGCCTTGAGCAATCGTTTCTTGTCTGAGATGACCCGCTTAATCACTAGAAAACCCGACTGATTGCATTGCTGCTGATGGAGAAATATTTTTGTGAGATCCCAGCATTCGCTATAACAGTTCGTGTTTCTAAGAATGTAGAATCCATTGTTTGCATTTAGTTTCAGAAGAGGAGATAAGAGTTATGATGGTAATAGTTTTCAACCAATTTTTTAAAGGCCGAAAAAGGGCTGGAGACAAATCGATTGCAAGCACTAGAGGAAAAACATTAGAAAACTTCATTTTAAACACTTGCCAAAAGTTGGTCCCCCTTTCTTATCCACTCCCAGTAATTTTCTCCTTCCTATTTTAATCTCCAATATGCAAAAGGAAGTAGCAAAGCGAAAGCCCACATCTTACATTTAGTACAGAAATTGTTGTTGAATTACTCAAACACCCAGTATTTCTTTATTCTTTGACAGGGAACTGTAATTGGCTAGGCTTAAAAAGTTAGGAAGAAACATTCCTGATAACACCTCTTTTCAATAGTTGAAGTATTGGCTCTTTTTAATTCATTTATTCAAGCTAAACCATCCTTAATCTTCTCTCCTTGATGAACCGATTTTACCAAGCAAGATAGAAAATACTGACTAATTACAATGTAATTCGGAAAGAATACATTTATGATGCAGACAGCAAAAGGTCTCCTCCTCAGAATAGCCCCATTTTCATATAAATATGTTGTTTTAAAATGACATCAGCTTGCTAGATTTAGACATTCTTACTCTAAAGTTAATTTTAAAAGGGGAAATATTCTTAATTTTAATGTTCATGTTTACTGCTTTGGGTACCAGTTATAAAAAACCAAAGGTCCAAGATTCGAATATTCATAACCATCCTTAGTTTGCAAATTTTTCCCAACCTGGAAGAGAGTGTCGTTTTCTTTCTGAGGTCAAAACAAAGTCATGTTTTATTTTCTATATGTTATTCTCTGTGGCCTTCCATTGTGATAACAGGAAAACTTGTAAACTCCTTTTCCACCACCATATAAACAGTATGAAAGAAAGCAAACTTCAGTGGTCAACACATTGGTTTTATTTTATTTTTCTGTCAAATATTCTGTAGACACACAGTCTTTGTTCCAGATAGCAAAGTGACCAGCAGTAATGTGTAATGTAATTAGGAGCCTGTTGGAAGATGAGGAGAATGGATACTTGGGACATTAACAGAAGACTCTACTGTGGTAGAGTAAAGGAGTGAAATCCTTCCTTCCTTCCTTCCTTTCCTTCCTTCCTTCCTTCCTTCCTTCCTTTCTTTCTTTCTTTCTTTCTTTTTCTTTCTTTCTTTCTTTCTTTCTTTCTTTCTTTCTTTCTTTCTTTCTTTCTTTCTTTCTTTCTTTCTTTCTTTCTTTCTTTCTTTCTTTCTTTCTTTCTTTCTTTCTTTCCTTCTCTCTCTCTCTCTCTTTCATTCATTCATTCATTCATTCGTTTGCCATCCGCCTTTGAAGACCCTTCAACTGTGATTGGAAATATCCTCTTATAACTCCATCTTTTCCCATTTCTAAATCAGAAGTTACTCTTTCAGCCTTTTTTTTGCATCTAGAGCATTACAATGTGGCTTAGGCTCTAAGTCAGCTTTATCACTCAGAACTTTAATTTTAAAGTAACCAATCTGAAAAAAAAAAAAAAAAAAGCAAATGCCCATGTGGAATCTATTTTGATGAGGGTAGGAGGAGAGACGTCAAACTCTCTGAGGTAGCAGTGGCAGGAATCCAGAGCTGACAGAGCAATTTGTGGAGTCTGTGTCCTATGCAGTGGCTGTGGTGCCTTCAGCGGAGCCATCCTGTGGTTTAATTTGGGCAGTTTGTCTTGGGCAGTAGTCTTCAAGCCAGCATTTCTGGCATGTAGGTAGAATCTAAACCACTTAATATAATTTTCTCTTTTAACAATTCATAGAGGGTTTCTTTTTTTTTTTTTTTAAGAATTATTTAATTCTGGGACTAGCAGTTGACGTAATGGCTATGTCACTGGACTTCCATGTAGTCGACCGTGGTTTGAGTCCCGGACCCGGTGGCTTGAACTCACACTGTGTGCGTGTGTGCCCAAGATCCCGAGAGGAGAATGGAGGAGAAGGGATTGTGGCATGGCCATCCTCCCGGGGAGGAGGGGGGTGATTTCTCGCTTTCTGTCTCTCTATCTCTCTCTGTCTTTCGGGTGAGCACACATGCCCTATAGCAAAAAAAATAAACAAAAAAAAAAAAACCAAAACTCTCAAAAAAGAGAATTATTTAATTTTATTTATTCATTTATTTATTTTAATTTGCCCAGAGAGAGATACAGAGAGAGGAAAGTGAGAAAGCAAGACACCAGGTTAGGGATTTGAACCGTGGTTGGCCATGTGGGAGTATCCGGCTTCTTAACCACCATGCCACCTGCTGGCTTTGAGTGTTTTTTTTTTTAAGAGGTTTTTGCCCTTGCTGGAGAGAGAGAGGAGAGAGAGAGAGAGAGAATGAGAGGGAAAGTGAGAAAACACCTCCCAGAGGGGATTGCCATGCTATAATCCCTTCTCCTCTGTTCTCCTTAGATCTACCGGGTCTGGGACTTGAACTGTGGTTGACCATGTGAGAGCCCAGCAACATAACCACTTTGCCATCTTCTGGTCCCACAGAGGGTTTCTGATGTTTAGACTTGTATTTGCTAGGGCTGCCTTAATAAACTATCACAAACCAAGTAGCTTAAACAATGGAAATTTATGGTCTCATAGTTCTAGAGGCTGGAAGTCCAAAATCAAGGTGCTGGAGAGGTAAATACATCTGTTCCAGGCCTCTCATTGTGGCTTATGGATGTCTGTCTTTGTGTTCACATAACATTCTCCCTGTAAGCATGTCTGCCAGATTTCTTCTTATGAGGATACCAGTTACATTGAATACCACCCTGCCCCTCCCACCCAATAACTTACTCACTTTTGTAAAGACCTATCTCTAAATAAGGTCATATTGGTGGTTAGGTATTGGTGGTTAGAAATTCAACAAATGAATTTTGAAAGAAGCATTTCAACCCATAAGAGTAGCTAAAAACCTTCACTGATGTAAGCATGTCTTGAGACATCAAGTAGGGGCACAGTATTCTCAAATTTAGTGATAATACAGAAGAATATCTCCCATATCCCCCTGCCTTCCAACATAACTTTGAAGCTTAAAGATCAAGTGAAGTCTGGGCAGAGGGTTTTCGGTGGTCGCAATCCCTGAATGGGGCTGCTCTGAACTCAAACATAGATGGTTGCTGATTGGCTTGTTCTTGCTCCTGGCTAGATTTGGGGCGCAGGAGGGTGAGGTCTGGGCAGAGGGCCTTCGGTGGTCATAATCCGGTTCTGTGATTTATTTATTTATTTATTTATTTATTTATTTATTTATTTATTTATTTATTTTTGCTATAGGGTGCATGCACTTGCCAGAAAGACAGAGAGAGATAGACAGAAAGCAAGAAATCATCCCTTAGGGCGGAATGGCCACACCACAATCCCTTCTCCTCCACTCTCTTCTTGGGGTCTTGGGCATGCATGCACACACGCCCGGCGTGAGTTTAAGCCATCAGGTCTAGGACTTGAACTGTGGTCAACTACATGGGAGTCCAGCGACACAGCCATTACGCTAACTGCTGGTCCCAGTTCTGTGACTTTTTAACAGAAATTGTATTTGGGGTCAGCAGGTGGCATGGTGGTTAAGGCTCTGGACTCCCACATGGCTGACACAGTTTGAGTCCCAGACCTGGCAGCTTGCTTTCTCACTTTCTCTCTCTCTCTGGTGATCACATGTGCCCTATAGTAAATTTAAATACAATAATAATAATAAATAAACTTAAAAAAGAAATTATACCAAGGCTGAGCTGGAAAGTTAGAGAGTCTACAATCTAACTAGTGTCTAAAATCCTCACAGCTATAGTGGTATCTTGTGGGGCCTCAGGAACCCACAGGCACAGCAAAAATATAAAAAGCCTTCACAATAAGAAAATACTAATTCTGTGATATTTAATAAAATTCCCTCTTCTTCTTAGTTGGAATGGGAATCACCAAATGTGGTCTGCATTTAAGTAAATTATAAATGCCTTAAATTCATTTTATATTTACAAATATCTAATTTTTTAAAGAAAACCAGTAAAGTTCTTCTATATTTAACCTTGATCTTTTTCTTTTTTTTTTTTTTTCCTTTAAGAAAAAAGTGTGCCAGAGAGAGAAAGCACCCCTTCATGGAGCATGGCTAGGCTACAACCCCTTCTCTTCCATATCTCCATCCTGTCAGGATTTGGGGCATGTAAGCACATACATGAGCCCAGCATGTTCTTCAAGCCACCTGGTTGAGGACTCAATTGCAAGGTCTGCCATATGGGATTTAGCCACCTTAACTGTCAGGCTACAGGCTGACCCTCACTTGATCTTTAAGCTTCAAAGTTATGTTGGAAGGCAGGGGGGTATGGGAGATAGTCTTCTGGTTGGACCTCTCATCGTAAACAATGCAAGCAAGGAAAGAATGGGAAAATATATTCAAATATTAAGTGAAAAACTATCTCAACCAAGACTACTACACCCATATCCTTCATATGGGACAAAAAAAGACAAAAACATTCTCAGATAAACAAACCTGAAAGAATTTACTAACACCAGACCAGCTCTCCAAGAAATGCTGGAGGGAGTGCTGTACCAGGAAAACTAAGTCTTATGCATAGAAATAACAGTACAAAAACAACCAAGAGAATGACCAGCCTAATGGTAAAGACAGGTTCGGAATTAAATGTTAACTTCCAGAGTTTAAATGGAAAGATCAGATCACAGTAATACTGCAAATTCGACAGAAGAGAGATTAATTATGTAAGTCTGAACTAGTGAAATATAATTTTTTTAAACTTTAGACTAAAACATTACTGATTTTCTTCCATGCTTTGATTTCCATATTTAAGGATTTTGGTCTTCTTTTGAACTGTTGATAGGTTCATCTCCCTACTATTTGAACTAAATCCTAAACATTTTTTCTGGATTTAAGTTTTAAGCAAATTTCTCTTAACTTTTTTTTATTTTGATCTATTAAAACTAAAACTGTTTTTCTTGAAATGAAAAAGTGCATTAAGAAATCACAGAACCAAAGAACCTATTCATTTTTTTCTCTCTCTGATTTCAATGGAATGTTAGTAATGTACACACATACACTACCTACACCATATCTCTGCTCTCCCACTGGATGTTTTAAAAATTCTTATTTTTAAATAATATTTTATTTTGAAGAAGTTCCAGTGTATACAAAAGTAGAAGGAATAGTGTAATGAATCCTCATGTACTCATGACCCAAATTTAACAATTATTAATTTATGGCCAATTTTGTTTCATCTGTACCTAGCAGTGCTCAACTGAGGGTAATTTTGTATCCTGGGGACATTTGACAAAGCCTGGTGTCACAGTAGGGGAAAGA
>NW_006209014.1:76930-78447 GCF_000334495.1 Tupaia belangeri chinensis | reverse complement strand
TACTACTGGGATCTAGTGAGTAGAGATAGAGATGTTGCTAAAATTATGCAATGATAGAACAGCTCTCACAACAAAACATGATCTAGTCCAAAATGTTCATAGTGCTGAGGGTGAAAAATCCCAATCTATGAATATACACAGCACCCTCTCACCTTAGAATTATTTGAAGCAAAACCTAGATATATTTCATCTGCAAGTATTTCAGCATGTATCTGAAAAACAGAGTGGAACCAGCAGATGGTTTAATGGTTATGTCAGTGGACTCCCATGTAGTCAGCTTTGGTTTGAGTCCTGGACCTGGCAGCTTAAAACTCATGCCAGGTGCATGTGCCTGTGTGCCCAAGACCCTGACAGGAGAATGAAAGAGAAGGGATTATGGCATGGCCATCTCCTATGGCAGGGGTGTGTGATTTCTTGCTTTCTGTCTGTCTCTCTGTTGAATGCATGTGGTCAAAAATCTCTCTCTAAAAATAAATAAATAAATAAATAATAAAAAAGATTAAAAAAACACTACAATCATCTCACTTAAAATTAATGTTAATTCCTAATATTTAGTCAGTGTACTGGAGATGTCTAAGAGGAATCTGCAATAGCTTACTCTTAAAATCGCACGTGGCTTTTTGTTCCATCTTTGTTACAAGCAAGTTATTAAGTCTTGCTCATTCTCTAGGCTCAACCTTTTGCATTGAAGGCTGCAGATGCATTTTTTGCCATAGGGTTCAGGGGCTGGCTGAAGTGAAAGAGAAAATGGGAAATTACTTTGCAGGGGGAATAGCCATTCTTCTTCCAGGATCCATTCAGTGTGATTTTCAAGCTTCTGGATCCAAACCGTATGGACCATGTGGAAATCCAGCAATGTAACCATTATGCCATCTCCAGACCCCTGCAGATGCATCTTAAAATCATTTCATCCTGGGGCAGGTAGGTGGCATAGTGGTTAAGAATGCTAGACTCCCACATGGTCAACCATGGTTCAAGTCCTGGACCTGGTGGCTTGCTTTCTCACTTTCTCTCTTTCTCTTTCTCTCTCTCTCTCTGTCTCATTCTTGCTCTTGCTCTATCCCTCTTTGATCAAATTTTTAAAAATAAATAAATAAATAGAGCTAAATAAAAATGAGTCTTAAAAAGAAATCACTCCATCCTGGGGGCACCGGCTAGTGTGGTACTTAAGGATCTGGGCTCCCAGATGGCTAACTGAAGTGCCAGTCCTGGACCAGGCAGCTTGAAAATCATGCCGCTGCATATGCATGTGCGCCTAAAATTCCAGGAGGAGAAGAGATTACAGAGTGGCCATCCCCCGCAGGGGAATGATTTCTCACTTTCCCTCTCACTGTCTCTCTCCCTGGAGTACATGCACCTTATGTTAAAAACCAAAAGAAAAAAGGATTAAAAAAAAAAAAAAGAATAAGAAGGGCAGTAGATGATGCAATAGTTAAGTCACTGGTCTCCCATGTAGTTGACTGCAGTTCGAGTCCTGGACCTGGCAGCTTAAAATTCACGCTGGGTGTGTGTGTGTG
>NW_006209014.1:68953-76029 GCF_000334495.1 Tupaia belangeri chinensis | reverse complement strand
ATCTCTCCATCCTGGGGGCACCGGCTAGTGTGGTACTTAAGGATCTGGGCTCCCAGATGGCTAACTGAAGTGCCAGTCCTGGACCAGGCAGCTTGAAAATCATGCCGCTGCATATGCATGTGCGCCTAAAATTCCAGGAGGAGAAGAGATTACAGAGTGGCCATCCCCCGCAGGGGAATGATTTCTCACTTTCCCTCTCACTGTCTCTCTCCCTGGAGTACATGCCCCTTATGTTAAAAACCAAAAGAAAAAAGGATTAAAAAAAAAAAAAAGAATAAGAAGGGCAGTAGATGATGCAATAGTTAAGTCACTGGTCTCCCATGTAGTTGACTGCAGTTCGAGTCCTGGACCTGGCAGCTTAAAATTCACGCTGGGTGTGTGTGTGTGTGTGTGTGTGTGTGTGTGTCCAAGATCCCAAGAGGAGAATGGAGGAGAAAGGATTGCCATGTGACTATCCCCCTAGGGGTGATTTCTTGCTTTCTGTCTCTCTGGCAAGCATACATGTCCTATAGCAAAAATCTTTAAAAAAAAAAGAAAGAAAGAAAGAAAAGGAGAGAAAAAAGAAAACCACCACATCCTGTAAAACTCTTTAGATCTATTTATCCTCTCTCCCTTCTCTTTTTCTCCTGGGAGTCTATTTTTAAAAAAATAAAAGCATTTCATTTATCCCGCAGAACATCCTACAGTCTGTTTTTTTATTTAGTTTTTGCTGATCAAGTCCCCATGGATTTGTTTATCATATTCATCTGTTCTATTTCCTATTACAATCAGATTCAGATTTGATCTTGTGTTTTGTTTGCTTGTTTGCTTCTTTTGGCAAGACTGTTTTGTAGGTAGTGTTGCATATTTCCATTCAGAGGCACGTAATACAGAGTTGTCTTGCTTTTTATGATGCTAGTCATCACTAATGATCATTGCCTGCATCCATTATTTCACTAAGGGTTACAAAACAGTAATATTTGAATTTTCAAACTCCCTCTCCACTTATTAGGTGGAATACATCTATAAAGACAGGCTTCCCCTCATTGATTATTTGTTGCCTTGAGGAACGCATGACTTTATCTTATGTGACTGTCCAAGTGGCCTCTGGTGTCAGAAGTCCTGCTCCATTTAATTTACCATGTACAGTTCATAGCCTATGGTATAATATTTTGTCAGAGGGCTTGGGAAATGGTAAACATAAGTATCATCATAATAATATTAATAGGTAACATTTCTGAGTACATTTTGTGTCCTAAGTGCTTTCTAAGCATTTGTGAAGTAGATCTTGTTATTATTTGTGTTTTATAGATAAAGGAACTGAAGAATAAAAAGGTTATCCTTGCTCAAGGTCACCTGGCTACCAAGCCCCAAAGGCAGGATTTGCAGTCTAGGACCCACCCTCTCAACCACTAAGACATCCTATGTAAGTCAATGGTCCTCATAGAAAAGAGCAGATAGGTAAGTCAGTTAAATCTCCTGAATGCAAAGTGGTCAGGCATCAACGGCCTGGGCTTTGCACTCAGAGGGATGTGGGAGGTATTCTAGTTCCATTATTCACTGTGTGACCCTAAGCAAACTTCTTGATCTCTCTGAAATTTTCTCATGTTAAAAAATAGATAATAAAATTGATGTCATAGTGTTGTCATCATGGTTAAACTTCATAGTCTGTTTTGTTTTTGTTTCTGTAATTTGCTGTAGGGTGCATGCATTCATTGGAAAAAAAACAAAGAGAGAGAGTGAAAAAGCACCACACCAGGGAAGATCAACAGCAGAAGTTCCTTCTCCTCCATTCTCCTGTGGGGATTTTGGGCACATATACACTCGAGCCCAGTGTTTTTGTCAAGTCACTGGTTCTGAGACTTGCAGTTGACCCCCCATGGGATCCAGCCTCCTTAACCAACCATGTCACCTGGCCTTACTCTGTTTTTTATTGGACATTTAAAAAGTTATAAAAATGTATGCATGCTCAATAATTAAAAGATAAGGGACTAACAGATGGCATAATGGTTATGTCACTGGACTCCCACATAGTCGACCATGTTTTGAATCCCAGACCCGGAGGCTTAAACTCATGCTGGGCATGTGTGCATGTGTGTCTAAAATCCTGAGAGAAGAATGGAGGAGAAGGGGTTGTGGCATGTCCATCCCCCCCCCAGGGAAGTGATGTCTTGCTTCCTGGCTCTGTGTCTCTCTCTGTCTCTTCCAAGCATATGTACCCTACAGCAAAAATCTCTTGGGAAAAATAAAGACAAATGATTAAAATATGGGGCAAAGAATTTAACTGAATATATCTTTAAAGAAGCTATACAAGTAGCAAGAGGCACATGAAAGAATGCTTGAACATTAGAGATTAAGGAAATGCAAATCAAAACTACAGTGAGCTACCACTTCACCCCTACTAGGATGGTGTCTTGGTCCTTTTGTGATGCTATGACAGAATACTGGTAATTTATGAAGGACAAAATTATTGGCTCATAGTTCTGGAAGCTGTGAAGTTCAAGAGTATGGTACTGGCAGTTGATGAGGGCTTTATTACTGCGTAATTCCAGGTGGAAGACAAAGGGGTGAAAGGGGCAAGAGAGTAAATTTGCAGTCTCAAACTTTTTTTTTTATTATTTTATTTTTGCCATAGGGTGTGTGCACTGGCCAGAGAGAGACAGAGAGAAGCACAGTGAGAAATTATAACACCCTTCCCCCCGGGGGTTAGGGATGGCCACATTGCAATCCCTTCTCCTCTATTATCCTTTTGGGATCTTAGGCACACTTACACACACATCCTATGTGATTTTCAAACCTCTGGGTTCAGGACTCAAATCATGGTTGTCTATGTGGGAATTAAGCATCTTAACACCACACCACCTGCTGGCTCTCTCAAGCATTTTTGTATTTGGTATTAATCTATTCATGAGGGTATAGCCCTCATGACATAAACATCTCCTGTGAGACCCCACCTCCCAACACTGTTGAATTGGGGACTAATTCCAAAACATAATATTTTAGAGCCACATTAAAATTATAGCAGATGGGGCCAGCAGGTGGCATGATGGTTAAGGCAATGGATTCCCACATGGCCAACCATAGTTCAAGTACCAGACTTGGCAGCTTGAAGATCACAACAAACAGATAAATAAATTAATTAATTAAAAAAATACTATAGCAGATGGCTATAGTAAGAATGACAAACCCATCTATGGTAGCACACGCTAGTTGACGTGGCTACTCAGCAGGTTGAGGTCACATAAGAGGCCCGAATTTGATTCATGACAACCCTAAAATCTGGACACAGTAGTGTGTACCTGTGGTAGGCTGAGACTGGAGAATTCCAACACTGTAAGGCCCTGCCCAGAAAAAAGAAATTGATAATAAGAAGTGTATGGAGTCAGCATGTGGCATGGTGGTTAAGGCATTGAACTCCCACATGGCCAACCATGGTTTGAGTCCTGGTCTTAGTGGCTTGCTTTCTTACTTTCTCTCTGGTGAGCAAATGTGCCCTATAGCAAATGTAAAAATAATAATAGAGAGTGAAATAATATAATAAATAATAATAAAATGATTTTTTTTTTAAAAAAGGAAGCACTAGTGAGGATGTGGAGAAATGGGAATCCAGAGTCAACGTGGTGAGAATATCAAATGGTATAGCCACTTTG
Organism: Tupaia belangeri chinensis; assembly: GCF_000334495.1. Lineage (NCBI taxonomy): Eukaryota > Metazoa > Chordata > Mammalia > Scandentia > Tupaiidae > Tupaia > Tupaia belangeri. The sequence continues at coordinate 72,400 of NW_006209014.1, read as the reverse complement.
GAAGACAGTTTAACAGTTTTTTTAAAAAGAAAACATAGTTTTATTATATGGCTTAGCATTTCCACTCCTAGGTATATATTCCAAAGAAATAAGAACATATACACTAAAACTTGTATACAAGTATTCAAAGCAGCATTATTCATAATAGCAAAAGAGTGGAAACAACCTAGAGGCCTATCAACTAATGAATGGATAAATAAAATGCAATGTATCTGTGCAATGGAATATTATTCATCCATAAAAAGGAACGATGCCTGTTACATGGCTAGACATTGTTGAAAACATTACACTCAGTGAATGACCCCCGTCACGAAAGACCACATATTGTATGATTCAATTTACAAGAACTGTCCAGAATAAGCAAATCTTTGGAGACAGAAGATACATTGGTGGTTTTCCAGAACTGGGGAGTTTTGGTACAAATGAGAAGTGACAGCTACTGGGTATAGGATTTCTTAGGGAGCGGGAATTTAAATGTTCTAAAATTAGATGTGGCAATAGTTGCATAACTTTGTATGTATACTAAAAACACATTGAATTGTATACTTTAAGTTGGTGATATATGGTAATTATATCTCAAAGCTGTTTAGAGAAAAATGTTCATGTGAATGTACATAAATTTTTTCTTTTGTAATATTACTTAAGTTTATGTCATGATTATATATGTTTGAGAAAAATTTTCTGAATGGAAGTCTCTACTATAAGATGACACCTAGGGGCCAGCAGGTGGAGTAGTGGTTAAAGGCTCTGGATTCCCACATAGCTGATTGCAATTCAAGTCCTAAACTTGGTGGCTTGCTCAGTTGATTTCCCTTTCTCTCTCTGTCTCTGTTTTGTCATATTAAAAAATAATAGTAACAAATACAATTACATAAATAAATAATTCTTTAAAAAATAAAAAAAGAGGGATTGCGGCATGGCCATCCCCTCTTGGGGGTGATTTCTCGCTTTCTGTCTCTATGCCTCTCTCTGTCTGTCTGGCGAGCACACGCGCCCTATAGAGAAAACCTCTCCAAAAAAAAATAATAATAAAAATAAAAAATAAATAAAAAAAGAGATGACACCTATACATGCTTTCAGGAAACTTAAAGGTATCACCATCTGGTCATGGACACGAATAACATAAACATAAATGAGTGATGGTATTGTGTTAGACAAACACAATATTTTATTTTTGTATTTAAAATTTTTTGAGAGGTTTTTGCTATAGGGCATGTGTGCTTGCCAGACAAAAAAAAAAAAAAAAAAGAAAAGAAAAGAAAAAGAAAAAGGCGAGATATCACCCCCCAGGGGGGATGGCCACACCGCAATCCCTTCTCCATTCTCCTCTTAGGATCCTTGGGACTCAAAAACCGTGGTTGACTACGTGGGAGTCCAGTGACATAGCCATTATGCTAACGCTGGTCTCAAGTATTTAAAAATTTTTTTAAAGAATCATTTTTATTTAATTTTATTTACTTATTTATTTTAATTTGACCAGTGAGGGACAGAGAAAGAGAGAAAGTGAGAAAGCAAGCCACCAGGTCCGGGTCTCAAACTATGGTTGGCCATATGGAAGACCAGTGCCCTTAACCACCATGCCACCTGCCAGCCTCACGAACACATTATTAGTGGTGACATTAGGAAAGTACAATGGTCCTACTAGTGAACTTATAAATGGTTATGGGGAGATGCTAGTTATAAACCTGTAATTTTTCCTCAGCATGACATAAACTGAAATTTGTATTGCTTTGTTCTTGTTGCTATAATAATGACCACTGGATGCACTTCCACCCTTCACAGATTGGCTCAGAGGCTATAAAGGGATCTGCCAGGCTAGCTTCCTCCCATTATGTACCACTTTCCAAAGAGTTTAACATTGGATTTAAGGTTAAAAGAAAATCCAGTGTTGGGAACCAGCAGTTAGCGTAATGGCTATGTCGCTGGACTCCCACGTAGTCGACCGCGGTTCGTGTCCCGGACCCGGTGGCTTAAAACTCACGCCGGGCGCATGTGCGTGCGTGCCCAAGATCCCGAGAGGAGAATGGAGGAGAAGGGATTGCGGCGTGACCATCCCCCTGGGGGGTGATTTCTCGCTTTCTGTCTCTATGTCTCTCTCTCTGTCTGTCTGGCGAGCGCACGCGCCCTACAGTGAAAATCTCTCCAAAAAAAAAAAAAAAAAGAAAATCCAGTGCCTCTGAAACACAGATTCATAAGTTCTTTCTTTACCAGGCAAGGGAGAAAAGACATTTTTAGGTTGAATGAGGAATTGAAAGAGAAAATGTTCGGTTAATAACTCACCACTAAGATCTTGTCCCTTTGTCACATGGTCATCCCCTCCGTTTGGAATACCCTTAGTAGTTGGAGAATACAGCTTTCTACTCTGGCTAAGCCAGAATGGGGAGGAGTCCAGGATTCAGTTGGTTCACAGGTATGGCTAGAGAAAATGAGTTCAGAAACCTAACTTTGAGTAGGAATTTATTATAGAAACTATACTAGGTGTTATTCCATTTTTTAGATTCCAACATCACCCCATCACCTTTTTCTTTTTTCCCTCCTTTACCTTTGTCCACATGCAGATTATTATTTTTTTAATTTCAGGAGTAACTTTTAATTGGAAATACACCCTTATAATAACAAATCCAAATGATACCAAAGGAATACAGGGAGCTCACCTTCCTACCCTGAGCTCAGACATCTAAGGTCTCCCACCCCTTCTGGAACCCAATGTATCTAACTGTATTTAAACAAACTAAGAAACAAACAAAGTAATCCAGATAATTTCAGAAGTAGCTGCTTTCCTAATCATTCTTTTGTTCAGTATTCATTTGTCCTTTTTGGTTTTTCTGCTCTTTAGGGGCTAAAAGAGACTGTCACTGCTCTCTGATTAGACAACTGTCCCAGCCTCAGCTCTATGCTGATTGTCAGCTTTAAAAGGCCTTTCACCTTCAGCCAAGAAACCCAGCAGCCACTACTGAGCAGAGATTTACAAGCAGACTGTGTATCTACCTACACAGTCTGAATGTGCATGGATACTTATTGTTATGATCGATCGTGTTTTAAAGTCGCGTCATAAACACACATCAGGAAATATTTTCATTGACCTGTTTGGGTGTGAAGTCTTTAACATACAAAAGAAGGTATTTTTGTTCCTTTTGTGACTCTTTCTCCCTGTAATTCAAGTACTAAATTGGCTAATTCAAGTACCAAATTGTTCTTACTACTGGGAGAGGGGGTATCTTCTTTGGGGTGGGGGTGGAGAGAGCGGAGATAAAGAGAAATAAAGCCAAGCTTTTGAAGCGAAAGGAAAAAAGAAAAGGGAGAAAAAATCGTCTGGGAATCTCAAGAACATCTTTATTTCGCCTTTTAACTCTCCGCCTTTCTGATTAAAGGGTTCAGACCTGCTCCCCCGCCCGCGTTCAATTATCCCCCAGCTTCTTTTCTCAGAAGCTGTCACCACCACTTGCT
>NW_006209014.1:67618-68922 GCF_000334495.1 Tupaia belangeri chinensis | reverse complement strand
CCCGCAGCCCCACCGTGAGCCGTTAGCCTGGTTCTTTTCCGTTTCGCCTTTCTTTCCTCAGTTTCTCCCTGCCATCTTTATAAATCTCCCTCGGAGGAGGAGTGTCCGCGCGGGTGGAAGTCTGAACACAATGCAACCTGAGAATTTCTGTCACTCTCCGCATATGCTCCTAAGTGCTTTAATCCCAATTAGGGGCGGCTGACACACGGTCCTATTCATTCCCATCAGCTCTTGAATACATTTGCCTAGAAATGAACTTCACAAATAGAGGCGCTCCTAAATGTGCCCAACAGCAAGGAAAATCGAATTGAGTGCGGGCTCATTCGGCAGCGGCCGGCAGAGAAGCGCTGAATGTGGAGGTGCCCCGAGACATTGCAATTCAGCAACACGCTCGCTGACTTTTCTTTGCACCATGTCAACCGAAAGAACCAAGAAATAAGTTGGGGAACTCCGGTTAAAAGGCAACTTGAGAAGAACTCTGAATACTTTTATTGAGCCGTTTCCAATGGAAGACTTAAGAAAACAACAAAACAGGCATCACAAAACCCACCAGCGGTGTCCAGGCTGCGTCCTGATTTCGAGTTTGGAGGCTCCCGGCAGCCGCCCACCCACCGGCCACGCAATTAAGGGAAAAATGGCCACGTCGCCGGCGTGTCATCTGGTGGCGTTCCCAGCGCCAGTTGCCGCCGCCCTATTCAGACCCAGCCTTAATGTCCCACCCGCGCCTAGGGGGCCGCGCAGCTGGTTCGCGCTGACCTGCTCGCTTGGCCAGCGCCGACACCGTCTGGGGGCGCAACCCGGGCCACCTCTGGCCCAAACACAGCTGCAGACCGCGGGGTTTCAAGGCCCTTGCCTCTCTCCGGGCCTGGCCTTGGATATCTGACCTCGCTCCGCTTCCTCGATACCTGGGTTTGGGATTCTGAACACCAGCACGGGATGGGGTGTTCGGTGATTCCCCACTACCCGGGTGCCCTAGGCTGAAAGCTCCAGGGGGAGCCAACTCAGTCCCTCCTGAGATCCAAAGCCCGAGGTCCTTTGCGCAGCGGAGTCGGGCAGCCCCCAGAGGGCTGAGAGCTGCCATTCATCTCAGTCCCAAAGTCTTTCGGAGGCTCTTTTCCTCTAGGCGGAGTCCAGTTTGGTCACACGTGCTTGGCGCCCGCAGTATTGCTAGCCGGGCCTCCGCGTTACAGCGGGGGTCGCCCCCTAACGTAGCCAGGTTTGAAAGCAGCGCAGCGGTTGGACGCAGCTCCCTGCAGCCTGCCGCTCCGGCCAGCGGCTGCTCCCGAGCCACCCAGGCTGGTACG
>NW_006209014.1:63288-67141 GCF_000334495.1 Tupaia belangeri chinensis | reverse complement strand
CCGCCACCCTCCCGCTCCGCCCAGCGGCTGCTCTAGAGCATCCAGGCCTGTTAGGGGCAACCTGTTACCCGGGCAGGACCCGTGCCCGCGCAGCTCCGCGGTGGGCGAGGAGAGGGACCGCCTCCCAAACCGCCTCTCCGCGCACTTCAGTGTCGGAGAGATTTCGCTTTAACGCGGCCTCTGGTCGCCCATTTTAAGTCGATGAAAAAAACCGAGTGGAATGTTTTGATTGAGTCTCTACATTGTCTTTGAATAAGGCTGAGACCATGTAATTAATGTGTCTTTTTAATAAGGGACAATACGGTCGTTCAAGCTATTTAATTTCATTTAATTTTCCATCCCATTTGCTGCACAGCCCGCTTTTACTTTTAACACCCAGCCTTTCACGGCCCATCTTGCTCCACTGGGCACATTAGATTGGTTTCACCCTTGCTTTTTAGGGGAGGAAAAATAAAAGAAAATGTGTTCCTTTCCTCCTTTGTGGACAATTTATTTCACTTGGGGAACTTCAACTCTGAGCCACAGGACAGAATAAAACTCCCGAGCTGGTGTGAATGCCTCTGGCGCAGTCTCTTTCTTCTCGTGGGGCTGGGAACCAGCCACAATTGGCTATATTAATAAATAACTTTCCTCACAGTCGGCCTTTACATGGTCCTATTGATAAAATTGTTCGCGTGTCGTTCACGCTTTTTCACTCATTAAGGAGGGCTGGGGAGGTGCCCCTAACCCAGGCCCTGCGCTCGCCCCTTCCCGCTCTCAGTGCTGGTAATTTAAACTGGGTGTCATCCTGGAGTCGCCAGGCCAGAGGTTAGAGGGACATGTTCATGGCTTAAATTTATTGCCCTCAACTCCTCGGAATGGCTTCCTCTCCTCCTCCCCTCCCCCGGCTTTTGCCATTCATGGGCCGCCTGATCAAAGGCTCCCTCCTCTCCTCGAGGGTAGCCTTCCACAGCCCTTAGAGGGGCAATGGGAGGGTTAAGAGGAAAAATCAGTCGCAGTTCCTTCAGAAAGTAGCCCTGGACACAGAGGCTGCAGGGTGGAAGGGGCCACAGGGCAGTTCTAGTAACCGCGTCTACACTGGCCCTGGCTGTGATTGGCACCACGCTGGCAGTCTGTATGTCCCTATACAGTCTGATGTGAGATGCTTAGACTCCAGACCCTTGATCTGGCCTGGATTCACTCTTTACTTAGACCAGCAGTTTGGAGCCTCCAGGATGAATTCATACACACCACACTTTAGCCATCTTCCCAGCGACCCCCACACCACCGCCCTGTGAACAGCAGAGAGCGCACCCAAGGTTGGTTTTCACCCATTGGTCCCATTTCACAGATTGAGAGACTGAGGCACCAAAGAAATTCACTGAAAGTTTTCCAAATCTTGAGTGGCAGAAGACAGACTGGATGACTCTGAATCTTCTGGTTCTGTCTAACTTCTCAAGCAAGCAATCTGCACTGAGCTTCTTTGAGGGACCTGTGGAGTTGCAGGTGTCACCACCCTGCATTCTGTTGCCCTCGTTCACTATTGTCACATCCACTGTCTGCCAGAGAAATGTAATTTCCACCGGCAAAGCTGGGTGAAGAAGCCGGTGTGGACACTGCTCCGGGTCCTATACTGTTGGTGCCATGGTCCAGGCTCAGACACTGGGCCAGAAACCCAGCACCCTCAGGCCTCTCTGGGAAGAAGCACGCAGAGCTCAAGAGTTGGCTGCACAGGATTTGAGGAGCAGAGCACAGGCCAACCAGTGCAGCAGGTGCTGACAGCCATCACAAATATCTAATGAACTTGATTATGAGTTACTAGTTAATGAAAATAAACATCCTCACATAAATACGTAGCTTAGAGAAAAAGAGAAGTCACTCTGTTTTAACTCCTAAGTACTGGTCCTGTTCATTTATAAACTGGGCATAAGCCAAGGTTGTCCAAGCGCCTACTACACTTTTCTAGGTGACTTTGGGCAGACCGTGTGTGTGTGTGTGTGTGTGTGTGTGTGTGTGCTAAATACTAAAGAAGGCGTTTGTTGGCTCCGGAGAAATTAGCACAAGAACTTCCTTCCTATCTTAAAAGCAAAACAGGATTTGACTGGGTCTGTTGGCTTGTTGGGGAGACATGATTCAAAATCCACCCATAGAATTTTTCCCTCTCTAACTCTCAGATGAGGTTTGGGGTGTAGGATCCCCTGCAAAGCTTTGGGCTCTATGGCTGTTTGTAATTCTCCAGCTAAAGCCCAGGTCAGAGGTGTGCCTGAGAGCAGGGAGGCACAGCTGACTTCTCAAATTGTCCTGAGCGTTCATATTTGGGGTGGGGGGGGGGAGGGATGGAACAGAGGAAACAATGAAAATGTTTCTAAATAGACAACTGGCCTGGACCCAATCCCCTGAAATGGTAATATGGTCGTTATTTTAAAAGTGTAGGTATTTTCTGGTGTTTTCCCATCAAGTACCTGCCTAATTTCTGTATGGCACACGCCAGAAATCAATAGAAGTTAACAAGTCCTCCAAACAGTCCCCATCTCTTTGTTTAATCTCTTTTACAATAAAGCCAAGGGGAGAGAATTAAAAATCTTTGAAGTAGACCAAGGCTCAAAGGAATCAGCCAAGTAGACTTAAAGTAGTCACTTATTTCCCAAAACTGGTTTGTCGGCGAACAATAAAAGGAAGTAAAATTTATGGAGAAATTATACAGTGGATTTGTCACTTAAAATATCGTAACTGTCTCGGGGACAATACCCCATGCTGAGGATTAATGGTCCCGCCGGACCTTTGATTCACCAGCTCCTTTTCTTCGCCCTTGACAAATTGGATTTTTAGGAATGGGAAGGTCGCTTGGACCATTGTGTGCTAGCCATTCAGAGGCCTCGATTATGCAGGGGGCTGAGGGAACCACTCCATGTGACCCTCTCGGGTGGGACTCTGCAGCTGCTTCGCAGCGCAACTCTCTCACCAAACTCCGCGCCCTTGCGCTCACGGTGCCAAAAGGCGCCCGCCCCGGTAGAAAAGGCGCAGTGCATGCCCGGCCGCGTCACTCCGCGGGCGGAGGACGCACGTCGGGGCGCGGCTCCTTGGCTGGCGCACGGCTCCGGCTCTGTCACTCGCGCCCTGCTGAGGACCCTGCGCGCCAGAGCGCCTGCCTGGCGGCAGTGGCAACAATGCACGGAGCCGCCCGCGCTCCCGCCACCCGCGTGAGTGCAGACTGCTGCATCCCGGCCGGCTTGCGTCTCGGGCCAGTGCCCGGCACCTTCAAGCTGGGCAAGTACCTGTCAGACCGCAGGGAGCCCGGGCCCAAGAAAAAGGTATTGGTCGACCCTATCTCCACCCTCTGTCGCTGCCCTCCCTTTGCCCTGACCCGAGAAAGGCGTAGAGCGAGAAGTAAATGAAGGGGTGATTGAATCGTTACCTGCTAATTCTGCCGCCTGGAAGGGGGCTCCGATTATTTCTAGCAGGTCTCTTAACTGGAGCTGGAGTGGGTCGGACGGATGGGAGAGGACAGAGCTGAGAGAGGACAGCTCCTGGGTGGGTGCAGGACACTCAGAGCTTGGGGTTTCCACAGTGCTTTGGATCCTCTCCGGAAAACACCGATCACCCCTTCTTCAGCCCCCCCCCCAGGCCCGCACCTCTTTTTGCTAACGCACCCTTTTTGGGGGCGCAGGGAATCAAGGACCTTTCTTACCACCCTCCCTTCAGTATGCTAATTTGAAGCTTAAACTTGTCTTATAATAATTTAACTCCATTTCCTCCAGAAAAAATAATCCTTGATAGGCTCTCAGTTCCTAGAATTTTTCCAGAATTTTTTTTTCCCCGTGGACATTTGCTGTTGGGTTTGAAGTAGGCAGAGAAGGGGTGAGCACGGTAGGCT
>NW_006209014.1:55893-62763 GCF_000334495.1 Tupaia belangeri chinensis | reverse complement strand
TCCCCCCCCCCCCCCAGGCCCGCACCTCTTTTTGCTAACGCACCCTTTTTGGGGGCGCAGGGAATCAAGGACCTTTCTTACCACCCTCCCTTCAGTATGCTAATTTGAAGCTTAAACTTGTCTTATAATAATTTAACTCCATTTCCTCCAGAAAAAATAATCCTTGATAGGCTCTCAGTTCCTAGAATTTTTCCAGAATTTTTTTTCCCCGGTGACATCTGCTTGTGGGTTTGAAGTAAGCAGAGAAAGGGTGAGCCAGGTAGGCTCTGACATCGGCTCCCAGTGCCACCTGCGTAGGACCCCAGATCTGGGAGCCTGCAGCCGGGCTCTGAGAGTTCAAGGTCCTAAACCAGAGGTCCTGGGGCCAACCCACCAGTTCTGACTCCCCAAACCACATCGCGTCTCTGACTAGAAAGGGAATTTTAAAGGTTCTCGCCTGTCTTAGGGGTTATCCCAGATGACCAAAGGTGGGCAAATAGAGACCAGCAAGTGAAGGCAGGAGTATGTTAGAGAACGAAATGCCTTTAGCTTGGAGCTGCCGACAGCTTTCTTGTAAGAAATAGTTCCTGTGCCCAGCCAGCCGCACCTGCATCCCGCCCCTTGTGCAGGCAGTCCTTTTACTCTAATCCCCCTTCTAAAGAGAGATTTCTGCACACCACGCCTTCCTTTTTGAACGTATTTAAATTGCTTTTAGATGGCGGGCCGGCTGCAGGCAAGCTTTCCCTTACGTGCGCACTGTTCAAGACGTTGGCTGCGCTCCATGTCCGCACCTACCTAGGTGCGGTGCGGCGACAAAAGGGGAGGCGTGAGAGATGGGGAGGAGCGCTCTGGGCCCTGGACTGATCTCTCTTGCCGCTAGGGCTGTTCTTAGAACCGCAAGTAGGAGAGCTGGGGTAGGGCTGGGTAAGTCTTGGTACAAGTTGCGCCCAGCAGCGCGGGGAGGCAGCCTTTACGCCGGTCGGTGTGGCCTAGCTGGGAGCGCGCGTGGTGGGGATGGTGGTGGGAGGGACCACTGTACTAGCCAGCCTCCCTTCCTTCTCCGTCCTAGGAGCAAAGGTCCCGGGGAATTACCCTCCTTTCAGCAGCCCATAGCTGTCCGACCAAAGAGAACAGAACCGTTTTCCCGAGTCCACTTGGGTAGAGGATAAACTTTCCGTTTGGCTTGTGGGCCTGGCCATGGTGCGGGGGGGAGAGCCACCACTGCTTGTGTTGCAGGTGCGCATGGTGAGAGGGGAGCTGGTGGACGAGTCGGGGGGCACCCCTCTGGAGTGGATAGGGTTAATCCGGGCAGCCAGGAACCCTCAGGAACAGACTCTGGAAGCTATTGCAGACTTACCCGGAGGACAGGTACTGCGGGCTCTCCTCTCCCCCCTCTCCCACTGCCAATTCTGTTTATCTAACCGTCCCTGCGTGGCCAACTATATTAGGAGCAAATCGCTTTAGCTAAATAAAGGTCTCATTCAAACGTTCCAGAAACCCTGTGAGGTAGATACTATTGTTTTCCCCTCTGAATTGTGATGGAAGTTCGGTTCAGAGAGATCCAGTAGCTTCACCAGCGTCACACAGCCCTAGAACGGGGGTTCGACACTTTCTTCTCTGTTGCTTTTTGACCGATTATCCCGAAACACAGAAAGGTGTTCTATTCCTTGCGCTCCAGATCTTCTACCGAGCGTTGCGAGATGTCCAGCCAGGGGAGGAGCTGACTGTGTGGTATTCCAACTCCTTGGCTCAGTGGTTCGACATCCCCATCACCGCCACTCCAACACACGACGAAAAAGGTACCACCTCCCAGAAGGCCTCGGGTCAGCGTGGGTGGGCACGAGTTCAGCCTATCCCCGATCTTGGTATGCACCCTCAGATCGGAGGGGCCTTTCTCTCCAACTGTGTGAAATTGAATTCACATTCTCTATGTAGACAGCACACCACCACCTTAAAGTCAACAGTAAATTCTAACAACAGTGACAGTAATATCTGTCTCACTATGTCAGGGAAAGAAAACACTTCTTATAAACTTGGGGGGAAGGGGGTGTCATCCACTTCTACCATACCAAGATACAATTATTTACTCAATCAAGAATCAATAAAAGAGTCTTAAAATAGTGTTACGGTCGGTCATTACATCACGAATTTTAGAGCACATGACTCAAAGCTAAGACGGTTGTTTACTAGGTAGGGCATCCTTCACCACTGATTTTTGAGGAAGAAATGTATTTCGACAGCATTTTAGAAGTATTACGGTACTTACAGCTAGTCTGTTGGCAGGTACCTAGGCCCTTCCATTTAAATGGTATTTATTCACTTCTCCTTCCCTACTTAAATTGAATCTGGGATGTATCCCAGTTTCTTCTCAGATTTATTTGATCTCTTCCAAAGCCAAGAGCGGATTTATGCAAATTAAGGTGCAGTAACTAGAGAGAAAAACATTTTCAAACCTTCCCTAGAACACTGAAGAACACTTCTTGCGGAAGGGAGGCTAGGAGGTAGTAATAAAACAGTGAAGGTCTCAAGTCTCCTTTTTCATATAGAAACTTCAGTGGCTTTCCTTTTTTCCTGGTCAATTGTTTTCCTTTGTAATTTGTTCAAAATACACGTTATTAGGATTCTTATTATGAATGTTGTGAAATATTCAAACATGCTGTCCTCCTGAATTGCCCAGTCTTATTTCTTCAGAAAAGATTTAAAGAAATTAATATAAATGTGTGAATTAAGGAACACTTCAAGAATAAGACAGTATGTGGCTTATTCAGAATGAGGAGTCACTTCGTTTTTGAGTATTACTATTTTCTGTAAATTAATTCTGTTGATTTTATAAGTAGACTTGTATATATGGTATCCATAACAAATGTCTGAAGATGGGCCAGCTAGAGGGTGTGGTAATGTGTCTGGATCCTACACGGCTGAGTGTGTGGCTTGAGCCCTGACCTGGTGACTTGAAAAACATGCCAGTTATGTGCCCCTGTGCCCAAATTCCTGAGAGGAGAATGGAGAAGAGATTGCAGTGTGACCATCCCCCCTGGGGGGTGAGTCCTCACTTGCCCCCTTTCTCTATTTCTCTCTGTTTCCCTCTGGTGAGCATACACACCCTATAGCAAATTTAAAAAAATTATCTAAAGATAATTTGTCCTTTGCATAGCATTATATTAAATACTCCTGTCGACTTCCTCCAGTAAAAAAAGAGCGTGTAAAAAAGTTCCATAACAAACTCTCAAATCTGTTATTATGGAACTATTTGGCACCTTTAGGTGCTAGCCATTTCATCACAGAACACCCTAACTTAGGCATTCTCAAATAGGACAAAGCAGTTTGTTTCACAGTGGCCCTTGTATTTGTTTTTTAGAATTATTTTACTTAACTTTATTTATTATTATTATCATTATTATTTTTCGGTTTGATCAGAGAGAGACAGAGAGAGAGAGGAAGTGAGAAAGAAAGCCACCAGGTCCAAGACTTGAACTGTGGTCGCCCATGTGGGAGTCCAGCGCCCTTAACCACCACGCCACTGGCCAGCCCTGACTCTTGTATTTTTATTTCATTCAACTGAATTTATAAACATCATATGATAACAGATGTCAAAATAGATACCATTTTCCTCTTGGGGAAGACCTACATTATTGTGAATCCCGGTTTCCACAGGTTGGAGATGCTTGGAATCTTGACTACTTTAGGGTTGCATGAAAGAGAAGAGGCAAAGTCCCTTATAAAGTATGTTTAATAATGAATTGGCTGGGTCTGGAGAACATTTTGGTTGGTTGGGATTAACTGAATAGGGGACATACTGAATACTATAACATGCATTTTGCTTACATCTTGCAATGAAGAAATAAGTAGGGATGGCTGCTATTCTTCCAGTACTGGCTAACTTGAGTGGGTTTCAGTTCCATAGTAAGATTAATAAAAGTGCTGTCACTTCATTTCAAGAACAAAGTTTACTTGGTTTTGCATTGAGCTGAGTCATTCTGGGGAAGACTGAAAATTTCTCTTTAAAATGAGGTAGTGAGGGAGCCAGCAGGTGGCGTGGTGGTTAAGGCGCTGGACATTCCCACATGGCTGACCACAGTTTGAGTCCCGGACCTGGTGACTTGCTTTCTCACTTTCTCTTTCTCTCTGTGTGTTTCTCTCTCTGGTCAAACTGAAATAAGTGAATGAATAAATAAACATAAAAAAATGAGGTAGTGAGAGGGAGGTTCTGAATTTAGGAGAAAAGAGATTATTTAAGATAGTTCTACAAATCTGGGGCCAGCAGGTGGCATGGTGGTTGAGGGGCTGGGTTCCCACATGGCTGACCGTGATTTGGGTCCCAGACTTGGCAGCCTGCTTTCTCACAACCCCTACCCCGTCTCTGTCTGCATCTCTCTGGTGAGTGCATGTGTCCTATACCAAGTTATACAATAATAAATCAATAAATAATTAAATAACTTTTTTTTTCCTGAGAGGTTTTTTGCTATAGGGCATGTGTGTTCGCCAGAAAGACAGAGAGAGACAGAGAGACAGAAAGGGATAAGTCACCTTCTAAAGGGGATGGCCATGCTACAATCCCTCCTCCATTCTCCTCTCGGGATCTTGGACACACACACACACATGCCCAGTGTGAGTTTAAGCCACTGGGTCCAGGACTCAAACCGGGTTGGCTATGGGTCCAGGACTCAAATCGGGGTCGGCTACGTGGGAGTCCAGTGACACAGTTATTATGCCAACTGGTTTTTTTTTGTTTTTTTTTTTTTTTTTTTTTTTAATGCTACTACAATAAATCAACACACCCACCAAGAGAACCCAGGCAATCTCTTCAGGATTTATTATACATGAATGTTCAATGCAATGTAACAGGAACATTGAAATGGTTTAATCATCTAAACAATTAGAATAGGGTCTCATTTGCAAATTATCTCTCCCCCACTTTTTTTTTTTCCTGCTCTTCCTAGGCCTCAGTTACAACAAGCTGTTACGAACTTGAACTTCAGTCTTTGCTGAGGGACACTACTTGCTTTATGCAAAGTCAGAAGTTAATATACAAGAAGGGAATGAGATGTAGATTTCCCCCCCCCCTTTTTTTTCTGTTGTAGTGTTTTTTAAGTTTCAGATGTTATATTGCAAGGAGGGAGAATTTAACTCTCATTAAATTTTAAGGGACTATCATATAATTTGAATATATGTGATTGAACTAATTTTTCCTCACAAACATTCTTACCTTCAGTATTATCAACCAGCCACCTAAAAATAAACCCAGTTGCAAGATTACTGTTCTTTGTACAGTAATATGATCTTTTTGAGTAGAAATTAATTTCCACCATGTGATCAGAATCTGTCTTATGTGTGTCTTAATTATGTCCACAGACCCTGGCAAAATTAAAAACGAATGCTAATAATATCAAACAGACACACACATAAAGATTTGACATCAAGCATGTGTGTAGTGCCAAGTAGAGGATTTGGCACTTAAGAAAAGCTATGTATTTATATCTATTTATCCTTATTGCATATATTTATATATTCATGTAATAAAACATTGATATATCTTCTTCAAGATTCTACTAAGCTTGGGTTTGTTCAGGTATGTAGGAGTTAGTTATGAGGCGGGACAACTGACAAGACAATGAAACATTCTAAGAATATCTTCGTTCTTTTTAGAATATCAAGACATTTGATTTTTTTTCTCTCTCACAAATTAAATGGGGTTAGAGAGGAGAAAAGATACAAATAATTTTGAAGAATAGCACATCATAGTCCCTCTGTGGTCCTTCAGTTGGTCACGCTCCAGGAAAACCTCAGGCAAAGTGTTTAAGGCTGGGAGGGGGTGGAAAGGGTGGGTATTATACACAAAAGACATTGTTCTGTGAAAAGGAATGATTACATATGGCCCATACATACAGGATATTGTCTCGCCTGGTAATGAGGCGCTCACGACCATTAGATTGGCCTTTGTTCAGCTTATCCAAACTCCTTGACATACGCCACCTATTCTGCAAACGCCAACAGATGGGCCCAGGCACAGCACAGCCTCAACACTTGATTTAAAGCAACAGCTGCTCTCTGCTCTTCCCCGGCCAGTCAGCCTGAGCGCTGCCCTTCCAATGAAGATTTGCTCTGATGGCTCGAAGGAAGTCTTCCTTGGAAAGGCCGGGTCACCTCCCTATACTTCTGTGTAGTCCCAGAGGATGGAGATGCTGACAAGGGCTGGCTATTCGGGACTTTTCAGGGTCCATAGCAAGGCTACCGAACTAAATTATGTACTGGGACCTAATAAAACTGTTGTTTCTCCTCATTCGACCGGTCAAACCCGGACTTCGGGTGCGCTGGCGTGTTCTTTCAGTAGCTCTTGTTCACCTCTCACCGGGTTGCTTTTCTACTCTTTCTCGCCCAGGGGAGGAGCGCTACATTTGCTGGTACTGCTGGAGGACGTTTAGATACCCCAACAGCCTTAAGGCACACCTGCGTTTCCACTGCGTGTTCAGCGGCGGCGGGGGTCGCGCCTTCCTGCACCAAGAACACGCGGCTCGCCCAGGTGCTGGTCCCGTGGCAGATGGCATCGGTCCCTCTCCGAAGCCCTCTGGTCCCGACTTCGCTGCACCAGCCCCAGCAGGAACTTTGCGGCCCCACCTGCAGGCCCCACCGCCCCCCCAGGTCTGCGGGGCGCGGGAGAGCATCAAGCGTGAGGCCTCCTCCGCGCCCTCGGCCAACTCACCATCCCCGGGAAAGTGGGGGCCAGCCAAAAAGGGCAAGGAGCAGCCGGACCGTGCCCTAAACATGAGCGGGGCCACCCGAGGACATGGCCACTTCCTCAGCATCGTGGGCGGCTCCCCAGCGGGGGGCGGTGGCCTGGCCTTCTACCCCGGCGTGCGCTCGGCTTTCAAGCCAGAAGGCTTGGCCAGGGCG
>NW_006209014.1:33134-55446 GCF_000334495.1 Tupaia belangeri chinensis | reverse complement strand
CCGGCGGGGGCGGGGGGGGCAGCGGCTCCTGCCGCGGCTGCCCTGAGCCCCACCGAGCTGGCTTCCCTGGCCAGCATCGACCGAGAGATCGCCATGCACACGCAGCAGCTGTCCGAGATGGCGGCCGGGAAGGGTCGCGGCCGCCTGGACTCCGGGTCCCTGCCCCCGACCGTTGTGTCGGCGAGTGGCGCTGGGAGCGGCGGCGGCGGGGGAGGCGGCGCCGGCAAGCCCAAGACCGGGCACCTGTGCCTCTACTGCGGCAAGCTGTACTCGCGCAAGTATGGGCTCAAGATCCACATGCGGACGCACACAGGCTACAAGCCACTCAAGTGCAAAGTGTGTCTGCGGCCCTTCGGCGACCCTAGCAATCTCAACAAGCACATCCGGCTCCACGCGGAGGGTAACACGCCCTACCGCTGCGAGTTCTGCGGCAAGGTGCTGGTGCGCCGCCGGGACCTGGAGCGCCACGTCAAGTCCCGCCACCCCGGCCAGAGCCTGCACGCCAAGGCAGGGGACGGCCCAGGAGCTGAGCCTGGCTATCCCCCTGAACCTGGGGACCCCAAGAGCGACGACAGTGACGTGGACGTCTGCTTCACTGACGACCAGAGTGACCCTGAGGCTGGGGGCGGCGGCGAGCGCGACTCCTAACAAGACTTCTTGGGAAGGGGCGGGACGTGGACTGAGAGGAGCGTGTGTTGGGGCGTCTGTTCGGGAGAAGAGGAACTCCTGGTGGTGAGAAGAGGGGCCCGGCTGAGAAAGTCGTTTTTATTTTGGGGATGGCGCCAGATGTGGAACAGTGATAAGTCCCCGGTCTGGTCTGAAACTGGAGAAAGGGTGCAGAGATGGTGTAAAGAAATTCAGCTACCTGGGGCAGCCCAAGGGTGGCCAGTCTCCAAGCATTCCAGGCCTCAGGTCTTCTTGACTAGATTTCCCTGAACCGCCCAAGCCAGACGGTCTGCTCTTGGCGTAAAGATTCACATTCATGCGAACATCACAACGCCTTGGAGGGTGCAGATTTTAACTGCCACGTATTTTAAAATTGTACTTTTCTGTGGAGGAAATTGTGCCTTTTGAAACGACATTTTGTGTGTATTTACATTAGCATTTCACCGCGTAGGCAAAGCAGTAGTCACAGTTCGGAAGACGTGACATCCATACACTTGTTTCCATTTCATCTATTCTCACGTTAACGACTACGCCTTGCCGCATTGAATACATAGTGGTAGCAGGTGTACAAATTGGTCAACTTGCAATTATTTATAAGAGAATAATGATAATTGTAAAATATCTAAAGCATGAATCTAAGCGCACGCAATATATCATTTTAAAGAAAATAACCTATTTGGTAGACTACAAATGTGTATGTTGTTTTATAATGAATGATGTACAGTGGATACAGTATTTTGGTCTTGGTTCCAGTTTGTGCAATCTTTAAGAAAAATAAAAATATAAAGGAGCGTTTGTTCACTTAGCGATTTTAGCAGATCCTTCAAAGAAATAGTTTAACTTGAAAACAATTTTCAAGGCAACACCACAATAAAATAAGTCAAAGGACACTTGAATACTTTGATTATTCATAAAATAAATGTTAAGCAGTGTCATAATACCGTAATATACCATTTTCAATATGTGCATTTCACAGGTTCCCAGATAATAGGCAAAACAACTGTTTTTTAAAACACTGTTAATCATGCTAAGTGTTTTCCTCTTTACTGAAAAGAAAAAGAATACATATCCCTTGTCAAAAAGAATTATGGAACTGTAGAGTTACTTTTTATTTCTTGTGCTTCATTTCAACAAAACTTTCCTTGGGAAGTGAGAATGGAAATTTGCTTAATGTCTTTTATGATTCATACATTTTAATATTCATTCAACACATACTAAAGGAGGATCTAGTTATCTAGTTTGTTGGAGGTGCTGATCTATTTGCTTCACAAAAAATTTGTTTTGCTATATACTTTTTAAACGAATTATTTATTAATTTATTAATTATTATTTTTTTCACATGAGTTTTGCCAGAGAAAGAGAGAGGGAGAGGGAGAGCAAGAAAGCAAGCCACTAGGTCCAGGACTGGAGCCATGGTCAGCCATGTGGGAATTCTAGCGCCTTAACCCCCACACCACCCACTAACCCTACTTTTTTTTCTTTTTTAAGAGAGAGATATTTTTGCAGCAGGGCACATGAGCTTGCCAGAGAGACAGAGAGAGAGAGAGAGAGAGAGAGATAGAGAGAGAGAGAGAGGGAGAGAAAAAAAACATGAGAAATCACCCCCTCCCCCAGGGAGGAGAGCCACACCACAATCCCTTCTCCTCCGTTCTCCTCTTGGAATTTTGGGCACACATGCATGCACATGTGCCCATTGTGAGTTTTAAGCTACTAGGTCCAGGATTTGAATGGAGGTCAACAATATGGGAGTTGGCAATGTAACCATTATACCATCTGCTGCTCTCTTTTCCCATATACTTCTTACAACAATCTTGTGTTGTCACTATTGGTCCCATTTTGCAGAAGAGAAAACACACTCTTCAAGGTCCTTGCAAGGCTTATAATTGAAACAGTGAAATTAGAAGCAAGAGCTGTATTCACTGACTTACAAAATTGAAGAATATAAATTTGTGGGCTATAATTGGAAGGCACCATCGCTTCTCCCCATGCACACTCTAGGGAGGATTTCACTATAGGAGGTGGGGGATTATTCAGCCTGGCTCTACGTAGATACCTTGGGAGCCAAGGTCTGAAGGGCTTTTCTCAGAGCTTGGCTCAACTATTTTGGTAGGGTCAGTGTTGGTCTTATAGTGTTGAGGTAACTGCCTTCCAAATATTCTGACAGGTCAATAGAAGGTCTGGATATGACCTTGATGATTTAAAGGAGTTGAAAATATCCTTCTCTCTATTGGGAAAAATTCCTTAGTCACTGGATGACTGGTAGAAACTTTCTGGCAAACTACAGCATAGGTGGAGGAAGGCATCTGATTTCTGTTATGTTGATCTGTTTCTTCTATAAGGAAACTTATGCTAAGAATGACAGGTTTTGGGGACTAGCAGGTGGTGTGGTAATTAAAGTGCTGGGCTGCCACATTTGTCACTGCAGTTTGAGTCCTAGACCTGGTGGCTTGCTTTCTCACTTTCTCTCTCGCTCTCTTTCTCTCTCTCTCCTCCCCTGTCTCTTTCTGGAGAGCACATGTGCCCTATAGCAAATTAAAAAAAAAAAAATTCCAGGTTTTTAGTGTCAGCAGACAGGAGAATGTTTTGTAAAGGAAGACTCAAAAAAGACAAAAATGTATGGATTAACTTATAGATAGGTTGACAAAGATACTACCATTTAATGAAGACCAACTCTGTGCCATGTTCTTAAGCTATAGGTAGCTCTTTCCTCCCCACTCCCCAGAACTGTGGGCTTGCCCCTCCAGGTTCAGGGATGACCTTGGCACACAGAACTAGAAGTGAACCTCAATATCTTCTTGCTGAGCCTGGGTTCTAGGAGCCCAGAGTTTATCCCCACCTGATTAGTATCCTAATCTTCCTTTTGGAAGTAATTATTGCTTGAAACCAAATCTGCCCTTGTAGAGAAATATTGGAAAACTTTGCCAAGGATTGTGTAAGTCCTCAGGGCGAATAAGAATGGCTGCCCAGCACTGAAACACAGGGAAAGTTATACTGGTTCTAAAAGTATTACTCCCCTCTCCCATTTCCTGCTTCAGGACTCACTCCTATAACTCTTGTTTTTATGGAAAACAGCCCATAAATAAATAAATTAAAAACATTTTGGTGAGGGGAAATACATTTAGAATCGATGAAGATGTTATAAAACAAAAACCCAGCCCCCTGTTTCCCCTTTGTAAATTGATCTTTACTGAAAGCTTTTAGAATAGAATCCAATATAAAAAATGAAAATCAAACATAGATTTAAAGGCTCTTAATCACAGGCCATTTGCAACTTTCCATAGATTTCCTCAGAAAGCCTGTATATTTCTTCATCTAGTTCATATTGTGATACATGATTCATGCTATTATTTCTTCTAATAGGCTCAGATCAGAGATACAATCAGGAATAAGAAGATTATTTTAAGTGGCTCAGTTGACTGAGTGTTTCTCAGATTACTTCTTTGGATCTCCTACCTCTTTACCTCCATTCCTTCTACCCCTATCTGTTTCCTGGTGACACAACTAACTTTAAGGGTTATGCTAAAACCACTGGAAGTTTCCAGGATTCTAATGGAATGTTTTGTAAATAAAGATTTAAAACAAAAAGGGAAAAAGAAAGGACACGTGCCTTTTAGAAATGAAAAAGTTTAGACTGTTTGAACCTAGTTAATTTGGCCATTAAAACGTTTTGATTATCCAAATAAAGTAGATGACCTGGATTTTAATCTTGTCTCTTTCACATGCCTCTGTCACATCGTGGGCCAGTCTATTGCCTCAGTTTCCTTATTTGTAAAACAGGGAGAACTAAAGCAATTGGGTAGTTATGAATACTGAGTTAATCCAGGTAAATTACTTAGAATCACACCTGATGAATAGTAAGCTCTCAAACAATATTAAAGAGTTACAGGTTGACTCCCTGTTACAATCATCAGTATCTTTTTGCAGGACACTAACTCTCCTCTTGGTTCACTTCAACTTTAATAAAAAGATGTCTTCCACTTTTTTTTTTTTTTTGCTAAAGAGAAGGAAACTTCAGATTCCTTATAAGGGCATCTTCCATTTTACGCTCAGACCCTGGTTCGAACGGTTTATAGTGGTTAATTGTGTGGGAAGACGAATGCTCGTTTCGTTTGTTTTCGTTAAGCTTTGAGATGCTTGACTGGACATTGAGGGATGAGCTTAAGAAGCAGCGTGTAGCGGAGACGAGAGCGCGTGCATCTACCTTCCTGAGCCCAGCAGAGAACGGATTCAACAAAAGCTGCAATTCCGCAGAGTTCTTCGCTGGGCTAAGTGCTTAAACTGAGAACAGAGGTGAGTGGTTAGCACTGCAATTCAACCGCGCTGGAAGAGGCGGTGGCGTTGGTGCTGGCTGTGGGTTCCAGAGCTCCCGGAGGCCGGTGATGGGCGGACCCTCATTACCCAGAGCGTTCTCATTGGTTCATTCTTCGGAGTTGGGGTTGCTATTGGTGGCGGGCTGGCAGCGTGCAAAGATCTGGGCCCAAGCGGCCTCGAGAGAACCCCAGGCCGCTGGCTGTGTAGCGACTTGAGTAGGTGCCGGGCGTCCCGCCAGAGTGGCTGAGAAAGTTGCTGCAGGTCGAATTGGCCTTCCTGTGGTTCGCTTTCGCTTCCTCAGGATCAGAGGTTTCTGGGTTCTGGGTTGGGACAGAGGTACCAGAGTCTCGCCGCGTGTAAGAGTACAATCTGGGAGCCTTGGAAAATAGAAAAACGCGGGAAAACCCGCGGCGCGCAGCAGGAGGCGGTTCAGGCGCAGCTAGTTCTTGTTTAATGCCCTGTCCCGCTGCGGCGCGGAGCTGCGGCACCAGCGCTGCGCGCGCCCTGGCCATCTGCCGCTTCCCCAAAGGGAAGAGGGCAGAGGCGCTGGCGCCGTCGGGAGGTCAGACGTGACCCTTGGCCACCCAGGTGTGAGTTGTGAAGGGGTGGACTCAACAGACGGCGGGGCCAACGTGTTTAGTTCCAGAAGGAGCGTGGCGCTCGCTCTGGGCTGGCTGACCTCCCTACAAAAGATGAAAGGAAAGCTTCTGTCATCTGCGACTGTAGATTAATTCAAATTAGGTGTAACCGGTGTCCAGACAGACAACTTGTTAATGCCCCTGGCTTGCAAACCATACCAGCGTCCTTGGAAAGGGACTGAGGCTGGTTGGGCTATGTGTATGCACGTAACCCCTTTGAAGACACTGGTTTTATTTCAAGTGTGATCTGTCATAAATTTCTTAAAATTTAACATTTTAGGTAAATAGCAGAAACTAAAGCTCAAGTTCATTAACTAGTATGAAAGTGATAACATAAACATTTTTAAAAATAATTTGAGTTGAATAGAGTAAGAGGAATGCTTTCAATATAGAGTAAGGAAAAGTATTAAAAATAATAAAATATGTTAGATGCCCTAATATCATGAGTTTCTCTACTTTTTTCTATCCATATATGCTTTAGCATAATTTGGTCTTTTAGGAAATGGCTTGCCAATACACGTTTTCTATTTTTAATGCTGGCAGTACAGAAACGTTCCTGGAAGTTACTTGAAGTAGAGAATGATTTAAAATCCAATGTTCTATGGCAAGCTGTATTTGAATGGGAGACAGACCCAGCGATTTTAAGTAGAAAGCCTTAGGTGGAAATGTCTTATGTGACAGGAGATAGAGAAGAGATGCAGTAGCAGATGGCTTTACATAAGAACATAGTGAAGGTCAAAGACTGTTTTTAATCTTTAAAAAAAAAAACACCCTGAGAAAAGGCAGAAAGATAAGATTCTGTACATGACACGGAGCAGTTGATTCTTGACTTATCACCTTAAGGTAAATGGAGACACGACCAGGTCAGAGTCAAGCTCACTTGAGGGCATTGGACCATAGCAGAACGCATCTGTGAGCCACAAAATGCTTTCAGGTATAGTAGAAGTCAATCCAATAAGAAATGAGCCAATGTAGGATGTCGCATTTTATAAGCTTATTTGTGATTTTCAGAAAGCAGGAGAAAGAGATGCCTTAGCAACCAAGAAGACATAGAGAAAAGAAACTATGTTGGGGGTTTATGAGATAGGCTTTCTGAACTATTTAAAGCTAATATGCTGCAACGTGGTCTTAGGGTACTGGCTTTGCCATCTATGGGTGTTCATAAACATGGACTGTGCCCTACATTTGTTTCCAACCAAAATCAATTTGTGCATTATTGTCTTGAGTTGGTAATTTGAGACTTTATGATATTTATATTGCCCAATATGTTCCTCATAAAGTGAGGAAAAAAATTAGCTTTGCCTTGAGGTTTTCCTGACAGCACTCATTTCATTAAATCTTCATTAACTCGTTTAATCTTTACAACAGTGTATTTTATAGAGAAGGGAAATGAGGCTTATGTTTCACAGCCAGCTGGAAATATTCCCAGGATCCATTCTTCACTGCCAATATACTATATGTCATCTTTAAACACTGTCATTTAATGTAGAGGTGTCCAGAAATTCAGTTTGAATCTTTTGTATCTGGATCCAGTGAGTGTTTTACAGAATGATGATGAGGTGAACTAAAACATGGGTGGATCTCAAGTTTTTTCAGCTGGAATCCAAGTTAAGTTAGATAGCATCTTTGGTTTGTTATGTATTGAATACTTGAAATCATTTGGATTTTGGTAAGTCCCTATGAGGTTGGATTCATATTATTAAACACAAAGATATGTATAGGGGAGGTTCTAGAGGGCTGACTCATGGTCATGAGGACCCTTGGAAGGAAGGTTTGATAGTTTAATTCTTTTGAGAATTTCACAGCTCCTGTACACTGCCAGAGATTCACCTGATTTCCAAGGTTAGGACCTAGAAAACTGCCCAGTCTTTTAGCATCACTTGGGATTAGAGATCACGTGTGGAGAAGATCAGTCAATTTTTAAACTCTTTTTATGCTTAGAAGCTGGATTCCTGGGACTTTGGGCCAGGCAGGGTGCAAGGGTGGTGGTGTAGGAGGGGTAGGGTAGGCTGCTTGGCCTGATGCTGCTCTGCTGATTGTAGAGTTGAGGGTGATTGGAAAGAGAAAGATGTGGGCAAGTCAAAACAATGCTAGGCACATTATCACCTAGAAAGAGCCAAGCTGGGCAGAATCGCTATAGATATAAGGCGGCAGAATGGAGCCAAACTAGAACAACAAAGTTGGGATGGGATGGAAGACATGGAGGAGCAAGACCTTGAATGGCTAGAGCCTGGAAGTAGGCATTTTAGAAAAAGTAAGCCTTGTGTTTTATATAGGCCATGGACTCACATGTTCAAAGATCAAAACTATAAATAAGTGAATATTTAGGAGTCCTAATCCCACTTCATTTTTGTACACTTCTGCCAACCCATAGTTAACCACTGTCTGTAGAAGCACTGTGAGGTTCACTGACCTGCAATCCTTCTAACACTTGTGCCTAATTTTGCATTCTATTCCTATGAATTTCAGAACCAGGGAAATCTGAATCTGTACTTTGTAACCACTTATTATAGTTTCTTATGTACTTCCAGTGTTTCTTTTCATAAATATGAACACCCAAGGATGGATATACAATATTCTTATTTTGCTGGAGACCCAGAGAGAGAAATAGAGAAAGTGAGAAACCACTCCTCAGGGATGATGGCCATGCCGCAATCCTTTCTTCTTTATTCTCCTCTTGGGATTTTGGGCTCACATGCACATGTGCCTGGCAAAGAGTTTCAAGCCACCGGTTCTGGGACTCGAACTGTGGTCGATCATGTGGGAGTCCAGCACTTCAACCACTATGCTACCTTCTAGTCCTTCTTCCCTATCTTAAAGATTTAAAGTTCACTGCTCTGTGTCTTCCTTCTTTCATACATAAGTTTTGTCATTACAATCCAAAGAGCATCTTCATTCTCTCTTTTTTTCTTTGACTACTATGTAGATGTACATAAATTATTTAATCGACTATCCCTTAAAGGGCATTTGGGTTATTTACAATCTTTTATAATTATAATGAATGTTTTAATGAATAACTCATGCTAAGTGATTTTTAGGCAGGTACAATCCTTCAGAAAGTGTCACTGCTTTGGGGCCAGTAGGTGGCATGGTGGCTAAGGGTGCTGGGCTCCCACACTGCAGACCGTAGGTTGAGTCCCAAACCTGCGGCTTGCTTTCTCACTTTCTCTCTATCTCTCTTCCTCTCCGGTCAAATTTAAGCCACCGGGTCCAGGACTCAAACCATGGTCGACTACATGGGAGTCCAGCGACATAGCCATTATGCTAACTGCTGGTCCCAAATGAAATACTTTTTAAAAAAGAGAGAAAGAAAGAAAGTATGACTGCTTTAATTGTAGTGAGAAGGGAGCCATTGAGAACACAGCTGACCAGGACAAGATCAGAACCAGACTAGCCCCTATGAGATAAATGACTGGCTGACTATTCAGCTTGGTTCTCCTCTCTTTTCTGTTCTAGGCAGGCCCAAAGTCACCTTGTACTCTTGATCATACTCTGCATATAAGAAGCCAATACTGGGTTCCACAGCTTATTCTTTTGTTCTATTGAGAATTTGGAAAATAATTCTTGAAGGACCTTATTGATAGAACTGTGCTTCTCTAGGCAGTACAACATGGAAACCCTAATGTTAGCCAAAGACAGGAAAATAGTACGTTTGCATGCACTTGTAGCTATGAGCATGATGAATACTATTATCAGATTTTGATTGCTCTATCTATGGTGCATATCATTTAAAAATACATTATGTAGAACCATCTTTGGGATTGTGATTTAGACCTCTAACTGGGTGACTAGAGTGTGGGCCGATGGTAAGTAGCAGGTACTGAGTACAACCCACACCAGCTGTAGGATAGTGGCGAGCACTCCAGTAGGGAAACAAACGAATGCAAATGAGATGTACTTGGCCACAGAACAAAGATGAAAATGACATTCACTTGTAAATGAGTTTTCTGTGTTTGATGTAAACAGAATGACATGTATTTTGCTGGAAGACCTCTATGACCTTAGGACGGTTGTTGAATTATTACAAGGGGCTGCACATGTTTCTGACATTTTATCATTATTAGTGTATCCCGTGATCTAACAATCTCTAGGTTTCCATGCGTTTCTGTTTTAGGAGATGATCTAAAAGTTAAAGTGAGATGCTCATCATTAGAGGGTTAAATTTCCTAGAATAAAACTTGAATCTGGCACCTTGTTCTTGCCTAACAGAAAGACTGATCTAGCGGAGTTCAGGACGGAGAGGAAAACCAACTTCTCAGCTTTGCCTTTTATTGCCAGCCATGGTCCCCAACCTAAACATTAGTTCAAATGTTAGGTTTAAATGATTGATGTGTGGCTTTAATTTCTGAGCTGTATTCTCCTTGGCCCATTTAAAATCTTCCCTCTTTTCTGTAGCCTTCTCCCAGCCCAAAGAGGGCTTTTCCTTCCCTGAACTTCCACAGCGTGTGATCTATGGTATCATTAGTTATTTATTTTATCAAATGCATGTGTTAGGCATGGATGAGGTAATTTACATTAAAAAAAATGATATTCTTGGGAACCAGCAGTAAGTGTAATGGCTATGTCGCTGGACTCCCACGTAGTCGACTGCGGTTCGCGTCCCGGACCTGGTGGCTTAAAACTGACACCGGGTGCGTGTGCGTGCGTGCCCAAGATCCCAAGAGGAGAATGGAGGAGAAGGGATTGCGGCGTGACCATCCCCCCTGGGGGGTGATTTCTCGCTTTCTATCTCTGTCTCTCTCTGTCTTTCTGGTGAGTGCATGTGCCCTATAGCTAAATCCTCTCCAAAAAAAAAAGAAAAAAGAAAAAAAAAATGATATTCTTCAAACTGGCCTCAAGGCCTGGTGCTTAAGGCACCAAGATCTCACACAGCTGACCACATGGTCAAAGTCCTGAAACTGGCAACTTGAGAAACACACCAAGCACCCGTGAGTGTGTGCTCAAAATACCAAAAGGAGGGAAAGATAACAGAGTAGGGATTGCAGTGTGACCCTTTCCCCATAGGGTTTACTTTCTTCTCTCCCTTTCTCTCTGACTCTCTGGTGAGCACGTGTGCCCACTAGCAAACAAAACAAAAACAACAATAAAAAGATACCCTTGGCATAATACTTTGGACATAATGGGGATTCAACAAATATTTGAGAATTAATTGAGTAAATGTTTTTCCAAGTTCTCTACATGTCAGGCACTGCACTGGCTGGGACATAGGTATGAGTAAGACTGTCAAGGTGCTCACAGCCTAGAGGCAAATGGGAACAGAAATTGATACCACAGTGTGGTGGGTGAGTGATGGAGACGAGCACAGAGAAGGGTTCATCCTCAGGGAGAATGGGCTGAGGGCAGGGGGAAAGTTACATAGGGAAAGGCTTCCTGGAGGACAGCATGCCCCAGCTGAGTCTTAAAAGATGGGTAAGAGTCATCAAGGTGGAAAGGACATTTGTAGGTTAGCAAGTGACTGAGTGCAGAGGCGGCATGACTGTATGTGAGGAATTCCAGGCTGGGCAGGACTGCTGAGAGTAGAGTGGCTGGCAGGCAGGCCATACTGCTGAGAGATGAGGGTCCCTCTGTGGGGAAGTGTCGGGAAGTAGTTAAAAGGGTACATGGGCTTCGGAGTTAGGCAGAGCCATATTTGCATCTTGGCTCTTTATCTTTCTAGCTCTGAGAACTTGGTGAAATCACTTAACAGCTACATGCCTCAGTAGACTCCTCTGTAAATGGGAAAACAATAGCATTGTACTTACTGGGTTTTTGGTAGAATTAGTCAAAGTAATGTCTGCCAAATGCTTAGCTCAGGTACCGATTCAAAGCACTAGGCTAATTGTTTTTGTGGTCTGGTGAGTTGTGGGAGGCCATAAAGGGAGGGCCTCTGAAGGTTTAAGCTGGCACTGGTAGGCATGTTTTACACTGCAAGAGGACAGTTTTGGAGTCAGAAAGACCAGTTAGGAGATAGTTACATTCAGCAATTTTGGTGAGGGATGATGAGACACAGAGGTGATAGGGATGGACAAGAGAGGACAGAGTTAAATATTTAGGAAAACACTGATAAGATGTTGTGACTGTGTAGAGAGCTGTGAGAAAGAGTAAGGGGTCTAGCGTATTAACGGAAGGACAGGTACAGCATTTTCAGTAGTTCTGCGCTGTGTTGATCACTATTGGCAAATACACTTTGGGTCAAGATGATCTTAGAAGTGTTGTGTTTTGTTGAGAAATATAGCTTACAGAAGAAAGGAAGAAGACCAATACAGTCGAATACATAAACAATAAAAACTTATGACCCCACCAAAAAAAAAAAAACCTAAACTAAAATAAAGATGACAGTTATAGCAGAGGGAAAAATATTAACTTGCCAGTAACAGAAGGTAATGACAATGTATAAATAGGCCATTAAAGTGTATGAGAAGGCTAGCTCTGTAGGGCAGGGGTTCAGGAAATCAGATCACACAGGCTTGACTACAGTTCAAATCTTGGCTCTAGTGGCTTGAGAAACATGCCAGGACCGTGTGTGTGCATGCCCCAAATCCTAACAGGATGGAGAAATGGAGGAGAAGGAATTACAGCATGACCACAACTCAGTGGGATGTGCTTTCTTCCTCTCCCTCTCTTTCTCTGTCTCTCTCTGGCAAGCATATGTGCCTTTTGGCAATTAAAAATAAATTATGAGAAACCTTTATGATTCTAGTAGATAAATTGCAAATGATAGGAATCAGGCAAGTTGCTGGTTAACAAATATGTGCAAACATATTTTTTCTCATAGAAATCAAAGATATGCACATTAAAACATCCTTATATGTGGAAACTAAATAAAAATATAAGACAATGCTAAATATGTTCTGAAATTGATACAAGAACATTTTGCTGTTGTCATTAAAGCCATTTGGCTATCAAGGTGGAAAAATTTTTGCCAGGGTGGAGACAGCAGGTGGCATGGTGGTTAAGGCACTGTGCTCCCACATGGTTGACCATGTTCAAGTCCTGGACTTGGTCCTTGAAAATCATGCTGAGTGGATGTGTGTGCATGCTCAAAATCTTGAGGGGAGAATGGAGAAAAGATTTCAGTATGGCCATTCCACTTTAGGGAGTGACTTCTCACTTTCCTTTTCTCTCTCTCCAGTGAGCATGTGCTCACTATGACGAAACCTAAATTTTTTTTTTCCAGGAAGATATACAAATGAAAATTAAAAAAATATATTTATGTTTAGTTTTCATGTCTTTTGGAACTTATTCTAGAGAATCAATTTAACAAAAGCATAAAGTCACAGGCTCGTGATTTTTCATATGTGTTGTTACATCATATGGCAAAAGAAGGGAGGAAAGCAACTTTTAATATTCAAAATATTCAAGGTAGGATTATTTAGGGAGTGTCAATATTATGGCATATATGAAGTAATGTTACAATAATGATTAAGATAAAACAGTGGAAAAAGGAAAATATTAAATGAGAAAAGTTGAATACAGATGACTGTCTCCAACTATGATTACGGTTACTTAAGAACATGTATTTATATGTATAAAAACTGGAAAATAATATGCAAAATACAAAGGAAATTGTGCTAGTTTTATGCATATTCTCAAAAGCACTACATGCCCTTTTTAATTTCTACTTTATTAAGTCCAATATTTTGGCCTTTATTTACTGATTGTTAATATTCATCTATTTTTCTTTGTGGAAGTGTTTTAAAGTGTATTATAATTATCATCAAATATTGTCCCTTAGTGTGCATCAAGGATATCTTCTTCCTCCATAGACCCATACTATCACATCAAACAAAATGAAAGATTTCTTAATATACCTAGTACTCAGGCCACACATTTTCCCAGTTTACATTATTTTCCACAGATAAAATAGCTTGATAAACCTGCCCAGTCCAGTGGGATTGTTCACTGCTGGGCAGAGAGTTACTGGATCCCAGGCCTCTGGTTCCATGATAGTGAATGTCCCTAGGATGGTGGGCCAGGGAGAGGTTTGCCATCAGCCCTCTGGGCCTCTCTGCATGGAGCCACAGGAGGAGAAGGACAGCTGGCTCAGAGATGGTTGGCTCCATCTGCAAGTAGAGCTGCCTCTTTTCTCCTGCCCTCTGCTCTTGGGAGCCAGGGGCACAGGCTCTTAGACCTTTAGAGCCAGCTGGCAGCAAAGAGTGGGAAACCAGCCAGCAGGGCTATGTTTGGGCTGAGGAACTTTGGAACATTGTTTTGTCAAGCCAGTTGTGGAAGGTCCCAAGATTTCACACAACCCTGCATACTCAGCTTGGTGCTGCCAGCTCCTGACACCTTCTCATGGTTTGCAAAAAACCATCTCCTGTTTTGATTAGCTGGATCTTCTGTTTTATTTTATTTATTTATTTATTTATTTATTTCGGGATCTTGGGCACGCAAGCACATGCGCCCGGTGTGAGTTTAAGCCACCGGGTCCAGGATGCAAACCGTGGTCAACTATGTGGGCGTCCAGCGACATAGCCATTACACTAACTGCTGGTCCCCTGGATCTTCTGTTTTAAATTGAGCCTTTAAAAATGTGCAGTGAGGGATATGACTATCTAATAAAGTTATTAAGGTTGTTTTGTAACCTTTGTGAAACAGAACAAAACAGAATTAAAACCAAAAACATTGTAATATAAAATTTTTCTCAAATTTCCCAAAGTAGATTAGATAAGCCTCTTAATGTCTTGCCAATCTCGTTTCACTTGCTTTTGCTTAAGCATTTTAGAGTAAATTCCAAGCATTGTTTACATTTATCTGTTAACATTGTACATCTGATAGTTATTCCCTAATGTCATCTAATGTTCAGTCCATGTTGAAATGTCTCCAGTTATCTTAAAACATATTTGTTGGGACCAGCAGTTAGCGTAATGGCTATGTCGCTGGACTCCCACATAGTCGACCGCGGTTCGCGTCCTGGACCTGGTGGCTTAAACTCATGCTGGGCACATGTGCGTGCATGCCCAAGATCCCGAGAGGAGAATGGAGGAGAAGGGATTGTGGTGTGTCCATCCCCCTGGGGGGTGATTTCTTGCTTTCTGTGTCTCTGTCTCTCTCTGTCTGTCTGGCGAGCGCACGCGCCCTATAGCAAAAACCTCTCAAAACCTCTCAAAACCAAAACCAAAACAAAACGAAAACAAACAAAAAAAACCTATTTGTTTTTTGTTCAGAGAGCATATGTACTCACTAGAGAGAGAAAGAGACAGAGAGAGGGTGAGGATAAAAGCAATCCCTTATGGAGCATAGTCATACCACAATTCCTTCTCCATTACTCCATTCTATTGAGATTTTGGATGCACACACACTTAAGCTGTCATATTCCTCAAGCCGCTGGGGCAGGGATTCAAACCCTTAGTGGGCCATGTCAGATCTGACTTCCTTAACCACCTGACCACAGGGCTAGTCCTTAAAAAAATTTTTTTTTAACACTTGAATTTGGTTCAATTGGGATCTAAACTAGATCCACTCATTGTGTTGGTTTATGTTTCTGAAGTTTTTTTTTTTTTTCCTCTTCCTCGTAGCTCTCCTACTCTCTCCCATTTGTTGAAAATACTAGGTCATTTGTTCTTTATAACTTCCCATATTCTGAATCTGCCTGATTGTTTTCTTATGGTATTGTTAAACGTGTTCTTTGACTCCTCATATTTTCTATAAACTGATGGTTATCACTAGAAATTTGATTAGGTTAAGGTTTAGTTTTCTTTATAAGGTTGAGGGAACAAGACTATCTCATAGGTGGTGCTGCATATTTTATACTGTGTCACCTCAAGAGGCATATAATGTGTGCATGCCCAACTTTAAAAGGTGATTAAGATTGATTACTGGGGGTGATTCTGTGGCACAGTGGTAATGTGCTGCTCAAGAGTAGCCAGGTCCTTGCTTACTTCAGCAGTACATGTGCTGAAATTGGAATGATACAGAGAAGATTAGCCTGGCTCTGTGCAAGGATGATATGCAAATTTATGAAGGGTTCTATATCTCCCCCCCCCCATCATCACCAATCTGTCTCTGGCAAATGCACATACCCTGTGGCAATTAAAAAAGAAAAATAAGAGAGAGAAGCCAGATCTCCCATGATGATCGTAGTTCAAATCCTCAGCCCAGTTAGCCTGAAACACACTAAGCACCTGAATGAGTGCACAGGATATGCTGGGCTGCAGGACTGGAGGAAGGGACCATGACGTGACCAGATCCTGTGGAGGATGCTCATCGCTCTTACTCTCCAGTGCATGCACATGAGCTCTATCATAAATTGAAAAACAAAACAAAACAAAACAACAAAAAAACCCCAGGGTTTGATTATTGGATTCAGGTGTGATCATCATCTTTCCAACTAATTGTTTTGGTAGGTATTGATGGGACATGCTTAGATCCATTCCTTCATTAAAGGTGCCAAACTTGTAGTAGTTTTCTAATCCTACAATTCCTTCTGCAAATTTGTTTTCTTTTTTTCTTTTAGTTTATTTCTTCAGAGAGAGAGAGATTGACACCCTCATAGGGTCCTTATGTCAAAGTCCACCCCAAGTCTAAGCTGACCCAGATCACAGGTGTACATGTGCCTCGTGTGCTCAGGGAGAACCCAAGACTTGCCTATGTGGGTTCAGTCGCATTACCACTGCACAACTGCCTGACTGCGTTTCTTTCTTTCTTTCTTTTTTTTTTAAAGAATTATTTTATTTAGCTTTTAAAATTTATTTATTTACTTGTTTTAATTTTACCAGAGAGAAACAGAGAGAGAGAAAGAAAGAAAGAAAGAAAGAAAGAAAGAAAGAAAGAAAGAAGGAAAGAAAGAAGGAAAGTGAGAAAGCAAGCCACCAGGTCTGGGACTCTAAATGTGGTGGGCCATGTGAGAGTCTAGTGCCCATAACCTCCACGCCACCTGCTGGCCCCGACCCTGAGTTTATTTCTTCATGCTATTATTATTATTTTTTTGGGAGAGGTCTTTGCTATAGGATGTGTGCACTCACCAGAAAGACAGAGAGAGACATAGAGACAGAAAGCGAGAAATCACCCCCCAGGGGGGATGGTCACGCCGCAATCCCTTCTCCTCCATTCTCCTCTCGGGATCTTGGGCATGCATGCACATGTGCCTGGTGTGAGTTTAAGCCACCGGATCTGGCACTTGAACTGTGATCCACTTCATGGGAGTCCAGCGACATAGCATTATGCTGTTGGTCCTTTTTTTTTTTTTAAAAAAAAGAATTATTTATTTAATTTTATTTATTGTTGTTATTATTTTTTAAAATTTGACCAGAGAGAGAGAGAAAGAGAAAAATGAGAAAGCAAGTTGCCAGATTTGGGACTCGAACCGCAGTTGGCTGTGTGGGAGTCCAGCACCCCAACATCATGCCACCTGCTGGCTCTCATGTAACCTTTTAAGTTTCAGGTCTCTGAAGCTAGTTGCATCACTCAGTTCACTCATATTTACTCTGGGAATGGCTATGGCTAAATTCCCAATACAGCTGAAACTTTGTCTGCTCCAGTTAAAAAAAAAAATTAACTTTATTTATTATTTAATTTGCTACAGGGCATATGCACTCACCAGAGAGACAGAGAGTGAGAAAGCAAGCTGCCCAGTCTGGGACTCCAACTGCGGTTGAACATGTGGGAGTTCAGTGCCCCAACCACTTTGACTTGGCTGCTTTAATTTTTATAAAACTGAATTTATTTATCTTTTTTTGAGAGATTTTTGCTATAGGGAGTGTGCACTCACCAGAGAGACAGAAAGCGAGAAATCACTCCCTGGGGGGATGGTCACACAGCAATCCTTTTTCTTCCATTCTCCTCTCTGGGATTTTGGGCATGCACGCATATGTGCCCGGTGTGAGTTTCAATCTACTGGGTCTGGGACTTGAACCACAGTTGACTATGTGGAAATCCAGTGACGTAACCATTACACCAACTGCTGGTCCCCAAAAGTTAATTTATTTTCTTAATGAGAAAGAAAGACAGGTACTGTGAACATGATCTTTAAGATGCTATCCTTTTCTGTGCCCTCTAGCTGGCAACACTGGTGAGCTCATCCATGTGACAGGCATGCGAGGCAGACCTGGACACAAACCAAAAGCCTTCCCACATGGTCTGCAGCGGCACTGAGCAGTAACGTCCCCACTGCTTGTGCCACTGAGGTGAGGCCTTGACTGCTGTATTCTGATGCTGCTTTGAGAAATGGCCTGGAACCAGGGTTTTCCAGAGGGAGATTTTTCCTTTCCTCAGCTGCAAACTTTTGAGATAATGACAATTACAGGCCATGTCAGCTTTATGCCTTGGCATAGCTTTGATGCCTGTGTATTATGATTTGAGAAGAGCTGAAAGGTCAGCCTATAAAAATATTTTTCTCTTCTTCAGCTATACAGTCTGACACCCCTTAACACTGGTATTTTCCCCAAGGGCCTTCTGCAGACTTGTGAACTGTGAACAGGTTAATAATGCATGATGTCTTTAGGTGGGGAGGAGGGAATAGGAGCAAAGAACACAATAATGGACATTAGCAGCAATTTGTTTATCTTGTTTTAGCTGATTACTCCCACCAGTTACCTAGTGGCTGGGTCTGGAACACATAGCTGGGGTGCGTAGCTGGGAATGGAACGTGGGACTACTGGCTTGTGGGAGGGAGGGAAGAAGGCTTCAGTTGGTACAGATAATGTGCATACCTAGGGTTCAGGTTCAGGCTTTTCTGTGGGGCTATCCAAGAAAAGGGTACAAGGCAGAGGAAGAAAATGTAGACAGATGTGGGAAAACAAATGACATACTTTATACTTTTGTTGACTGTGACTGTGCTGAAGCCCTCAAAGTAGCATAAAAAGAAAAAAACTGGCATTTGCTTCCTATTTTGTCCTTTGCTGCCTTGTGAGTGAGGAAGCATAAAATAGTGGAGGCCTAATTCCTAAGGGTCTTTATTACAGATCACTTGTGATGATTAAAGATCAAGAAGTTTAAAGGAAGGATTTAAGCAAGATAGAGGACTTGTAAGAATATGTAGGAAATAGGAGGAATTCCTTTTTTAAAAGGTGAAAAATGGCAGATTGATCCTTTTTGTCATAGAAAAAAGTTCAGTTTTCTGGTTTAGGAAAATGGACCATTTTCTCTTTCTACCTTCTCGACAACCAGTTCTAATAAAGAAGTTTCAGTATTTTTATCTTGATGATAATTTCAGAAACAGTAGTCCATTTATTCCTAATAATGTAACTGAAAAATACCAGTAATTATATAACTACAGAAATCACGTTTTTAAGTAAATGAAAAGGGAAATGATTTTTTTCTTATTATATGTCCCCAATTTATATGTAATTACCAGCTATAAAAGAACCTTCCTGGTATGCTTAATAACTGCCTTTTGTCCTTGCATGAAAAGTCGAGGTTTTTTTTTAATTCAAGGTTTTGTTCTGTTCAGTTTATTTTTGGCTGGTTGGGGAGATAGAGGCAGCTGTTTTATGACATGTCTCACAGGCCTTCCTCAGACCAGGAAGCATATTGCTCTGGAAACCAGCTGGTCATGTTCTTAGCCTGTCAGACCAATGCAACCAAGCAGAATTTGGGCAAACCAGTGGAAATCCGCCAGTCCAGAAGTGGCTCTTGATCCAAAAACATGGTTGCTTTAAGCGGCTGATTTCTAATTATCTTCAACTCCTTTGATTGACAGATAATAGCACAAAATATATAAACATGTATTTTTTTTCCCATTAACTTTGGCTTTATTGGTTATTTTCTCCTTTATGAATGATCCTGTGAAAGCAAGTCAGGAAATTGAAAAGAATGAAAAAAGATTTCTTTTTCTAGTTAGTGATGGGATCAGGTGGTTTTATGTGTACAGTCTATACACTGCAAGAGTAATGCAAGAGTAATAATATTTTGCTCTTAGCTAAAAATAAATTTATTTTTTATTTTTTAGAGAGAGAGATTTTTGCTATAGGGCATGTGTGCTTGCTGGAGAGACAGAGAGACAGAAAGCGAGAAATCACCGCCCAGGGGAGATGGCCTTGCTGCAGTCTCTTCTCCTCCATTCTTCTCTCGGGATTTTGGGCATGGACACACACCTGGTGGGAGTTTTAAGCTGCTGGATCTAGGACTTGAACTGCAGTTGACTATGTGGGAGTCCAGTAACAAAACCACTATGCCATCTACTGGTCCCTAGACTTTTACTTTTTCTGTTTTCATAGGGTTATTATCTGTTGTTAGACAGCTAACATATTTTATCTTTGTATTTATTATGCTTGTATATAATATATCATAGGATCTTTATTATATTCTAATGTTTTCTAATATACTTCACATGAAATAATATTGATGTATAGACTATAATATCTTTAGTATATGCATGTATACAGTATTATTTATGATAAAATCATTTATACATATTATAAAATTTTGCATTCATTCATTTGTGGCTTCTTTTGTTCATTCACTCATCTACTCATTCATGAACCATCTACTGAGTGCTTGGTTAATGCTGGGTACTATATGGTGATTAGAGCTACATAGACAAGGGTGACCAAGAGATCATTTTGGCTGCTGAGTGGAAAAGGCATTGTGAAGTGAGGTAATATGAAATTAGAAAGGCTACTAGGGAGGATTTTAAGGCATACACAGTTTGGGAGAGGACCTAGGCAGATAAACAAGGACTTCAGAAATACAGTCCAATGGGATGCAATTGCCTTTCCACTTCAGTGACTATGTTGACTTATTATCGGTATAAAAGAAGGAAGAATTCACTTGTTCTGAGTTGTGAGATGGAAACATGAATGGATCTCAGAAATCTGGTATGCTTGTACAGACAGCGCTTGGGAGCTGATGAGGCATGCTTTCACGTGATGAAGTGTGAAATGAGCAGGTAATCCAGTGAGGGAAACCTTAGTTCTACTTGGTCTCCTGTGGCCTTGGACGCATCATGATGTCAGACTCCTCATCACTGGTGCTGGGGCCAGACTGCATTTACAGGTGGGAAAATGAGTGCAGGGAGACTGAGGCAGGGACTGGTGATTGCTCATGCTGTTGCCTCTGCTTAAATGTTTTTTATATCCTCGGTGTGGAAGAAAGAACTAGCTCAACTGTTATCTCTTTGGTGACTTTCTTGGATTTTCTTTGCAGTAATGTTCCCAATTCTCTTTTTGGTAATGTTCTCAATGCATTTTGTACATGTATATATTAAAGTATTTATAACATACTGGCAAAATATGTTTATGAATCAGTCATCTTTACTGAAACGTGAGACATTCTTTGATTGAAATGATTTAAAAAAATCTTCAGTACTCCTCATAGCAACAGGAAAGAAGTAAGTACTTTAATACATTATCTTTTAAAGGAAATTAATGAATCAGTATGTGGTTATTTTGGCAACGTTTTTTCTACTGGGTGGTGACCCTTTTTGTTTTTGTTATTTCTTTTATTTACCAAGTGACAATAGCAAACGATATGCCAGACACAGTTCTATGACCTTTATTCATGTTAATTATTTAGTTCTTCACAATACTCCTTTGAGTTAGATAATATTATCTGTATTTGAGAGCTTTCATTCTGTAGCTTCTTCCTCTATAATCATCACCGCCACCATTGTAGGATTATATAGCAATAGTACATAGAGGTTTTGAGGCAGGTCCAGTAATATTCCCCATTTTGCTGATAAGAAAAACTAGTAAACTCTAAATTTACATTTGTTTCCAGTCTGCATTGAGTTTCTTCAGCCAACATTTTTTGAGTGTCTGCTTTGTGCCAGGTATCACTTTAGGTCTTTTTAGGTGCAGTGGTGATTGAAGTCCCTGTTCTTTTGGAACTTATAGTCTAGTGGTAAAAGACAAAAATGAATAATAAATAAATAACTAAATAAGCAAGCTAAAAAAATAAGCAAGATACCAGCGTTAAATGTTATGGAGGTAAAATGGTACTGGAGACTGGGGAGTTTCTATAAATCAGGTTGTCAGAGGACCTTTTTGAGGAAATGACACTTAAGATGTGTGTGGCACATATACACTATGAATACTACTAGGTCAAAAAAACAATGAGACCCTGACATCTGATACAAAGTGGATGACTATGGAAGATTTAAAGCTAAATGAAGCAAGTCAGACTATAAAAGACAGGCATTGTATGCCCCCAGTTCATATCAATGTATATCAAAAGTCTGTACTCCTGGTACTCTGGCAGAAATGGAAAGACTGGAAGGTATAAAAGCAGGGTGATCAACAACAGTTTGGGGAGGCAGGAGGAAGGGAATCAGGGGAAAAAATAAACATTTAACAGACACAAAAATAAAAAGGTATCTGTTGATGACAATGTATATGGTAGGTAGAGCTGTGGAAAGTTAGGTCTCTATTAGTCAAGGCAAAAATAATGCCTTTTGTTCATAGTGTAGTAGGAAGTCATTCGAAGGGTTTAGGCAGGACAGTGATGTTTTAAAATGGTAATATTGCATGCTGGGTGGAGAAGGTATACCTGTCCTTCACTTTCTAGGATTGGTTTGAAGAATTCCACAGATGCCAAAATCTGCTCAAGTCCCTTCTATAAAATGATGCAGTATTTGTGTAT
Source organism: Tupaia belangeri chinensis (assembly GCF_000334495.1). Lineage (NCBI taxonomy): Eukaryota > Metazoa > Chordata > Mammalia > Scandentia > Tupaiidae > Tupaia > Tupaia belangeri. The sequence goes on along the minus strand of NW_006209014.1, from coordinate 33,334 downwards.
AATCTATACACATTCTCTTGTATACTTTAAATCATTTCTAGATTACATATAATACCTAATACAATGTAAGTGCTATTAAGTAGTTGTTACACTGTATTATTTAGGGAATAATGACAAGAAAAGAAGTCTGTACATGTTCAGATGCAATCCAGTAGTTTTTTTAAGAATTGTTTTATTTAACTTTATTTATTTATTTATTT
>NW_006209014.1:20915-32830 GCF_000334495.1 Tupaia belangeri chinensis | reverse complement strand
AGGACTTGAATTGTGACCGGCCATGTGCAAGTCCAGCATTCTTAACAACCACACCACCCACGGGTCCCCATAATCAAGTTTTTAAAAAAAAATATTTTTGAGGGCCAGCTGGTGGTGTGGAGGTTAAGGCAGTTGGATCCTGCATGGCTGACCACACAGTTTGAGTCCAGGAGCTGAGAGCTTGAAAAACATGCTGGGCACACATGTGCAGGGTGTGTGCATGAACCCAAAATCCTGATAGGAGAATGGAGAAGAGAGAGTGGTATGGCCATCCTCCATGGGTGGTTTCTTACTTTCATTCTCTCCCTGTCTGTCTCTGGTGAGTGCATGTACCCTATAGCAAAATTAAAAAAAAAAAAAGAAAAAGAAAAAGAAACAGAAAATAAATTAAAAACTATTTTTGACAGCCAGCCAGTGGTGTGGTGGTTATGGTGGCTAAATCCCACATAACCAACTGTATGGTTCAAATCCCAGATCAAATGGCTTGAGAGTCATGCTGGGCATGTGTTTGTGTGTGTCCAAAATGACAAAAAGGAGGGAGAAACAGAGTAGAGGGGATTGCAGCATAACCTTCCTCATGGGATCTCTCTGGTGGGTGCATGTACCCTCTGGCAAATTAAAAAAAATTTTTTTTGATTTTCAGTTGCATGCAGAACCTGCAAATACAGAGAAACAACTACAATGTATTGTGGGGTGAAGCTACAGCAGAATCAGAAAGATGGTGGGAGAAAATTGCAGTATTTCAAGGGAAAGATGTGGTGGGTTGGACTCTAGTGTTAAGAGTGGAGACTGTGACCAGTGGTTGGATGGTGGTATATGTTTTGGAGACAGGGTTTTAAGCATTTGCCAGTTGATTTCATGTTGGAGGAGAGAGAGAAAGAGATGAATTAGTGTGAAAGTCTGTATTTTAGGCTTGCAAACTGGTGGCTGGTTGTGCTGTCATTGACATGAGGAAGCATGTGGGAGGAGCAGTTGGGGAAATGGGAAGCATGGACTCTCTGATTTACGAGTTTTCCTGAAGGGCGTTCAGCAACAGCTCAGAATTAAGAGAATGTGGATAAGTGGGTCAGTCTACAAAGGGAGTTGGAGAGGTGACAACCTTGCAGTTGCACAGGGAAGAAGTTTGTCAAGGTCTTGGAGAAAAGAGTCATGGTGCTGAGATTCATGACGCACATGTACACTCGCCAAAGACTAAGAAGGACCCCAAACCTGAAAAACTGTGTTAAGGTTAAAGGATATTAAGGAGAAAATAATTAAATTCAATGTGTGATCCTTGATTAGATTCTGGATTACAAGCAATCAAATAAAATAATCCTCAAAACCTAGTAATAAGGGACACTCCTGGGATAATTAGGCAAATCTGAATATGAATTACATTTAAGACAATAGTGTTGGATCAATGTTCAACTACCCTAGTGTGATAATTGTATTAGGTCATAAAGGAGAATGCCTTCTCCTTACTAGATGCATGCTGAAATATTTAGGAGTGAAGTGTTGTAATGCAATTGACTCTCAAATTAATCAGCAATGTCTCTCTCTCTCTCTAATATCGATTTTTTTTTAAATTTTGGAGGGCATGTGCACTTGCCAGAGAGAAACAGAGACAGAGGAAGAAAGGGAGAGGGAGAAATAAATCCTGAAGGGGTCAAACCGCAATGTCTTCTCTATTTCTCCATCTTGCTGGGATTTTGAGCACACATGCACATACACCCTGTGTGTTTTTCAAGCCACCAGGGCCAGTGTATTGCAAATGGAGTTAGGATGGTTTAGTCTGGCTTCCTCATCTCCTATCATTTTTTTCTTTTATAAAGAATCATTTTATTTAACTTTATTTACTTATTTATTTTAACTTGACCAGAGAGGGATAGAGCGTGAGAGAGAGGGAAAGTGAGAAAGCAAGCCACCAGGTTCAGCACTTGAACTGTGGCCACCCATGTGGGAGTCCAGTGCCCTTAACCACCATGCCACCTGCAGCCCCCTCATCTCCTATCTTATTATGGTTGAAGGGTACAGGGTACGGAACTTATGTTATTAGTTGTACTGTCCTTGTGTGCTTGTTATGTAATGATGACTTTGCTGTTTTACACCATTGAATGTAATGCATGTGTACATGTATGGCCGTCTGTTTTTGGCAATGAGCCACTGTTATCTGCAACCCCTTCTAGAGAAAAGGAGCACCTGGTCAACTCAGCGCTGTCCTGGGGTGTACTACCCTGCTCTGTCCTGTCCTCCTAGCTAGACCTGCTCTGCCTTGGTTCAGGCTGGTGAACTCTAATGGCCTTGACTTGGCTCAGCCTCAACTGGATTCAGCTCAGCTCCAAGAACGTGAGCTCTGGGAGGGAGGAAGCCTCTGTGAGTGTTCTCCACGTGGATTCATAACTCTAATAGGGAGTGTCTGCAAATGCTGCTATAGGCTTTTGTGAGCCTGCTAAGAGCTCTGTGATCTCCCACTAAACTCATCCAATAAACAACATGACATCAGTGCCTCATGTCTTTTCCCAATTTCCTGCATTTCTGTTTGACTCACCACTCGTAGAGGTAAGAACCTTGCAAAATAGCCAGGATTTGAACTTTGTAATCAGCCATGTGGGATCTGGCTTTCTTAACCACTAGGCCATGGAGCTGGCCTTAATATCTAAATCTTTATGTCTCTAGAAAATATGCTACTGTCTATCTTTCTATTTTATATTTTGAGGGAGAAAGCAAATCTTTAAATCTATAGATGTTAAAAATGTAATCAAAGTGGAAATTATTTCCGTAATGACATTAAGCAAAATAATGATTAAATACTTTAAGAAACTTAATAATTATTAAATTGGTATTAAATGAAAATTATTTAAATAATTACATTAAAATCAATCGTGGATAGTGATATCAATCTTGGAAAATTAGTATAGTCTATTCTCAGCTCAATAACCAGTCATCGTGACCAACTCAATAATATAACATACCTTCCTTTATACCCTGGAAAGCATCCAAATAGACTGTGGTGGGCAGATAGACTAATTTGCTTTATTATTTAGGCAACTCAGTGCTAATTGCTCATGCCAAAATACTTCCTTCCCTGAAGGGGAAAAGAAAGAACTTCATCAGGTGGACGTTTTCTGTCTTTCCATACATCTCTCCCTCATGCTGTCTCTGGAGTTGGAGTCCTCAGGCGATGTGGTGGTGTTAAGGCTGTTAGGTGCATTGTCCTGGTGTCTTACTTCCTTCTAGCCTTGCAAGAGAGGTCAGCCACTAATTCACAAAATGTATGTTCTGTTCATGCACTTAACGGGAGGGGAGAGGGTTCCAGAGACAGCTTTTGTATGGTTTAGCTAAGAGGCGAGTGGAGGTGGAGTAGAATTGAGGCAGGAGTGCTGGGCGATCAGACCCAACATCCATGGCGGTTCTTATTCTATGCTCGTGAAGAATTAGAGGTGCAGACACAGAGAGAGGAAAGTGGAATTTATTAGGGAAGGAGAAGGGTTGCCTGTCAGCTCACATGGGTTCCCGAAGGGTGACTGGAGGCAGGAGCTTTTTTTTTTTTATAGCAGTCTGAGTAATGGGCTGGCTTTCTGATAAGGACGTGGGCTTTAGAAAATGGTTACATGGTAATCTGAGAGATTTATTACTCTATATTTTGTGGGGTCAGCAGACCACAGTGTCCAGTACTTCTTGTTAGCATACAGCTACTGGATAGAAACTGTTGCCCTTAGCTACAGTGACTTTGGATTTCAATGTAGCCAGTTTTTGGCTGTGAAAACGTGGCCACTGTGGGCTTTTACTCTGTCTGTGTGCTCAATATCCCTAGTTTCTGTGTTATTAGCAAGGAGCCATAAATTCTTTAGAGACATATAAAAGGGGTATATATTGCACAGTATATATTGTACATTAATCATGCCATAGAGGAAAAACACAGACAGTTGGTCAAAAAGGTAAACATAGTGACTTCCTTTTGGGGCCTTAGCCTATCTACCTATAAGTGCAGTCTAACTCCTATTTCAGAAAGAGCATGTGTTGAAACTTCTCTCTCTATAGGCAGTTTGTTCTTGGAACAGGGACCCTGCCTTCTTCCAAGAGTACTATCTTGATTACTACGTTATCAATTGTGGCTCAGAGAGACCACATACAATATTTCCCTTATTTATTTATTTATTTTTTTAATGTAAACTCAGCCAGCCAGATTTAATCCAAAACAAGTAGTACCATGAATCAAATTTCCCCGAAAGGGGAATTTTATTGATTACCTTATTCCCTTACAAACAGACCAACTGTAATCAAATGAAGTGAACATTCACCTCAGGATTTTGTCATCATCATAATAGAAAAGATGAGGCTTAGAACTGGATCACTTGACTCTTTCTCTTCCAATCTCCTCCCAGTTCAAAATGCTCACATCTCTTAGTAGCCAGCATTCTCTTAGATCTGCAGCTGGTCTCAACACATTCAAGCCTCTCTGTAGTTTTTGCCTTTTTCCGGAAATTAGGCTTAGTCTGTCCACCACAGCCACTCTGCTTCCTGTCATAATGCCGCTTTCCGTGGGCACACAGAGAATCCTTGCCCTTTTTGTACTGTGTCACTTTATGAGGTTGGTGCTTGCCACACTTCTCACAGAACGTCTGGTGGGTAATAGGGATGTTCACGGTGCTTGCGGGCCTGCTATCTGCACAGAAAGCATTATTTCCCTTAATTTTATGATCCTCCTTTTTAAAAATGGAAAAGATATATCTGTCCTTGACATAGAATTTTTTAAAAAAATTTTATTATCTATCTATCTATCTATCTATCTATTTATTTATTTATTTATTGCTATAGGGCACATGTGCTCATCAGAAAGACAGAGAGACAGAAAGCAAGAAATCATCCCCAGGGTGATGGCCACGTGCAATTCCTTTTCCTCCATTCTCCTCGTGGGATCTTGGGCACACACACACATGCGTCCAGCGTGAGTTTAAGCCACCGGGTCCAGAACTAGAACCCTGCTCGACTACATGGGAGTCCAGTGACATAGCCATTATGCCAACTGCTGATTCTGACAGAATATTTTTTAAAAGGAAGGCCTGATTTTCTTTATATTACACTGAAGTAGAAGAAATGAGGAGCTATTGGGGAGTCAAGAAAGATTTTAGATGTATGGGTTAGCAAAGAAAAAAGGAAGGGAGGAAGGAAAGAAAGGCTAATTATAAAAATAATTTCAGATGCTTGAAAGCTTTATAACATGGAGCCAGTGTGGCGTGGTGATTAATGTGGCTGAATCAGACATGACTGACTCTGTGGCTTGATAAGTTCCAGTTGCTTGATAAACATGTGGACACACGTACGTGTACTCAAAGATCTGAAAGGAGGAAGAAATGGAGGAGGAGGGATTGCAGCATGACCATTTCCCAGGGGGAGGTCCTTTTTTACTTTCTCCCTCTCTCTCTCTTTCTTTTTTTTAAAGAATTATTTTAATTTAATTTTATTTATTCATTTATTTTATTTTAATTTGACCAGAGAGAGTGACACAGAGAGGGAGAGAGAGAGAGAAAGTGAGAAAGCAAGCCGCCAGGTCCGGAACTTGAACCGTGGTCAGCCATGTGGGAGTGCCCAGCACCTTAACCACCATGTCACCTGCTGGTCCCAGTCCCTCTCTCTTTTTGTCTCTCTCTGTTGAGAGTGTGTACCTTCTGGAAAAATGTTTAAAAATTTGTAACATGTTATTTTATGATCTTTAAATCTATTTATTCAGGATCAGTGGAGGGCATAAGAGTTACATCACTGGGCTCCCACATAGCTGACTGCGGTTCAAGTCCTAGACCGGTGGCTTAAACTCATGGGGGGTGCTTGTGCATGTGTGCCCAAGATTCTGAGAGGAGAATGGAGGAGAAGGGATTGTGGCGTGGCGGGGTGGGGGTATGATATCTTGTGTTCTGTCTCTCTGGTGAGTACATGCGCCCTATAGCAAAAATCTCTCTGTCTCTTAAAAAAAGCTATTTATTCAATAGTATGCAGCTCTTCCAAAAGTGAGTTTTCTTAATTTATTTCTTAATTGATTTCAGTTAATGACTAAAGAGGTGTTTTTTCTTTCCTTTTTCTTCTTTCTTTCCCCTTCCTTCCTTCCTTCCTTCCTTCCTTCCTTCCTTCCTTCCTTCCTTCCTTTCTTTCTTTCTTTCTTTCTTTCTTTCTTTCTTTCTTTCTTTCTTTCTTTCTTTTTCTGGCTAGAGGGCAGGTGTGCTTGCCAGAGAGACAGAGAGAAAGAGGAAAAAGCATCACCCATGGAGAATGGTCATCCTGCAATCCCTTCTCTGCCATCTCTCTTTCCTTTGGGGGTTTTGGGAATTCATGCACACACAGCCAGCATGCTTTTCAAGTCTGGGTCTCAGATCACATGCTTGGCCATTTGGAATCTGGCTGCCTTAACTACAAGGCCACAAAACCATCTCAGGAACTGTTTTTTCTACATTCATCTCTTAAATTCAGTATAACTTGGCCCAACACATTTAAAAAAAATTGCTAGAGGGCACATACACTCACTAGAGAGAGACAGAGAAAAAGAGGGGGGGAGAGAGAGACAGAGAAAGGGAGAGGGGGAGAGAAAGAGAGGATGAGAAACCATTATGTCATCTGCTGGCCCTACTTCAAGTTCTTAAAAAGTAGGTTCAAAATCAGGGACCAGGGATTGCAGTGTGGCCATCTCCCCCAGGGGGTGATTTCTCACCTTCTGTCTCTCTGTCTTTCTCTGTCTCTGGCAAGCGCATGCACCCTATAGCAAAAATCTCTCTAAAAACAAAAAAAAAGTAGGTTACAAAATCATGTAAGGTCACGTTTTATTTATGTAAAAGCCATATGTGGTGGGACCAGCAGATGGTGTAATGGTTAGGTCACTGGACTTGCACGTAGTTGACCATGGTTCAATCCCGGACCTGGCAACTTAAATTCATGCCAGGCGTGTGTGCCTGTGTGCCCAAAAATTCTGAGAGGAGAATGGAGGACAAGGGATGGCAGTGTGGCCATCCCCCCTAGGGGAGTGATTTCTTGTTTTCCATTTATCTGCTTCTCTCTAGTGAGCACATGCACCCTATGGCAAAACTATCTCTAAAACAGACAAACACATTTGATAAGAGGCCAGCAGATGGTGTAGCAGTACGTCACTGGACTCCCACATGACTGACCATGGTTCAAGTCTTAGACCTGGTGGTTTGAAACTCACACTGGACACATGTGCATGTGTGCACAAGATCCCCTGATGAGAATGGAGGAGAAGAGATTGTGATGGCGTGGCCATCACCTCAGAGGGTGGATGATTTCTCACTTTCTTACTGTCTTTGTCTCTCTGTTGTGAGCACATGTGCCCTAAGACAAAACCTCTAAAAGAAAAACAAATAAAAAACTTAACAATGCATTGTAAATATCCTTTCATCCTAGCAGTTCTTTTAGCAGGCTCTATGGGCTTTCTTTGCTAAGTAGCGGTAGAAGGCCACTGTACTTTGATGTTCAGACACTCAAATTGATCCCTGGCCAAAATTTATTCCCTGAAGACTTGTTAGTGGTCTTTAATCTTACCACTTTCAAATGCTTCTGCGAAGAATGAACAAGGTCTCGGTGGTCCTATACATCCCATGTGTGCTTTCTATCCTTTCTGTGTTAGAAAGAAGTTTACTAATGTGACTGTGCTGTGGAAATTCCTGAGAAGTTGTGGTAGTTTTCTTGCTCCACACCATCCCTATATCTCATCAGATCACACTACACAATCTTCTTGGGAGAAAGGATGATGGGGCAAGACCAAAAGGCCAAGCTAAAAGACAAGACCACCAAATAGCTTCACAGAGATGTCAGTTCAACACGGGCATAGGAGCATCAGGCAATGGAAGAGACATTCCAAACAACATGTCTTTTTCCCCCCTCTACACACTAAAAATGCTTGTATTAATTGACAGCAGACAAAAGGTGAACGAATACAATACACTGTAACTAATGTTAAAGCTTACAGGTAAAAGACTGAATTCTTGTATAAAATAAATGGCTTTCCACTTAATAAACTGGAGTTGTTCCAAGGACATCTTTTCATTTATGAAGCAGGTGCAGATGAAGTTTTGAGAAACTTGTACAGTATTTTTTTAAATAAAACATTTAATTAACATGCTTGAAAACAGTGGACCACTTGAAGTGGGAATAAAACAATTGTTTTATATCAAATAGTGCAAATTCAATTTGTGAATGCAACTCTATGAAAGGCTTTAAAATATTAATAAATTGCTGTGGGCTTTAAAAATGAAGTTTTAATTTTCTTTCAAGGTTTTCCCTTGAGACAAGTTCTAAACCAGAAAAGATGTTCAAATGAATGCAAAAAAAAATTATTTTTGAAGGTCCAGAAGCTTATCTAAAAGAAACAAAGGTGGAAAGGATTTAGAATATTTATAAGCACTAAAAAATAAAGCAAATGCAAACACATCCTTTCATGCAGATTTTTTTTGTTAAGGTTATTTGGAATTGTAGTTTATATTACAACTCTTTCATAATTTGTTCTTAGGATTTAAACACAATGAATTTGGAAAAAATAGTATTATAGATATATGTTGTTTCCCAAGGAATCAAACCATAAACAGATCTATGAAATGTCATGTAATAGAAAGAATCTTGAGAAAGATTCCAAAATAAGAAAACTTCAGTTAAAAGTTTAAAATTTTTTGCATTACAATCCCATAAAGTAAGTCTTCCATTCCAGCCTTTTCTATTTAAGGATATGTCTGGTAGCAGCAGATGCTGGTGGTTCGATTTACACCAAGCCACAATATTTGCTTTTTTTTTTTTTTTCTCCTTCCTCCTTCTTTTATATTTTTGTTAGAGATGTGTGTGCTTGTCAGAGAGGGAGAGGGAGAGAGATGGAGAGAGCAAAAGCACCCTTCACTGGGGCATGATCTTGCTGAAAATTATTCTCCTCTATTTCTCTGTCCTGTCAGAATTTTGAGCAGGTGGGACCAGCAGTTAGCGTAATGACTATATTGCTGGACTCCCATGTAGTCGACCGTGGTTCGAGCCCTGGACCTGGCGGCTTAAACTCATGCTGGGCATGTGTGTGTGCGTGCCCAAGATCCTGAGAGGAGACTGGAGGAGAAGGGATTGCGGCATGGCCATCCCTCTGGGGGGGTGATTTCTCGCTTTCTGTCTCTCTCTCTCTGTCTTCTGGCACGCGCCCTATAGCAAAAAACCTCTCCAAACAAACAAACAAACAAACAAACAAAAGAATTTTGAGCAGGTAAGTACATGCTCTTAGGTTGTTTTTCAGGCTGCCAGGGCTGGACCCAAATTGGTATCAGTCACGTGGAACCTGACTCTCCTAACCACTGTGCTATGGGGCTGACCTGGTAAATTCTCCAATTCTTTTTTTTCTTTTTTTTTTTTTTAGAGAGAGATTTTGCTATAGGGCATGTGTGCTCACCAGAGAGATAGAGAGAGACAGAGAGACAGAAAGTGAGAAATCACCCCCCAGGGGGATTGGCCACGCCGCAATCCCTTCTCCAGTCTCCTCTACGGATCTTAGGCACACACGCACATGCGCCCGGCATGAATTTTAAGCGATTGGGTCTGGGGCTCAAACTTGTGGTCAACTACATGGGAGTCCAGCAACATAACCATTACACCATCTGCTCATCCTGGTAATTGCTTCTTTAGTGACTCTTGTCAGAAAACCTGGGTTATATCTCAGTTTAGGTGCACTGCAAAGCAAACTGGATAAGTCTTCATGATGACTGGCAGCCCTTGGCAGAGTATCTAAAATCAATAGACCACCAGTGCTCCTTTCCTTTGCATCTTCTGTTTGGCAACTATAGCAAGTTTAAAGAGTTCTGAGAAAGTCAGTCTGAACTGAGGGGACTTAATGAGATTAGAGAAAAACTTAATTCCAATTTCCTTCTTGACAAGAGCTGATTCCCCAGAAGTAATCCTGAAGCCACCAGAGGAACGTTGTACAAAGGATGATGTTTCCCAAGGTACTCACGGCAAAATTCAGAACAACATGCACCATCTGCAGAATCCTGGTTAGTTTTTAGTCCTCTTATTATTATTTTTTAAATAGCATTCCCATACCCATGTTATCACCTCATCCTCATATTATCAAATAGGTTAAAAACAGATAATAGTTCAATAAGAGGCAATGCTCTTATTTTCTTTTTATAAGAACTAAAGTGTCTTGCCTCTATATGCTTAATTTTCCATGTTTTGAATTTATAATAATTTAACTCTGAGTGCATTAATTTTTTCAGGAAAATCCCCCCAAGAAACAACCATCAAAGAAAAAAAAACAGGGCAATGAACAGAAATGAAACAGTTCAACACAAAACACATTAAACTGTGCTATTAAGTTAGTTAATGCTCACACATAAAAAGCACTCCATTTTCTCAAATGCATGCTACCATTACTCTTCTAAATGAATTTCTCATTAAGCTGCTCAGTTCCGCTTCTCATGTGTTTCACATGGGATTCAAATCTTTTGATCTTTCAATATCATTTTGCCTCCTGATCCCTTGACTCTTTTTATCCAACCTGCTTGCTTGGTTATTTAATCTTCTGAATTCTCATCCTCTTTCCACTAGTCTCAATAGACCTTTCATCTTTCAGGTGTCCTGTCACATCTTAATTTTTCTCACTTACCTTTCATTGGTTTTAGATATTGAATGAAATCACAGAGATTAAGGATAATTTCTGCTTAAAAAATGACAATGTTTATCTTTTCCTTTAGTATATCATAATAGGTAATGCAATACAAATATTGCCATGTTTATACTCTCATGTGGTCTTCTTACGTTCTTGCTGGGATATTACTACCATGTAGAAGAGCAATAGAGAATCTTAGAAATTATAACGATTCTTTGCCAGAAACTAAATGAGAGACTTTATAAGTTGGTCTCCTCATGGATCCCTGTCTCAACAAGATTTTATGTATTAACGTTTGAGAATATGATAGAGATTTGCTCCTGACATTGGGCAGAACTTTCATCCTTAGAAGTGATTTGACTAAACTATTCCAGCTAAGGGCTCTACTGAAGAGGACAATATATATGTATATATATAATTATTTATTGTATTTTTTTATTTATTCATTCATTCATTTTTTAATTTGACCAGAGAGAGTCAGAGGGTGAGAGTGAGAGAGAGAGGAAGTGAGAAAGCAAGCCACCAGATTCAGGACTTGAACCCTGGTTGGCCATGTGGGAGTGTCCAGCGCCTTAACCACCATGCCACCTGCTGGTCCCAGGAGGACAATATTAAAAGATAGAAGACAGAAGCCCTTTAATCAAGCACATATACATGTGGATATTGAGAAATAATTTAGTCAAGGATAATAGAAAATTGTAGTAAAAGTCTGTAACCTTAACAAATTACTTAATCTCTCGAAGTCCCAGTTTTTTTTCCCCATTTTTTATTAAATTTATTTATTTACATTCATTCACTGCACATCATTACAGCATACAAAGTGAGATTTTCCATCCAGAGTACACTGTATATTGGCTCAATCAAGTGCATCAACATACATATTATCGTCAACAAATCATTTTCCATTTCTTGTTTTCTGTATGTTTTGCTTATTTTTCCCCCATCCTTGATTCCCTATCTCTTACCCTCTGCCATCTCCCACTCTCCTCCCACACTGTCTCTGGTATCTATGTTTGCTTTCTATACTTTTATCCCCCCACATTTTATTAAGTCACTAAAGATCTTAATTAATCTAAATATTTTCATAGCAAGCACAGCTGATATATACATTTCCATGAACGCAAGTCCAACTTTAGGCATAAGCCTCAGTGAGTAGAATGAGCATCCTATAAAGTAGCACCTAGCTGGGGCTATATATCTAACTGCAGTCATCGAATAGGTACTTTTCATGCATTTTTTTTAATTAAAAGTTAGTTTTTTTTCCCGAAACTTGTTTTTTAACTTAATTTACATTCTTTCC
>NW_006209014.1:0-19854 GCF_000334495.1 Tupaia belangeri chinensis | reverse complement strand
TAAATTCTTACAGGTTTTGTTTATCTGAGAATGTTATTGTCTTTTCTTCCCACATGAAAGATAATCTTGCCAGATACAGTATTCTTGGCTGAAATTCTTTTAACACTTTGAATATATTTTCCCATTCGTTCCTCGCTCGCATTGTTTCCGATGAGAGGTCTGCTGTTAGCCTGATGGGATACCCGTTGTAGGTAACTTGATGTTTTTCTCTTGCTAATCTTAGTATCTTGTCTTTGGCTGTGGTTTTGGTCAACCTGGCTATAATGTATCTTGGAGAAGATCTTCTTGGGTTGATTCTATTTGGGGTCCTTCGTATTTCTTGGGACTGGATCTTTGAGTGCCTCTCTAGGTGGGAAAGTTTTCTTGCAGGATTTCATGGAATAGATTATCAATGCCCTTATGAGTTTCTTCGCCTTCTGGAATGCCAGTTATTCAGATGTTTGGACGTTTGATGGTATCTAATACTTCTCGTATATTATTCTTAAATTTTTGGGCAATTTTCTCAGTCTTCATAGTGGATTTTTCTAGGCCAGCCATTTTCTCTTCTATGTCTGAGATTCTATTTTCTGTATGATCTAGTATGCTTTTAATACTTTCAAGGGAGATTTTTGACTTCCTGTAATATAGCCTTCATCTGTAACAGTTCCATTTGATTCTTTTTTAAAGTATGTAATTTCTCTTTTAGGTCTTGCTAGAATTTCCTCACCTCCTGGAACTCATCAGCTTCTTTCTCCTTTCTCTTCTACAATTCATTGTCTCTCTTCTCTTCCATCTCTGTTAGCTTCGCCATTATGAATGTTCTAAATTCTTTATCAGACATTTCCATGATTTCCATTGAACTGCTTGTGGATGAAGAGGAGTTATTCTTTTCGCTTGGAGGAGAGGTATTTTCCTATTTTCCCTTATTTCTTGTGGTCCTGTGGTGATTTCTAGTCATCTGATGGATAGTGTGTTTCTTCCTAATTCTTGAAGTTCAATCTAAGAGAGCTAGACAGGACAAACAATGAAGGAGACCAGAGGCTTCACTCACTGAAGACACTCCATAAATGCAGCTCTCATAGGAACACTCTGTCTTCATAGACACCTTGTGCTGCAGAGGACGGTCAGCACAACAGTGGATTTTCCCCAGTGACCACACAGAAGGAACTGCAGCCCCAGTTTCTTTATCTACAAAATGGGTAAGGTAGTAATATGTGTCTTGTGAGATTGTTGTGAGAATTAAGCAAGTTGGTACATATTGGTGAAATATTTAGGTAAGTGGAACTTGTTACATGTTAAAGCAAAGGCAAAGGCTATCATCATGTCTTTATTTGTTGGCTGTGTTATAATACACATGTATGTCTTTGCAAAGGAAGACATACAAATGGCCAATAGGTGTATGAAAAGATGAAAAATTTGCTAATTGCCAGAGAAATGCAAATTGAAATATTACCTCACATATGTTAGAATGGTTTTTATATTTAAAAAAAAAAGAAGGAAAGAAAAAAGGTGATGTTGGAGAGGATGCAAAGAAAAAGGAACCCTTGTACATTGTTGCTGGGAATGTAAATTTGTATAGCCATTATGGAAAACTGTATAAAGATTTCTTGACAAATGAAAAATAGAATTGCCATATGATCCAGCAATCCTACTTCTGGGTATATATTCAGAGGAAATGAAATCAGTATGTTGAAGAGATATTTTTGCTCCCTTGTTTACTGTAGCATTAATCGCAATTGCTAAGATATGGAAGAAACCTAAATGTCCATTAGTGGATGAATGGATAAAGAAAAAAAAATATATATAAATATATAAATACACACACACACACACACACAACACACACACACACACAATGGAGTATTATTCAGTCTTAAAAAAGAGAAAGAAATCGTGTCATTGGCAACAACATGGATAAAACCAGAGGACATTGTGTTACGTGAAATAAGCCAGGCACAGAAAGAACGATAAAGATGCCACTTATAAGCTGAATTTATGGAAGTAGAGTAGAAGGTGTTTATCAGAGGTTGAGAAGTAGGAATATTTAGAAGATGTTGGTCAAAAAATACAAAGTTTCAGTTAGACAGGAGGAATAAGTTTAAAGATCTCTTGTACAACATGGTAACTAGTTAATAATAATGCATTATATTCTTCAAAGTTGCTAGATAATATATTTTAAGTGATTTCACTACAAATATTGCTAAGGATGTGAGGTAATGCATATGTTAATTAGCTCAGTGTAGGCATTTCACAATGCATATGTATTTCAAAACGACATGTTGGACATTCTATATACAAAAAGAAGTTATTATTACAGAAATAACTGTGATACGCTCAGCCCTGAAATACGTAGGAATATATATTCACATTTTAAGTGATTCCAGATAATTGTGCTTTGTTGCTTTTCTTTGACTCTCCCTTGTAAATATTCTTTGGCTGTTTTCAGTCACTATTCTCAAAATACTTCTCTCTTTTTTTTTGGCTAATACAGTGTACTTTATTGATGGTTCATGACAAGGTAGGGCTCCCTGAGTCCCTCCACTTTTCCAGGGTGTCTGTGATGGAAACTGTATCAGGGAGAGGAGAGTCTCAGTGTGGTGGGCACTGAATGGCAGCTGGCTTCACAGCTGAGGGCCTCTCTCTTCCTCATGCTCTTGCTGGGACTGCTGCTCCTTGGAGACCATGTGGACTGTGAGGTTCACCACCCTGTTGCTATAGTCAAATTCATTGTCACACCAGGAAGTGAGATTGACAAAGTGGTCATTGAGGGTAATGCCAGCCCCAATATCAAAGGCGGAAGCATGAGTGTTACTGTTGAAGTTACAGGAGATGACCTGGTTCTCAGAGTAGCCCAGGATGCCCTTTGGGGAGCCTGTGATGCCTGCTTTACCAGCTTCTTGTTGTCATTGTATTTGGCAGCATTCTCCAGGTGGCAGGTCAGGTCCCTAAGCGACACATTATGGGTGGGGACATGGAAGGCCATGTTGGTGAGCTTCCCGTTTAGCTCCAAGATGACCTTGCCCACAGCCTTGGAAGTGCCGACCAATGCTAGGATGATGTTCTGGGCAGCACCATGGCCATCACATCACAGCTTCCTAGGGGCCACCTATAGTTTTCTGTGTGGCAGTGATGGCATGGGCTGTGGTCATGAACTCAGTGTGGTGGGCACTGAATGGCAGCTGGCTTCACAGCTGAGGGCCTCTCTCTTCCTCATGCTCTTGCTGGGACTGCTGCTCCTTGGAGACCATGTGGACTGTGAGGTTCACCACCCTGTTGCTATAGTCAAATTCATTGTCACACCAGGAAGTGAGATTGACAAAGTGGTCATTGAGGGTAATGCCAGCCCCAATATCAAAGGCGGAAGCATGAGCGTTACTCTTGAAGTTACAGGTGACCTGGTTCTCAGAGTAGCCCAGGATGCCCTTTGGGGAGCCTGTGATGCCTGCTTTACCAGCTTCTTGTTGTCATTGTATTTGGCAGCATTCTCCAGGTGGCAGGTCAGGTCCCTAAGTGACACATTATGGGTGGGGACATGGAAGGCCATGTTGGTGAGCTTCCCGTTTAGCTCCAAGATGACCTTGCCCACAGCCTTGGAAGTGCCGACCAATGCTAGGATGATGTTCTGGGCAGCACCATGGCCATCACATCACAACTTCCTAGGGGCCACCTATAGTCTTCTGTGTGGCAGTGATGGCATGGACTGTGGTCATGAGTCCATCCACAATGCTGAAGTTGTGAATGATCTTGGCCAGGAAGTGAGGCAGTTGGTGGTATAGGAGGCATTGCTGATGGTTTTCAGGGAGTTTTCATACTTGTGGTTCAGGCCCATCAAAACATGGGGACACTGGCAGAAGGGAAGAGATGATGGCCCTTTTGGACCCATCCTTTATGTGAGCCCCAGCCTTCTCCATGGTGGTGAAGACACTGGTGGACTCCACAACATACTCAGCATGAGGATCACCCCATTTGATGTTGGCGGGCTCTCGCTCCTGGAAGATGGTGATGGACTTTCCATTGATGATGAGCTTCCTGTTCTCAGCGTTGACTGTGACATTGAACTTGCCATGGGTGGAATCATACTGAAACATGTAGACCATGTAGTTTAAGTCAATGAAGGAGTGGTCGATGGCGACAACATCCACTTTGCTCTGGTAACCAGGTGCCCAATACGACCAAATTTGTTCATTCTGACCTTTACCATTGTGTCTCTGGGATGCAGCTGGCACTGCATGAGAAGATGCAGCTGTCTGTCAAACAGGGAGGTGCAAAGAGCCTTAGCTAGTTCTAAAATGCTGCTGTGTGTGGCATAGCATTAATTCACTCTATAGATCAGCACTAACTAGTAGCCAAATATGTAATTTGAAGTTTTCTTGTAGTCACATTAAAGAAAGTATAGTGAGACAGGTGAAATTATCTTTAATGATGTATTTTATTCAACTCAGCATATCCGAATATTATCAGTTTGACCTGTAATCAATATAAAATATTAATGATATATTTTACATTTAAATGATTTATTTAACTTTATTAATTATTATTCTTTTAAAATTTGCTCTAGGGCATGGATGTTCTCTAGAAAGAGATGAGAGAGAGAGAAAGTGAGAAAGCAAACTGCCAGGTCTGAGACTTGAACCATGGTCTACCATGTGGGAATCCAGAGCCTTAACCACCACACCACCTGCTAGCTCTGTGTTTTATATTTTTTAATAACAACTCTATTATCTGGTATGTATTTTATTCTCATAGCACATCTCAGTTAGAATGCTAATTTTTATTGACACTTGTCTTTTATTTAGATTTCATAAAATTTACAGTTGAAAAAGGAGACTTACATGTCTGAGTTGTTTCAAATATATTTATAACTTTCTCAATAAATGAGCTAAATATTCATCTTTAAAATAAAATATTTAATTTCTCAGTCTCACTAACCACACTTTGAGGACTCAGCAGCCACATGTGGCTGCTGCCATGGAGGTGTCCATCATTCCATAGGTGCTCACTGAGTGTCCTGATGGGTAAAAAGGCATTCGACTAGAGGTGGATGAGAGACATGGTGTTCCTCCCCGCTTCAAGAGGAGAGGAGTTGAGGAAAGTACAAAGTACGGCAGTGGTGTGAGAGTTAGTTCTTTGTCTCTTCTTACAGAATACAGTTATTCTAAATGGCCTTTTTTGGTGATTTCTTTTGAGTTAATACCCATGACCAAGAAGACCTGGGTTGCTGACGAACTCTCCCATAGGTGAGACATTATCTTATATTTGCATCTGCCACACAAACAGCATTGTGAAAGCGTGTTGTAGTTGTTGATGATTATCTGATCAAATAAAGCACTTTTTCATTTAAACAGTACCTTTGATCAAATAGCTCCATATTTCCCCTGTGCAATCGGATTTTCTAATGTTAAAATGTATACATTTGTCTATTATTTGAGCTCGCTATCCACGTTATTGTTAACTTCAGATTTCTGTCTCATTTCATCCCTTCGAATAACTAGCTTTTTCTCATTATTTTCTGCTATTGAGCCCAATGTTGCACAGAAAAGTTGATTTGTTAATTAGTTTAATCGCCTCTTCTCATAATGGCAGGGTGAGATTGGCGGAGGAAGCTTGTTATCAATCCGAGCTACTGGTAAGCAGTAATTACAGATAATGACGCTTTTGTTTTGTGGCATTCTGAAGATTGTCTTGAACTCCTCGCTGAATTAGCAAATGGACTGTCATGTTGAATTCTCTTCTGGTTTCTTCCCCTAACTCATCCTCTACTCTCTCCCCAATGAAACAAAATTACAGCTTGTTAGGTGGAAGCTCATTTGAAGTCCCAATTTTCTTGAGTATTCAGCTCTCGTGGGGAAGCGCCAGGTGCTCAGTCGTGGCCACAGCACTTGCCTTTGGCTTAGGGTTCCTACTCAACTGGCATCCTACAAGTCTTTGATTTTGCTTTTGCTTGAAGAGGCAGCGGTTGTCTTGACAGCAGAGCTATAGCTCTGTCCGTGTACTTTGATGCACATTGTGGTACAATCTAATAATCAAAGTCATTTGTCAAGAAACAGGACATTTACACTTTTCTCTGAAAAGATTGGAATAAACAGCCGATTTTATGTGGATGTAAGCCAGGAAGGGCAGCTACCAACACTTTCAAAATGTGTCTGAAATGCAGAGCCCACAGTAGGTTTTAATGAAGATTGCATCTTTCTATCAGTGGTTCTCGATCCAGGACACTTGTGCCTTCTAGGGAACGTCTGGCAATGTCTGCTGACATTTGCAGTTTTCATGACTGGAGAGGGAAGGCGCTATTGGCATTTTTAAGGTGGAGGTCAGAGTGCTGCTAAATATCCTATGACATGTAGGACAGGCCTCCACAATAAAGAATTATCTGATCCCAAATGTCAATAGTGCCGAGGGTAAAAACCAGCTTTGTAAGATTATGAAGGGAACACTGTGGTTTATTTGATCTCTGCCCTCAATTGTCAATTATTTATAGAATTGGGGAACAATTAATTTCATACAAAAATTAGAATTAAGGGGACCAGCAGGTGGCATAGTGGTTGAGGTGCTGGACACTCCCACATGGCTGACCAGGGTTCAAGTCCTGAATCTGGTGGCTTGATTTCTACTTCCCTTCTCTCTCACTCTCATCCTCTGTCTCTCTCTCTGGTCAAATTAAAAAATAAATGAATGAATAAATAAAATAAAATAAAAAATATTAAAAAAATTAGAATTAATTGCAAAGAAGATGAATTTTCCATGCCTTACCTTGGAACTTCTTTTTTAAAAACATTTTTTAGAGAGATTTTTGCTATAGGGCATGTGTGCTTGCCAGAGAGACAGAGAGACAGAAAGCGAGAAATCACCTTGAGGGGAAGTGGCCATGCCACAATCCCTTCTCCTCCATTCTCTCAGAAACTGTGCCCAGCACGAGTTTTAAGCTACTGGGACTGAGACTTGAAGCGTGATTGACTATGTGGGAGTCCGGCAACATAACCATTACACCATCTTTGATCCCGCCTTGGAGACTTCTTATGAACAAGAAACAGAAATGAAAATAAAATAAAAACCCTGTCCTTTTAGTTACAAAAATTTGTTTATTCTTCACTGTTGCATGAAGTATAATAAAAACAATAGGCTTAATTCTGACATGCTTCTGTCAATTCCTGAATAGAACCACCTCCTTTCACTATCAAGGAGAAATTACTTGGCCCATGAATATTATAATAAAATATATTTTGGCCAAAACCTGTTGCATCTTTCACTGAGATCAGACTATGTCTTAGGAAAATCTTGTTGTTGTAGTCTTGACACCAAACCGAGTCCAATTCAGAGCAACTTAGGCTCAGATATGAATTTATCTCATCAGAGTTTGTTTGCCATAGAGTGCAGATGTTCAGTGTATATTGAGTAGGGAAGAGTTTGTTTGAATAGACTCAATTTCTAGGGGTCTCTTGGACCAAGATGGATCAGGAGTTTTGTTCTAGAATCACCTTGGAATTGACAGTAACTATCCTTTCTAGTATCTTCTACATGGCAGTGCCCTAAAAGTCAACTTATTCCTGGCACTTACAGTGTGGCATGTGGAAAAGGGATGACATATTTAACATATTTATCTCTCTCTTGCTCTCTTTTTAACTATTTTTGTTGTTGTTATTATAGGGCATGTTCCTCTGACAGTGTGTGTGTGTGTGTGTGTGTGTGTGTGTGAGAGAGAGAGAGAGAGAGAGCGAAATCACCCCCTGGGGAAATGGCCATACCATAATTCCTTCTCCTCCATTTTCCCCTTGGGATTTTGGGCACACACATACATGTGCCTGGCATGATTTTCAAGCTGCCAAGTCTAGAACGTGAACCATGGTCCACCATGTGGGAGTCTAGCGCCTTAACCAACATGCCATCTGTGGGCCCCATATTTATATATTTCAGTATGTTGATAAGAGAACAATGGTAACTCATATAAAGAAGACATTTCTCACTATTAGAACTCTTTCTGGAGAGACAGCGAACTTTTTTTCTCTCACTGGAAATTTTCTAGCAGGAGCTAAATGACCACAGGTGGATATTCCTTTATTACTATTATTTTTTAAAATTAACTTGATCTCCTCTTTCAAGAAGGAAATGATCAGCCTTTTATTTTTTTTGAGTTTGTTTATTCATTTCTTCCATGAGATAGAGAGACAGAGAGAGAAAAGGAGACATAGAGACGGACATCCCAACAGGGTCTTCATACTGCACTCCACTCCCAGCCTCGGCCAGCCTAGATCACAGGCAGCATGCATGTGCCCAGAGTGCTCAGGCCGGTCCTGGGACATTTACCATGTGGGTCCAGATGCATTACCACTGTAACACCACATGACTCTTAAATGTGGATATTCTTACTGTATTGTGTTGAAAACTGCTAGATGATTTCTGATTTTTTTTTTTAACAACCCTGAGGTTCTTTGATTCAATAATTCTGTGAGTTTATCCTAAAGAGCTTACAGTTTTTGCAGCTTCTCAATGTCCAACTCCCTATTCTTCCATGTGTACTTTTTCCTATTTTGGTTTTATTTATTGCTGTCTCCACAATTCCCCAGCAATACCATGGCTAGCATCTTCTAGGTTCCTTACATATGCTATGCTCTTTCTGTCTCCACATTCTAGAATATGTGCTTTTCCTTCAAGGCTTAGCACAACACCACTGTTCATGAAGCTCTTGCTATTGTTCTAGCCTAAACTGATTATTTTCTTGTCTTATTTTTCCCGTATTTGTTATCTGGGTTTTATAAGATAGGGAAAATATCAATTTTTCAAAAAGCAAGATGCACCAGCAGAAGAGAAATAGATTCCTATGATAACTTCTATGGTTCCTATGTTACACCTTATGGAGTTCCTCACCTCTTTGCAGTAGAGCAATTAAAAGATGATAGGTTTGTTTAGCTCTTGATTATATAGTGTCCTTATATATTTTTTCCTCTTCAACTGGAAGTTTTCCAGAGCCATACATTTATTTCAGTTCTCCTGGTGTACCTTTTACAGTGCTGAGGTTATAGTAAACCGTCAATAAATGACTATTAAACTCACCAGGTGACCTGGTAAGCATGATATCAGTGACTCCACAGAACAGGGTTTTCTGCTTGTATAGTATAGGCCAGGCTACTTTGGAGATGGCCTGTTCCTTTGTATGAATGATTCTGGGGAAGACTATGTTTTGATTCAGTGGCTTTTATGAGCAGAATAGGAACAATAGAGATAGAAGAAAGAAACGGTTTGGAAAGAAAAGAAGGAAAAAACAGGGCTGTGAATATTTTCTGAATCATAGCAACTTTCCTTCCTCCCCCATTTCTTTCTAGGAATGGATAGCAATCTCAAAATGTTGGCCTCTGCCTCATTTTCTTTGTCTCTGCCTTTCAATATTCTCCGACTAGAACCGCTGTACCTCTCACTTATGTGCTGCGTCATAACCACCTGAGCCTATTCTATAAATAAGAAATGTGCTTAAACGACACTGGTCTTGCCGTCTTATTTCACACAGTTTTTCTGAATACAAAATTCAGGAAGGCTCATTATTCCTACCAAAGTCAACTGCAGCTGATTCTGCCAGGATCTGGTGTCCCAGGCACAACTTTTGAGTGCCAATGTTGCCCGTAGGTGAAGTTCTCTCCTACCCAGTTTTTATCATGTTTTTTGATGAGTATCATGGTTTTCCTTGTAAAATTGTAACTCAGGGGCTGGCAGGTGGCATGGTGGTTAAGGTGCTGGACTCTCACATGGCCAGTTGTGGTTTGAGTCCTGGACCTGGTGGCTTGCTTTCTCACTTTTCTCTCTCTCTCTGTCTATCTCAGGTCAAAATAAAAAATAACAATGACAAGTAAAATTAAATAAATAAGTAATTCTTTGAAAAATTGCAACTCTTAAACCTTAGTCTGGTGACAGGGACCCTGTTATTCTTTCTTTCTTTCTTTCTTTTCTTTTTTTCCTTTGGAGAGGTTTATGCTATAGGGCATGTGTGCTCACCAGAAAGAGAGAGACAGAAAGTGAGAAATCACCCCTCGGGGGGATGGCCATGCTGCAGTCCCTTCTCCTCCACTCTCCTCTTGGGATCTTGGGCATGCATGCACACGTGCCTGGCGTGAGTTTAAGCCACTGGGTCCGGGATTCGAACCGCAGTTGACTACATGGGAGTTCAACGACATAGCCTTTACACTAACTGCTGGTACCCTCCCTCTTTTTTAAAATAGGCCATAGTTTGTTTATTTTTAACATCCATCATGCTGTGAACTCATAGGGTATAGGTTCCAGAAGCTCAGGCTCCTTTCCACTGGTTCTCACAGAGTGTGCTTCTCTGGGTGGAATAGGCTGGTGCGTTAGTTGAACTCAGGTACCTTTCTCTTTGGCTTCCTTCTTTTTCTGGTTATTTTCCTTCACATTTAAAGTTACCTCTCCTCTTAGAGTGTTTAATATTGTTAATACACACATGAATTCTCTTGGCAAGAATCTTGCCCTTAACTTGTTTATTTACAACCATGTCTACATGATGCTGGGTAACATTGTAGACTCTTCCAGTTCTGCCATGGTAACATTTGTGAGTCATTCCTTTTTGAACAGTGCCCATTCCCTTGATGTGTGCAACATCACCTTTCTTAGAGATTCCTATGTATGTTGCCAAAGGAACTACTCCATATTCTATAAAAGGGCTGGAGAATGTGTATTGGGAGCCCTCTTCTTTCCCTTTGTGTTTGTCATTTTGGTGAATTACTGAAAGATGGCCGTTCCGGCTAAAAGCTATCTTGTCATTTTAACAAACACCCGACCTGGAGGCTTCTTTTGTATTCTGATATGATTATTGGTGTCTGGTGTGTAAGGAAGTATAAGGTATCAATCATCTATTTCTGTTTTCCTGAGTGTTACCTGAATTCAAATTTTCTTCTGCCTCTCAGAATTAGTTGTGGTGTTTCCACTGGCCTCTTCAGTAGTGAAGTCAGTCTCTCTGAGTGTCTGATCCTTGTGCATAAGTTATTAAGCTATGTCTATATTTTTTCCTGACTCTAATAGTTCAAATCATTTGCACATGGCACCTGAGTTGAATCGTGCCTTAAAAATTAATTTGGATGTTCTGAATGATCTTTGTCATTTACTAAAAGGAAGTGGAAATTGTTTTAGCTTATACCATCCCAGGTTCCCTAGAATGCTAATAGATGTTGCAGTATATTGAGTGCTGTGTCCATTTGTTGAAATCCTAACCTCCAATGTGATGGTGATCAGAAGTAGGGTCTTTTGGAACTAATTTGGGTAGTGCATCCCTCATGAATGGGATTAGTGCTTTTTTAAAAGAGCCTTAGAGAGCTTTCTTGCCCTCTTTCCATCAATGTGAGGGCACATCTCAGAAGAGGGTCTTCATCTGAACCCAACCATGTTAATAACCTGAGCTGGGACTTCCAGCCTCTAGAACTGTGAGAAATAAATTTATGTGGTATATAAACCACCCAGTCTATGCCACATTGCTAGAACAACGTAAACTAAGATAAATACTTGAAAAACAATTTTTTATGCTGAAATTCTGTTGGGGAACACTGAGTTGAACATGGTTTTCGGTTCTTTGGGCCATGGAATCCATTTCTTTGAGGAAAATCCCCTATGAACTCAAGGAAGACAAGAAATGAAAGTCCCAAACACTAACTATGTCTGTCTTAGAAGGTCCTAAAACTTGGGACCAGCAGATGACATAATAGTTATATCACTGGACTCCCATGCCAAGTCAACCATGGTTAGAGTCCCAGACCTGGTGGTTTAAACTCACATGGGCGCAAGTGTGTGTGTGCCAAAAATCCAGAGAGAAGTGGAGAAGGGATTGCAACTCGGCCATCCCCCTGGAGGGGAGAGTGATTTCTCACTTTCTGTCTCCCTGTTTCTCTCTGTCTCTCCAGAGTGCACATTGCAAACAAAACAAAACAAAAAAGCCCCCACAAAACAACTCTTAAAAAAAAAGAAGAAAATTCTAAAACTCCTGGGTCATCAGAAAAGTCATAACACATTTTTTTCTATGCAAAACCTAATAATCAGAGGGTGTCCTTTATGGAGTGATTTTAGTATTCTTTTTTTTGGAGAGGTTTTCCCTATAGGGCGCGTGCGCTCGCCAGACAGACAGAGAGAGACAGAGAGACAGAAAGCGAGAAATCACCCCCCAGGGGGGATGGTCATGCTGCAATCCCTTCTCCTCCATTCTCCTCTCGGGATCTTGGGCACGCACGTACACATGTCCAGCATGAGTTTTAAGCCACCGGGTCCGGGATGTGAACCGCGGTCGACTACGTGGGAGTCCAGTGACATAGCCATTACTCTAACTGCTGGTTCCCGTGATTTTAGTATTCTAAATATTGACCTCAGAATCTTTCAATTTACACTCACCTATCACTTTTTATTTTTATTTTTTTGGAGGCGTACTATGCCAGCTCCTGTGCTTCTTTTCAAGGAGCTAATGGCTTTGCTATTAACTTAGAATTTTTAAAAAAGAATTACCTTATTTCATTTAAAATTTTTTTGCTATAGAGTACCTGTGGTCAGAGAGAAACAGAGAGAGAAAGAGAATGTGAGAAAGCAAGCTACCAGTCTGAGATTTGAACTTCAGTCCATCAGGTGGGTATCCAGCATCCTACTCACCATGCCACCTGCTGGCCCCAACTTAGATTTTTTTTTTTCTTTTGAGAAAGGAACCATGTATTTTTATTTTGTGAATCTTTACCATATAGCTAAAAATTAAAATGTCTAGCTAATGTTTACTAAAAGCTCAGGGTAGTTCCCAATGAATAATGGTTACTATGAACAAGAGGTGTCAAAAAAGGATATTACAAAAATTAAATTAAATTAAGTCAATTATTTATTTATTTTTTGTTTGCCATAGTAGGTATGTGTGTTCATACAAGAGAGATGAATTATTATTCCCCTGGGGGATGGCTATGCTGCAATCCTCTCTCCTCCATTCGGAGGCGTACTATGCCAGCTCCTGTGCTTCTTTTCAAGGAGCTAATGGCTTTGCTATTAACTTAGAATTTTTAAAAAAGAATTACCTTATTTCATTTAAAATTTTTTTGCTATAGAGTACCTGTGGTCAGAGAGAAACAGAGAGAGAAAGAGAATGTGAGAAAGCAAGCTACCAGTCTGAGATTTGAACTTCAGTCCATCAGGTGGGTATCCAGCATCCTACTCACCATGCCACCTGCTGGCCCCAACTTAGATTTTTTTTTTTTCTTTTGAGAAAGGAACCATGTATTTTTATTTTGTGAATCTTTACCATATAGCTAAAAATTAAAATGTCTAGCTAATGTTTACTAAAAGCTCAGGGTAGTTCCCAATGAATAATGGTTACTATGAACAAGAGGTGTCAAAAAAGGATATTACAAAAATTAAATTAAATTAAGTCAATTATTTATTTATTTTTTGTTTGCCATAGTAGGTATGTGTGTTCATACAAGAGAGATGAATTATTATTCCCCTGGGGGATGGCTATGCTGCAATCCTCTCTCCTCCATTCTCCTCTCTGGATTTTAGGCGTGTATACACATGCGTGTTTTTCAAGCCACCAGGTCAGGGACTCGAACCCTACAGTTGACTGTGTGGGATCTTGCACCTTAACTACAATGCCACCTGCTAGCCTAAGCAAGTATTTATTGCCTGCTTCTTCCAAGCACTTGCCAGATGGAACACACATTAATAGAGACAGGTAAAAACAAGTCTTCTCTCTAGCTATTGAAATTTATAATCAAATGGAATAACTCTTTTTTAGGAGTGAAAGAAAGGAAATAAGGGGCCAGCAGGTGGCATGGTGGTTGGAGCACTGAACTCCCACATAACTGACTGTGGTTTGTGTCCTGGACCTGGCAGTTTGCTTTCTCACTTTTTCTTTCTCTCTCTCTCTTTCTCTCTTTGGTGAGTGCAGGTGTCCTATAGCAAATTAAAATAAATAAATAAAAATAAACAATAAAAAGAAAGGAAATCAATCACTGAAAAGCAATACAAGATGCATCAATTTATTGAAATTTAAAATACTTGCCTTTTGTGTCTTTATTTGATCTTTATGACAAAAATATGATGTAATACATATCGGAATCAAAATTGGCGTTAATTATAGTATGTAGAATTTTATATTCAAAGAAATGAGTTTATCTGTAATCTATTTTGTGTGTTTATCTGTGGACAGACTTGTTCATAAAAGCACAAAAGATTGCTTGAGTACGGTGAATAACTTTAAAAAGGCAATAGCATATTAGACTCTCGTCATATTTATCGTGAAGTCAGCGGTCTAAGGAAAGTACAGGAGAGCTCCGCAATCAGCTTTCCAAGTCTCGTGTGCCCACCCCAGGGAGGTCAGTGAATGGAGAGCTCAAACCACATTTGACGGAGTGTCCTGAAGCTCAGGAAGGTGCTCAGTCAGTGAAAGTGTTGGCCTGCACACTTCCGGGTAACTTCAGTGGGCTCTACATTCTATTCTGAGAAAATACATGCTTTCTCCTTGTTTGCACATAGCTTTCCGTAATTTTGTGATGACCTACTCCAGTGCCATGTACTCTTCTGCTTCCCTTTGTTTGGAGACCTTCTCATCAGGTCTTTGAGTCTGTGCATAGGGACCTTAGAAGAAGACAATTTGAATGTTATTTCCAGCTCTGCTGTCTGCTGGCCACGGTAACTTCAGAGTCCTTGTTTATAGAAAAGAGGCGAAATAACACAGGATTGTTGAAAAGGTCAAGTAATAGTGTGTACCTATTTGTGAACATATTTGAAGTATATATAAATTTTACATAAAATTTCTCCAATTTCTATCTCCTAAGTATCTTTTTTCTTTGTCTAGTCACTACATTACTCAAGCCCTCATAATTTCTTTTTTTTGGGGGGATAGGTTTTCACTGTAGGGTGCATGTGCTCGCCAGACAGAGAGAGACAGAGAGACAGAAAGCAAGAAATAAACCCCCAGGGGGAATGGTCACACCGCAATCCCTTCTCCTCCATTCTCCTCTCAGGATCTTGGGCACGCACGCACATGCGCCCGGTGTGAGTTTTAAGCCACCAGTTCCGGGATGTGAACCATGGTCGACTATGTGGGAGTCCAGCGACATAGCCATTATACTAACTGCTGGTTCCCAAGCCCTCATAATTTATATCCTGGACTGACAATGATTAAACTTAGAGTAGATTGTGAATACTGCAGTTAATAATTTTATTTTATACATATTGAAAATTTACTGGGAGAGTGGATTTTAGGTGTTCCTGCTGGGCCCATATACACACAAAAGATAATTATGAAAGGTGATGGATATGTTAATTGACCATCATAATAAGTGTTTTACTATGTATATGTTTATCAAAACATCATGCTTTACACTGTAAATATATGCAATAGGAAAGAAATAAAAATTAAACCCTCAATTGCTTATTTTGTTCTTAACCTGGTTTTATGACTATATGTATTTTAGAGTAACACCAGCATGATCTTTCTAAAATGTAAATTTCATTATCTTTTTCCAGATCCTCTCATTGGGTCACCCATACCCAAAATATAAAGCTGAAATTTGTTATTTTTGGTAGACTAAGCTCTTTGTGGAATTTTGTTCTGTTTTTTTGTTTGTTTGTTTGTTTTGTTTCCTTATTTTTGAAAAATATTACCAGAGCGTATGTGTACCCATCAGAAAGACTGAGGCAGAGAGGGTGAAAGGTAAGGGCGAACGCACCTCCCAATGGGTTTTGGTCATGCTGAAATCCTTTCTCCATTTCTCCATGCTGTCAGAATTTTGGGCACATGCACACATACTCACACCCATACTAGGGTGGCCACACTACAATCCTTTCTCCTCCATTCTCCTCTTGGGATTTTGAACATGCACGCACATGTGCCCAGTGTCTAGGACTTGAACTGCGGTTGATTACGTGGGAGTCCAGAGACATAGCCATTACACCAACTGCTGGTCCACTTCTGTGATTTTTAAGACTTGATTTCTAATTCAGTGCTCTATTCTGCTCCAACAATACTTAACTTACGGCCATCCATTTTCTTTGCCTTTGCACGTGCTGTTCTCTGACTGGATGCCCTTCACCATCTTATGTCTAACTGTTGCGTTATCCCCCAGGCTCAAAGTATGTCCTATGGAGGTTTCCCTTGTCCTCCAGGAAGAGCTGGGTAATGTCACCTAACCTATCATACTTCGTGAAACATTGGGTTAGTGGGGATAATAATAATATCTATATCTTAAGTGGTTGCACATTCATATTTATAAAACTGTCAATAAATATTAGCTACTATTATTATGAACCAAGGCTATAATTTCGGGGAGGGGAGAGAAATGATACAGACACAAGGGCACTTCCAAAAGCTAATGGAAAAATGGAATTAAAGTACAAATTTGGGTTAGCAGGTGGCATGGTGGTTAAGGCACAGGATCCCACATGGCCAACTATGTGGTTCAAGTCCTGGACCCAACAGCTTGGAAAACATGCCAGGTGTGCATGTGAGTGTGTGCCCCAAGTCCCAGGAGGAGGATGGAGAAGGGATTGTGGTGTGGCCCTCTTCCTGGGGGGTGATTTCTCACTTGGTCTCTCACTGTCTCTCTGTCTCTCTTCATTGAGCACATGTGCCCTATGGAAAAGCCTTTAAAAAAAAAAAAGAAAATGAAAGAACATGCTGTGTGTGTGCCTGCCCAAATTACTGAGGGAAGAATGGAGGAGAGGAGACTGTGGTGTGGCTGTCCTCCCTGGGTGATTTCCCCCATCCCCACCTGTCTCTGTGTCCCTCTCCTTGTTGCTCTCTGGCAAGTACATATACCTATGGCAAAAATCTAGAATTAAAAAAAAAGAAAAAAGCGCAAGTTTATTTTTGTGCAAGAAAATAGAAATCCGTATGTAATTTCAAATGAATTTATTAATTAATTGTTTTAGTTTGCTATAGGGCACATGCACTCTCTGGAGAGAGGCAGAAAGAGAGAGAGAAAATGCAAACTCACCCTCAGGGAGGATGGCCACGCCTCAATTTCTTCTCCTTCATTCTCCTCCCATAATTGTGAGCACACATGCACCTGTGCCTTGTGTATTTTTCCAGCTGCTTGGGCCAGGACTAAAACCGCGTGTTGGCCATGTGGGATCCAGCCACATTAAACCTCTATGCTATCTGCTGGCACAATTATTTAATAATACACATTTTCCATAAACCTTTTGAAGACCCTACAAATATCAAAATCCTGTTCAAAAACTCCTTTCCCAGGGCCAGCTGGTGGCGTGGTGGCTAAGTGCGTTGGACTCCCACATGACCGACTGTGGTTCCAATTGCAAACCTGGTGGTTTTCTTTCTCATTTTCCCTCCCTCTCTCTCTCTCACTCTGTTCCTCTCTGGTCAAAATATAAATAAGTAAGTAAATAAATAAGTAAATAGGGACCAGCAGTTGGCGTAATGGCTATGTCGCTGGACTCCAATGTAGTCAACTGCAGTTCAAGTCCCAGACCTAGTGGCTTAAACTCACGTTGGGCGTGTGTGCGTGTGTGCCCAAGATCCTGAGAGAAGAATGGGGGAGAAGGATTGCAACTGGGGGGTGATTTCTTGCTTTCTGTCTCTCTGTCTCGCTCTGTCTTTCTGGCAAGCCACATGCCCTATAGCAAAACAAAACAAAACAAAACAAAACTGAGAATTGCACTCAGGTGTGGATGCTTTCAATATAATAAGAATAAGGGAAGTTGGCTGTAATAAAGACAGCTAGGAATACGTTCCCATTTTTGAAATGAGAAAACATAGGTACTGCTTCAAGAAGTTAAGTGAATAATAAATTTTGAATCATTACTGATAGGTAGCAAATGTTATTTATTAAAATTCTAATAATTCTGGAATGTAAATAATCATAGAACCCCAGGCATGTGAACTTTAAAATGCTAAGTTTAATATTAATGAATATGGAGCTTGTCAAAGGGACTGCATTCCAATCTTTTTCCAGCTTCTAATTTTTAATTAAGAGCAATGATTGTCAGTGTGGATTTTATGTCTCATTGTCCCATATACTTGCCTGAAGAGCAGGAATTGTGTTTTACTGATTTCTATATACTTGGTTCCTAGCACTTTGCAAGACACAGTATGTTTATTATATTGATGACTACAAATGGCAACATTTTTTATTATTCCTAATTTTTTTAAAAAGATTTTTGCCATAGGGCATGTGAACTCACCAGAGAGAGATAGATAGAGGCAGTGATTGAAAAAGTGAGGAATCCTTCCTTAAGGGGGATGGGCATGACACAATCCCCTTTCCTTCATTCTCCTCCTGGGATTTTGGGCATGTAAGCACGTGCACCCAGTGTGACTTTCAGGTTACATCCAAGACTCGAACACTGGTCAACTGTGTGGAATCCAGCACCTCAATCACTACACCATCTGCTGGCTCCAATTTTTCCCAATGTTTTTTGATAGGCTTCCTAATAATAATTATTTTTTTTAAATAATTATTTTAATTTTATTCATTCATTTATTTTAATTTGGTCAGAGAGACACAGAGAAAGAGAGGGGGGAAAGTGAGAAAGGAAGCCACCAGGTCCAGGACTTGAACCATAATTGGCCATGTGGGAGTGTCCAGCACCTTAACCACCATGCCACCTGCTATCCCCCAATAACAATTATTTTTACCCCCTTTTAGTGGGTTGGAATATATTTTCTCTTTATTGTGATATATTGAAAATGATCACAGCTTGTTCTTGAAAATATTTTTATTTATTTCATTACTTTTAATATATAAGATGAGCTCAATCCAGTCACTTCTCTGAAGTAATATGAACTTTTCTTCAAATACTGCTTTCAGGCTTAGCTGAAAATCTTATTTCATTAGTCTTATATAAAACAATATTATTTTGATTTGTGGCTCAAAGATATTATTTATCTATCTATCTATCTCTCTATCTATTTATTTATTTATTCATTTTGAGAGGTATTTGTTATAGGGCACGTGCGCTCGCCAGAAAGACAGAGCGAGACAGAGAGACAGAAAGCGGGATATCCCCCGGGGGGATAGCCATGCCGCAATCCCTTCTTCTTCATTCTTCTCTCAGGATCTTAGGCACACACATACACGTACCCGGCGTGAGTTTAAGTCATTGAGTCTGAGACTCGAACCACAGTCGACTACATGGGAGTTCAGCGACATAGCCATTATGTTAACTGCTGGTCCCTCAAAGATATTATTATATCTCATAATTTTAAATCATAAAAACTGTTTTTAATGAGGGGCATTGTGGTTAAGGTGCTGGAGTCTCACATAGTTGACTGTGGTTTGAGTCCTAGACCAGTGGCTTGAAAATTAAACCAGGTTTATGTGCATGTATACCCAGAACCCTGAGAGGAGAATGGAGAAGGCACTGCAGCATGGCCATTTTCCTGGTGAGGAGAGTGGGTGATTTCTCACTTTCCTTCTCTCTGTCTTTTTTGGGTGAGAGCATACTTCCTATTGCAAAAACCTGAAATATTTCTGCTTCAGTTCAGTGACATAAATGGAACTCGCTAGAAAATGTTTCTAGAGGGTATAAAATGAATCATTTGTACTTGATATATACTGCTTGATAACCTTCAAAAAGAATCGCTTATGCTACGTTCACAGTATGTGTGTACATACAGAGTTAAGCTGGAAAAAAAGAAAAAAATGGAAACTTTGTTCTTTGAACTTAAACATACGCTGAAAACAGATTACAATGTGTTTGGTGTATTTCCGTCTATGCTAGTAGACACTACAAAGCAGGATCACTTTCTTGGAGACACTGGTTTTGGGCAGAACTTCTCAGTGGACAGAAAAATAGTGATTTTTAGTTTCTGCCATACTGTAAAATTTGACTCAAGAGAAACTACAATTTTATGAAAAAACTCCATGATTCTTTTAAAGAATTATTTTATTTAACTTT
>NW_006209013.1:0-979 GCF_000334495.1 Tupaia belangeri chinensis | reverse complement strand
GGTTACTTTGGTGTTAGTTTGCTTTGAGAGTATAATGCATTCTTAGACTCAAAACGCAACTGGTAGCTACAAGAAAAAACTTCAGGTGAGAAAATTAGCTCGATGTTGGGAGTCATTATGCCAAAAATCTTTCTGATACTCTAAGGAAAAGGATAGATTTTGGCTGAAAAACTACATGTTTATCTCAGGAAAGTAAGCTTCATTTCAAAATGGCCATTGAAATACATGGGAAAACTGCTTTCCAAAGTGAAAGTTGAAATAGATCAAAACTAAACATTACAAGTTGTTCGACTACCTATGTTATGTAAGTGGAACAATCTAGTATGTGTTATTTCTTTCTTTACATTTCGTTGTAAGAGGGTTTCTTGAATCGTAGTTTGCTTTGAAAGTGTAGTGCATTCTTAGGCCCAAAACTCAACTTGCGGCTACTGCAAAGTTTGTTAGGTGTGAAAATCAGCTCCATGAGTGGAGTCATTCTGCCAAAGATCTTTCTGATATTCCAAAGAAAACTTCAGATTTTGGCTGAAAACTACATACTTATCTTGAGAAAGTAAGCTATATTTTTAAACACTCACTGTAATACAGTGTTTTGTATTTTTTTTTTTGAAAGATTTTCATTATAGGGCGCATGCGATCGCCAGACAGACAGAGAGAGACAGAGAGATAGAAAGCGAGTAATGACCCCCCCCAGGGGGATGGTCACGCCGCAATCCCTTCTTCTCCATTCTCCTCTTGGGATACTGGGCATGCACGCACACGCGCCCGGTGTGAGTTCTAAGCCACCGGGTCCGGGAAGCGAACTGCGGTCTTCTACATGGGAGTGCAACGACATAGCCATTACGCTAACTGCTGGTTCCCTGTAATACAGTGTTAAACCGCTTCGAAAACTTGAATTTAAAGTAGAGCAGGACTGAACATCACAGTATATTCAACTTCCAAAGTTAAGAAGAACAATGACGTTTGTGTTAGTTCTTTCTTA
>NW_006209012.1:0-727 GCF_000334495.1 Tupaia belangeri chinensis | reverse complement strand
TTTATTTCTGCTCAAACCTTTATTATTTTTTTTTTGTCTGGCATTTGGGGGTTCGTTTGTTGTTGTTTTTCCAGTTCTCTGAGGCATGATGATAAGTTATCTATTTGCCATCTTTCCACCTTTTTCTTATGTGCACTAATTGCTATGAATTTCCCTCTTATGACTGCTTTTGCTGTGTTCCATAAATTCTGGACACTTGTGTACTCATCATCATTTGTTTCCCTAAATTTTTTTATTTCAGCCTTAATTTCTTCAGTAGTGAAGAAGTCATTCAGAAGTAGGTTGTTCAGTTTCCATGTGTTTGTGTATTTTCGGTGTTGTTTCTTGAAATTAATCTTGAGTTTAATTCCATCATGGTCAGAGAAGATGCTGGATACAGTTTCTATGCCTTTGAATCTGTAAAGGCTTGATATTTGTCCTAATATATGACCTATATTTGAAAAGATTCCATGTAGGGGTGAGAAAAATGTATATGTTGTGGATGTAGGGTGGAAAGTTCTATAGATATCTGTCAAGCCCATTCGATTTATAGTATCATTTAAGTCCTGTATCTCTCTATTTATTTTCTGTCTAGAAGATCTGTCTATAGGAGATAATGGGGTGTTGAGATCTCCAACAATTATAGTATTTCTCCCTCTCTCCTTTTAGCTCCATCAATCTTTCTTTCACATATTTAGGTCCTCCCGAGTTGGGTGAGTAGGTATTTATAAGGGTTATATCTTCTTGC
>NW_006209011.1:0-1321 GCF_000334495.1 Tupaia belangeri chinensis | reverse complement strand
AGTTTCTATGCCTTTGAATCTGTAAAGAATGTTTTTCTTCCTTATCATGTGGTCAGTCTTCCAGAAAGTACCATGTGGGGCTGAGAAAACTGTGTATTTGGGGTGGAAAGTTCTATAAGAGTCTGTCAGGGTCATCTGATTTATGGTAGAGTTTTACAGTCTCTCTCTCCTCTTAGATCTAGAAGTCTTTCCGTTACATATTTGGGTACTTCTGAGTTGGGTGCATAGATATGTATAAATATCTTCTTGGTGAATTAGCCCTTTTACTACTATATAATGCCCTTCTTTGTCTTTTCTTATGTTTGTTATTATCTTAAAGCCTATTTTGTCTGAAATCAGTATGGTGACTCCCGCTAAAAATAATTGTTTACATTTGCATGGAATACCTTTTTCCAGCCCTTCACTTTTAATCTATGTATGTCTTTCCATGAGATGGGTTTCTTGTAGGAATCAGATGGAGGATTTCTGATTCTAAATCCATTTAGTCAGTCTGTGTCTCTCAATAGGAGAATTTAATCCATTAACATTTAACGATCTTAGCAATATTTCTAGACTTGTCCCTACCATTAAGTTGGCCATATTCTTAGTTGTTTTTTGTTCTCTTATATCTGTCTGTATGTCTCTAGTTTTCTTGATATAGTACTCCTTTCAGAATTTCTTGAAGAGCTGGTCTGAAGTTGGTAAATTCTGTAAGGTTTTATCTATCTGAGAATGTTTTTATCTTCTTTTCTCATATGAAAGATAATGTTGGCAGGTATAGTATTCTTGGTTGAAATTGATTTTCATTTGACACTTTGAATATATTTCCCCATTTTTTCCTTGCTTGCACTGTATATGATAAGATATCTGGTGTTAGCCTGAAGGGATAGCTTTTGTAAGTGATTTGATGTTTCTCTCTCACCAATATTAGGATCTTGTTTTTGTCTGTGGTTTTGGCCAATATAGCTATGATGTGCCATGGAGTGGATCTTCTTGGATTTATTCTATCTGGAATTGTTTGTATTTATTGGGTCTAAATGTTTGAGTGCCTCTCTAGACTTGGACAGTTTTCTTCCATGAGTTTTGTGGAATAGTTTATCAATGCCCTTCTTAGTTTCTTCATCTTCTGGAATACCAATTTGGATGTTCAGGTGTTTGATGGTATCTAGTATTTCTTGTATATTAGTCTCAGTTTTCTTGACTGTTTTCTCAGTATTTTTGATAATTTTCTTAGAGCACAGGCTTTGTTTTCTATTTTTGAGATTTGATCTTCTGCATGGTCTAACCTGCTTTTAATACATTCATAGTTGCTTTTGATTTCCTATATTACAGCCTTTGTATC
>NW_006209010.1:0-815 GCF_000334495.1 Tupaia belangeri chinensis | reverse complement strand
TAAACTTAAGATCTCAAACTATAAAATTACTAGTGGAAAACAAAGAGAAAACTCTGAGAGACATTGTGATAGGCAAAGACTTCTTAATCAAAACCCCTGAAGCGACCCCCAAAGCATAGGCAATAATCCCCAAAATAGACAGGTGTGATTACATCAGATTAAGAAGTTTCTGCACAGCAAAGGACACAGTAATTAGTGTGACTCACCAACCCTCAGAATGGGAGAAAATTTTTGTTAACTATGCCTCAGATAAGGGACTGATAACCAGAGTACACAGGGAACACAAGCTGCTTTCCCAGAAGATGATTAACTCAATCAAAAGATGGGAAAATGAGCTGAATAAACAACTCTCTAAGGAAGACATACTAACAGCCAAAAACCATATGAAAAAATGGTCAGCATCACTCATCATAAGGGAGATGTGGATCAAAACTACAGTGAGATACCACCTAACCCCAGTTAGAATGGTGAAGACTAAAAAAATAATAATAATAAAAAGATAAGTGCAATGGGGATGTGGTGAAAGGGGAACTCTCCTACACTGTTGGTTGAAATGTAAATTGGTCCAGCCACTGTGGAGAACAATATGGAGGTTCCTCAAAGACCTTCAAATAAAACTACCATATGATCCAGCAATTCCACTTCTGGGTATCTGCCCAAAGGACAGGTGTACACTCAGTCAGAAAAGTGTTTGCACAACTGTATTTATTGTGGCATTATTCACAATTGTTAAGACATGGAACCAACCCAAATGTCCACAGTTGAATGGATTGAAAAAGTGTACCACATATACTCCATGGAATACTATTCAATCA
>NW_006209009.1:0-763 GCF_000334495.1 Tupaia belangeri chinensis | reverse complement strand
GGGCTGCTCATGGCACCTCAGAGAGGCACAGATACAAGCACTGTTGGGTGTCAGGGTAGAATCTGTTTGGCAGTGGGTCTGCTTTGAGTGTGGCACCATGCTGCAGCAGACTGGGGCACAGATGGTGAAGTGACCCTGAGCATGTTCCTTCTTTGGAGTAGTGCAGTTTTGTAGGCCTTTGACATATCCTACATTGGGATGATCAGGGACTGAAGGGCTCTTCAGCAGCTAGAAATGTGGTCCCAGGTGGCAGTGGGAAGCACTGGGGACTTCTCACTTACTCTGTCCCAGTACAGGGGTACCTCTAGCATCTCAAACTAGGCCAGAGGGTAGACACTAGAACAAATACGTTTTCTGATGTACAAACATCAACATACATGCAAGCATGAAGAATAATTTGGAGAATGTGATGCTACTGATGGACAAAGTGAAATGCAGAGACTGACACTGAAGGGAAGGTGCAGGTTCTGCTTGACAGAAATTTCACAGTCATGGTTTTAAGGAAGCACAACACACATAAAAGAAAATATACAGAAACATTTCAACACACTTGATGCACCTGTACCAAGGTTCTAGAAGAGCTTTTGGGGTGGGAAATATTATTGTGAGTGTCTTTGAAATATACAATCTTCTGACGTGGCAGTTTTACTTTTTATTTTTTGAATTTTACTTGTAGTTGTATCCTTTTTTAGTCATTTGTTCAGCTAGTAATTGTTCAGCAACTCACTGCTCAAGGAATAGTTTCAGTACCTGAATACCTATT
>NW_006209008.1:0-2261 GCF_000334495.1 Tupaia belangeri chinensis | reverse complement strand
ATATTTGATTACTACCTATGTGATAGGCATAACAAATTTAAGTTTTTCCTTAGTCATGGGAAATAATGTCATAAATACTGTCAAAGCTAAAGTTAATAATGAAAGATGCTGGGTAACAATACCTAGTCTAGAGACTGGCCCTTGGCATTCATAATAAATTCAAAAATACAGTTTTATAATTTCACCCAGAAATGACCAAACTCTCATTTATTTAAGTTAATCATATTCAAAAGGTAATTATAGTGATGACATCAATTCAGCAATTTACCATAGGGACACCAATTTTCACTGTCAGAAATATTCATATCTATTAGTATGAATTCAGAAATGTACCACGGGTATTCATATTTTTAATGTTAGAATAGTCATATCTATGATCTATAGAATCTTTTACCTAAGCAACCAAATCAGTCATCAGAAAGTCCTTTGACCTCTTATAGGAATAATCAGGCCCAGCATTTCTCACACACACTGCTGTATAACACTGGCAAATCTTACTCTTTGAATAGCCTTTATATTCAAGGGAGATTACTACTTTTGATATAATAATATGTATAATTACTTACTGTTTCACATAATACATTGAATTTTTGTTTAAACCCTGGTCATATCATATAGTTACTTAGAATGGATAGATTACTACTACAGATAAATTCTCTTAGTTTTTATATATTAAAATTTTATTTGGTTCAGGACCAGCAGTTAGGGTAATGGCTATGTCCCTGGACTCCCATGTCGTCGACCGTGGTTCGAGTACGGTACCTGGTGGCTTAAACTCACGCCGGGTGTGTGTGCGTGCGTGCCCAAGATCCCGAGAGGAGAATAAGAAGGGACTGCGGCATGGCCATGCCCCCTGGGGGATGATTTCTCGCTTTCTGTCTCTCTGTGTCTGTCTCTCTGGCGAGCACATGTGCCCTATAGAAACAACCTCTCAAAAAAAAAAAAAATTTTATTTGGTTTGATTTCAGAAGATGACTTCTTCCTAACCTTGGTCCCAGTCTATGACTATAAAGGACACTTTATAATAAGCAGGACAGGATGGAGTAGTATATTCCTATTAAGGTCCTACATCAAATCAAAACTAAGACCAAAAGTGGACCAGCAGTTAGCATAATGGCTATGTTGCTGGACTCCCATGTAGTCGACTACAGTTCGCGTACCAGACCAGGTGGCTTAAAACTCATGCCAGGCACGTGTGCGTGAGTGCCCAAGATCCCAAGAGGAAACCGGAGGAAAAAGGATTGCGGCATGGCCATCCTCCCTGGGGGGTGATTTTTCACTGTCTCTTTGTCTCTGTCTGGCGAGCACACACGCCCTATAGCTAAGACCCATACAATAGGTACAAATAAATATCATATACAGCTTTTAAAAGATACTCCAATAGATTAAAAAGCATACACAAAGCACATCAAAGTATAACTCTACTATGTCTAAAATAAACATGCTAGACATATATAAGCATTAAATACTGAACTGGATAATAACTTGGCTTATCTTTTTCAAATCTGGGAGCACTTTAGTGGAATTCACCTGAATTGTCAATGTATTCTTTTTTTGAAAGAATTCCTACGAATTCATAAGAAAGAGAGGAAGGGAAGGAGGGAGAGGGAAAAACAGTAACCTTGACAGAGTTTTACCACATGACAATCCTCCCCAGCCTCCCGGTCAGCTAGGATCACAGGCATGTATAGTCATGTGCAGCATCTTCAGATCTACCCAGGAGACAAAACTGGGCCTCCCATATGGCTACAGTAACATGCAACAGCACCCTACAGCCTGTGCCCTCACAGCTGAGTCCACAAATAGTCAATGAATCTTTAACGGTAAGTCCAAGCTCAGCTGCAGTGGCACAGGCTGGCTGAGATCTCATGGGAAACCTCAGTCCAATTCCTGGCCTACTCTAAAAGCCAGGCACAGCAATTAATCAGAGGCAGGAGGACTGCACCATGGTGAAACCCTGTTTAAAAAAGAGAAAGGAAAAGAAAATAAAAAGAAAATCCAGAGATCTCTAAGTTGATGCCTTGTTTTTCTGTACTTCTTGGTATTCATATCAGCATACAGAGACATTAGAGACTATTCAACCAGTGCTAAAGATCCGACGATTTCTTTCAAAAATAGTCACAGCAACATGTAAGGCACTAAGGCCCTAAATTAAGATTTGTAGCAAAAAAAGGTCCCTAGTTCTGGTGTCCTCTCTATAAAGGGCTACTTTGTCTTCATTTCCAGAAACATAAGAGAGAGAAAGAAAAAAGTCACAAAAG
>NW_006209007.1:411-1438 GCF_000334495.1 Tupaia belangeri chinensis | reverse complement strand
TCCTTCTGATTTACTCACTGACTTCAGGTCGCCTGGAGGACTTCAGGTTTTGGGGGCCACTGTTTGGGGGTGTGGGGAGCTTTCTTTGCAGATTTACTAGGAGTAGCAAAGAACTTGGCCCCAGGCTTTTTTTGGAATCTGTCTTGAGTCTATTTTTCCCAGTGGAGGTGTTCTTTCTCTTTCCATCTCTTCAATTTTTGGCTTCTTGGAGTCAGGCCTTTACTTGGAGTCCCGGGCTCTGCAGTTTTGGGGGTCTCTGAAGCTGGCAACATCTTTCTTTTCTTTCCACGAGGTGTGCTGGGACAGGAACTCTTTTCGGAGATGTCTTTTCTGTGCCATGTGTTTGCATCTCTACATTTCCTGTAGCCGGAGTTCCTTCTATTGGTACTAGTTGTGGAATTTCATCTTCAGATTCGTCTTTCAGTTTAAGTTGGGCTTTCCCTTGGCCAATATTTCTCCCCCTGCTTTGCATCCGCTCCTTTCTGGGGTCCAGGATTACTCACTGGGGCACTGCCAGTTTTTGGTGCTACATCATTTTGTAGTTCCGGCTGATGCAGCCTTGCTACCCTCTTGCATTAGCTTTTTGTTTTTCTTCTGTTTTTCATGTTCTTTTCCTTTGTGTTTCTCCCTTCCCGTTTTTTTCTTTTTCTTCTGAGTAGGAGTGGATATTCTCTTGGCGCCATCCTGACTGCTGACAAATGAGAAGGTGGGAAGGGCAACTGAGTTCTTGGTTTTCACAAACAAGAATGTCACACTCTCCCATTTCTCTGGCAATTTTTCACGACAGCAACATTTTCCACGAGGTGCTGGTCCTGCATTCCAGGGTGTGACCCATGCATATAGTACTGCAAGAACCACTTTTCGAGATGTTTAAGATGGTTCTACCTATAGAATTATTGATCTCTTTTGATAAGTTTTTGGCCAGAGGGTTCACACTTAATGGAACTTACTTTCTTTGATAGAAGTGCCTCCCAAGGTGCGATGATAAGAGCCGCCTGATCCTCTCCTCTGTGAGGAAGAAATCAAA
>NW_006209007.1:0-263 GCF_000334495.1 Tupaia belangeri chinensis | reverse complement strand
TAATTCTTGGTAGATAAACAAATTTCTGCTAAATCTGTTCAGATACCATTAGGCAAGGGGAATCCAACCGTTAGTTCTTTACTAAGAATTTTCCACAGTACCACCACTGAAAATGTTCATTCTCATTCAAGAGCAATCCATTACAGTTTCTCCTCATTCTGGCATGTGCCAACAGAGCTTCACTGCCTTTCTTATCTGCCCTTCATCCAACTGCTGCAGTGAGTGGGGACCTCAGGAGTCGCAACTAAGGAGTCGCGCCCAAA
>NW_006209006.1:0-406 GCF_000334495.1 Tupaia belangeri chinensis | reverse complement strand
GATGCTAAATTTAACCTCTTTTTCTTAGGTTCTTCACTGTCCCTTTTGACCTTTCTCAGGCCTTTCGTGCCCACTCACACTCACACACTCTACCAATTCACCAGGATATAAAATTTCTTAACTCACCTGGTTTAATCGTCAAAAGAACAATGTCAGGTGCACAGCACACGTGTGAAATCTCTCCTCTCCACTTGAGCCCCCTCTGAAATGCTGAGGCTGTCACCCAGGAGCTTCAGTCAGACCACACAGTTGTCTTCTTCCCAGGAACCGCAACCAACCGAGCTCGAAAGCAGGGAGGAGCAGAGAAGGAGACTCTGGACTGCACTTTGTGCCTCTCTAGTCATATAATGGTGATAAAGATGACCTTGTGTGACTATCATCCAGATTTAATGCAGATACTTACCTC
>NW_006209005.1:0-446 GCF_000334495.1 Tupaia belangeri chinensis | reverse complement strand
ATGTGCTTGCCAGAGAGACAAAAAGCGAGAACTCATGCCTCAGGTGGGATGGCCACACAGCAATCCCTTCTTCTCCATTCTCCTCTCGAGATTTTGGGCATGTACACATAAGCACCCAGCATGAGTTTTAAGTCTCCAGGTATGGGGTTCAAACTGTGGTCGACTATGTGGGAGTTCAATGACATAACCATTACACCATTTGCTGGTCCCAAATATTAATAGTATATTAATAAAGCATATCTCAAAAGGAAATCCCATGTTCAAAGAAAATGGAGTCTCCTAGGGTGATGAAAATGTTTGGAACTAATTAGAGGTGGTAATTGCACGACATATGAATGCCCTAAATGTATAAAATTGTTTATTTTAAATTATTAATTCTATGTTATGGGAATTTTAACTAAAAAAAAATAAATCACTTAAGATATGTGCATCTCATTTGTATATAA
>NW_006209004.1:1870-2225 GCF_000334495.1 Tupaia belangeri chinensis | reverse complement strand
TATCAGTTCATTATTTTTTTAACAATTATTTTCTTTATCTTATCTATCTATTTTA
This sequence comes from Tupaia belangeri chinensis, assembly GCF_000334495.1. Classification (NCBI taxonomy): domain Eukaryota; kingdom Metazoa; phylum Chordata; class Mammalia; order Scandentia; family Tupaiidae; genus Tupaia; species Tupaia belangeri. Next base: position 2,170 of record NW_006209004.1, on the reverse strand, counting down.
CTAGAGAGGGACAAAGTCAGAGAGACAGCAAGATAAAAAGAGGGAGGGAAATGGAAAAAGCAAGATAGCAGGTTCAGAACTTGAACCACGGTCACACATTTGGGAGTCCAGGACTCTTAACCACCGTGCCACCTGTTGGCCCTACAGTCTATTATTATAGTAGAATTTATTTAGAAATATTCCCCAAACTGTATTTTAAAAATATTCAATAATGGACCAGCTGTTAGCATAATAGCTATGTTGCTGGACTCCCATGTAGTCGACTGTGGTTCGAGTGCCAGACCCAGTGGCTTAAACTCA
>NW_006209004.1:0-1694 GCF_000334495.1 Tupaia belangeri chinensis | reverse complement strand
TGTGTTTATACTATAATGTCCTCTCATCATCAGTGTGTAAGAATTCTAATTAATCTCTGTCATTGCCAACACTTTTTTCCTTAGCCATTCTGGTGGGTCTCATTGTTATCCATTGTACTACTCTAGTCCTGGAAGGACCTCAATGAATAGTTCTCTATTTTGTGTGGGGTTCATTAATACATAAATAATGGATACAGAGAAACAATCCTCTCTCACACAACACATTTATCCCATTTGTTCCAAAAACATTGAGCCAAATTTCCCTTAGGGTTGTAGAAACGTTTTAGACACTCTCCCTTGTGATGCACATATTGGAACACATAGCATATGTTCTCTCAGGTCCGTAATAGACACCCTTTGTTTCTTACCTTTTCTCATTAGCCTTCCATGAACTTCAGTGTTAGAATCCATGTTTTGGGCTGTAAATAAAAACAATTGAACTGAAGGGAGGGATCAGTTCTTCTCACATCATCTGTCCTATCTCAAGCCAGCCCCCCTGCTTACTTAACCTTCAAGATGGGTATTTTTTCAAGTCATTCTTCCAGGTTCTTATCATTTTGCATTATTTCATCCAAAGCTGAGTGGAAATTGAGAGGGAAGAGCTACAAAACGCAATTCTAAGAAATACCCATCATTCCATGAAGTAGGATATACACACCTGCACTTTCCCACATCTTCAGTGGTCTTTGTCCACATTTGCTACCACCTCTCTGTTCATGGAGGAGAAAACAAACAAACATATAGGGAATGGCACATTGTCAATCTTAGGATTCTATAAACAATTGATTGTTGCAGGACTGACTGTTTTAGTTTTTTGCTATAGGACATGTGTGCTCACCTGAGAGAGACTGAGAAACAAAGACAGAGGAAAAGTAAGAATTCCTCGAGGGAATGACCACACCACAGTCCCTTCTCCATTCTCCTCTTGGGACTTTGGGCACACATGCCTGGAGTGTTTTTCAAGCTACTGGATTCAGGACTGGAGCAATGCAGTTACCCATATGGAATCCAATTGCCTTAGCCAACACCCCACCTGCTGACCCATCCTTATTTATCTCTTAAGAGTAGATTAAGCATTACTTATGTCTTAAATTATAAGGGCAATAATGAGTAACATTTTCAGATAAATGCTTACTTACAAGTTAAGCACATATTTATTAAATTGCGCCCTCACTGTTGTTATGTACATAATACTTCAGTACTGTAATAATTATTCATATTTTTTTTGTTCAGTTTTTATTCAGTGTGATTTTCAGATTGACCCAAAAGTGTCCTGCACACACTCAACCAAGAAGGAAGGGAACCTAGAACCTGTCTAGGCTGAATATAGTTTATGCAGGATGAAGCCCAACATTTCATAAGAAAAATGAGAAAGTCCTGGAGAAAGACAGATATTGCCTCAACATGTGAGGTGAGCAGAGTTCAAAGTAGGAGAGAAGTTTTCAGTCTCCTGAGCCAAGGCTCAACTGTTCCCAGGTGATGTGATTTTGAGGGAAAATTCCCTAAGATGCTAGGGGAACACTGCCACCACACTCTTTAAAAGGTCATTGTCTCAGTATTGTCACTTGCGCACAGGCACACGTATAGTAAATTTACAAGTGCAGTCAGGAAAATGATAATACTGGGAAACAACAAGGGGAAAGAATACAGGTGGAGACAGTTAGGTCAGGATGCAGGATATCCAATCCCTCAGC
>NW_006209003.1:0-1693 GCF_000334495.1 Tupaia belangeri chinensis | reverse complement strand
AATGAGGTGTGATGTGGTTCCTTGTGGCTTATTCCTTTCTTAGCATGCAGTGTGTACTTCACAGCATGATTCTCAAAGGTGGTTCTCTATAAACATTTCTCAACAGACCTTTCAGTTGTGGGTGTTTTTGGGGTGTGCCTATTGTCACTGTATTCTCTTCAGGGATACAGGATGTCTGAGGATTTTGCACTGTGTACAAAATAGGGTGTGATATGATTCCTTGAGGCTTAAATCTGCCTTAGCGCTCCGTGTGTATTTAACAGCATATTTATGAGCGGTGAATCTCCATAAAATTTTCTCTAGATACCTTTCGGTTTTGGGTGTCAGTTTGGTGTGCCTAGTGTCACAGGATTGTGGTCAGGGATACATAGCTTTGTACAGTGTTCAAAATGAGTTGTTATATGGGTCATTGAGGCTAAATTCTAACTAAACGTTCAGTGAGCACTAAAAAGCAGTACTTTCAATGGTAGTTCTCTGTAAACTTTTCTCACGAGACGTTTCAGTTGTATGTGCTTTTTTGGGGAGCCTATAGTCACTGTTTTGTCCTCTGGGATATAAGGTGTTGTACTGTGTACAAAATCAGGTGTGATATTGTTCCTTGAGGCTTAACTCTCGCTTAGAGTTCTGTATGTGCTTAACAGCTTGTCTCTCAAAGGTGGATCTATATGGATATTTCTCAAGAGACCCTACAATTGTTTGTGCTTCTGGGGTGAGCGTATTGTAACTGTTTTGTCCTCAGGGATACAGAGTGTTGTACTGTCTACAAAATCAGGTGTGATATGTTTCCTTGAGGCTTAATTCTGGCTTAGCGTTCCGTGTATATTTAACAGCATGACTATCAATGGTGGGTCTCCAGAACATTTCTCAAGAGACCTTTAAGTTGGGGGTGCTTTTCCGGTGTGACTGTTGTCACTGATTTGTCCTCAGACATACAGAGTTTTGTACTGTGTACAAAATCAGGTGTGATATGGTTCCTTGAGGCTAACATCTGGCTTAGCGTTCCATGTGTACTTAACAGCATAATTATCAGCGGTGAGTCTCTATAAATATTTCTCTAGGTATCTTTCAGTTTTGTGTGTCAGTTGGGTGTGCCTAGTGTCACAGGTATGTGGTCAGGGATACATAGCTTTGTACAGTGTTCAAAATGAGTTGTTATATGGGTCATTGAGGCTAAATTCTAACTAAACGTTCAGTGAGCACTAAAAAACAGTACTTTCAATGGTAGTTCTCTGTAAACTTTTCTCACGAGACGTTTCAGTTGTATGTGCTTTTTTGGGGAGCCTATAGTCACTGTTTTGTCCTCTGGGATATAAGGTGTTGTACTGTGTACAAAATCAGGTGTGATATTGTTCCTTGAGGCTTAACTCTCGCTTAGAGTTCTGTATGTGCTTAACAGCTTGTCTCTCAAAGGTGGATCTATATGGATATTTCTCAAGAGACCCTACAATTGTTTGTGCTTCTGGGGTGAGCGTATTGTAACTGTTTTGTCCTCAGGGATACAGAGTGTTGTACTGTGTACAAAATCAGGTGTGATATGGTTCCTTGAGGCTTAATTCTGGCTTAGAGTTCAGTGTGTGCTAAACAGCATGGCTCTCAATGGTGGGTCTCTATGAATATTTGTCAAGAGACCTTTAAGTTGGGGGTGCTTTTCCGGTGTGACTGTTGTCACTGATTTGTCCTCAGACATACAGAG
>NW_006209002.1:0-1296 GCF_000334495.1 Tupaia belangeri chinensis | reverse complement strand
TGCCCTATCATGGTAATCTTTGAAAAGGTTCGATGGGGGGGGTGAGAAAAAATAGTTCTCTGATAGACGGCTTGCTAAATGTCTATCAAATACATTTCATTTATGATATTGTTTAAGTCCTATATCTTTTTGCTTATTGTTTGTTTAGATGATTTGTCCAAAGGAGATAAGGAGGTATTGAGATCCCTGATAATTACTATTTCGTAGTATATCTCTCCTTTTAGATATATCAGTGTTTCCTTCATGTATTTGGGTACTCCTGAGTTAATTGCATAGATATTTATAAACATCATATCTTCTTGGTGAGTTAGCCCTTTTAGTACTGTATAATACCCTTCTTTGTCTCTCCTTAAAGTTTTGTCTCAAAGATTACTTTGTCTGAAATTAGTATTGTGACTCCAGCCTTTTTTGGTTTCCATATCATGGAATCTTTTTCCATTCCTTCACTTTTGGTCTTTGTATGTCTTTACCCATAAGGTGCATTTCTTTTAGGTAGCTGAAGAAAGGTTTGTTTTTATCCATTAAACCAATCTGTGTCTCTTGATTGAATAATTCAATTCATTAGCATTCATTTTATTATCGATATTTCAGACTTGTCCCTACCATTTTGTTAGTCATTTTCTTGTTGTTCTTCCCCCCCCTCCCCCCTCCCCTGTCTGACTCTCTTTAGCTTTTCTGGTATAGCACTCTCTTCAATATTTCTTGTACTGGTCTAGTGTGGGTAAATTGTTTCCAATTTTATTTATCTGAGAATGTTTTTACCTTTTCTTACCATATGAAGGATAATCTTGGTGGGTATAGTACTCTTTATTGAAATTGTTTTTTCTTTTAACACTTTGTGTGTATATTCCCATTGTTTCCTACCTAGCATCATTTCCATTGAGAAATCTGATGTTAGCCTAATGGGATAACCTTTGTAAGTAACCTAATATTTGTCTTTTGTCATTTTCAGAATCTTTTCTTTATCTGTGATTCTGGCCAATCTGGTATTGATGTATTGTGGAAAAGGCTTATCTTAGGTTGATTCTATTGGAGTCTTTTGTATTTATTGGATCTGGATTTTTTACTATTTCCCTAGGTTTGGAAAGTTTTATTCAAATACTTCACAGAATAGATTATCAATGCCCTTATTAAATTCTTCACCTTCTGGGATACCAAATATTCATATGTTTGGGTGTTTAATGGTGTCTGGTATTTATTGTATGCTATCTTCATTAGGGGGGTATTTTTTCATTCTTTTTGGTCATTTTTTCCTAGGTCAGAAATTTTGGGTTTTAGATCCAAGATTTGATCTGC
>NW_006209001.1:0-2702 GCF_000334495.1 Tupaia belangeri chinensis | reverse complement strand
AGGTTATTTAGTTTCCATGTATTTGTGTGTTGTCGAGGGTTTTTTCCTGAGACTAGTATAAAATTTAATTCCATAATGGTCGGAGAAGATGCTGGATACAATTTCTATGTCTTTGAGTCTGTAAATGCTGATTTTGTCCCCTAGCCTGTGGCCAATCTTTGAGAAAGTATCATGTGGGGCTGAAAAAAAAATGTGTATTTTGTGTTTTTTTGGGGGTGGAAAACTCTACAGATGTCTGTCAAGTCCATCTGATTTCTGATATCATTTAGGTCCTGAATCTCTTTGCTTATTTTTGTCTTGTTGATCTGTCTAAAGGTGGATAATGGGGTGCTGAGATCTTCAACAATTAGTGTGATGCAGTCTATCTCTCCTTTTAGATCTATCTAGCAGTCTTTCCTTTCATATTTCAGTGCTCCTGAGTTGGATGTATATAAGCATTATATCTTTTTGATGAATTAAATGTTTTAATAATATATAATGCCCTTCTTTGTCTCTTCTTACAGTTTTTGTTTTAAAGCATTTTTGTCCAAAATCAGTATAGTGACTCCATCTCTTTTTTTATTTCTATTTGCTTGGAATATGTTTTTCTAGCTTTTCACTTTTAGTCTATGTATGTCGTTATCCATGAGATGGGTTTCTGTAGGAAGCAGATGGAGGGTTTCTGATTTTTAATCCATTTAGCTAGTCTGTGTCTCTTGATCAGAGAATTTAATCCATTGACATTCAATGTTACTATCGATATTTCCAGACTTGTCCCTACCATTTAGTTGGCCATGTTCCTGGTTGTTTTTTGTTCTCTTACTGCTCTCTGTCTCTCTTTAGTTTTCTTGGTGTAGTACTCCTTTCAGAATTTCTTGAAGAGCTGGTCTGGAGTTGGTAAATTCTTTCAGGTTTTGTTTATCTGAGAACGTTTTTATCTTTTTCCATATGAAGGATAATCTTACTGGGTATAGTATTCTTGGATGAAATTGTTTTTCATTTAGCACTTTGAATATATTTCCCCATTATTTCCTTGCTTGCATTGTTGCCAATGAGAGGTCCAGTGTAAGCCTGACGGAATAGCCTTCGTAAGTGATTTCAAGTTTCTCTCTTGCCAATCTTAGTATCTTGTCTTTCTCTGTGGTTTTGGTCAATCTAGCTATGATGTGCCGTGGAGAGAATCTTCTTGGATTGATTCTCTTTGGGGTTCTTTGTATTCTTGGGTCTGGATGAGTGTCTTTCTAAACGTGGAATGCTTTCTTGCAGGATTTTGTGGGATAGATTACAAATACTCTTATTAGTTTCTTCACCTTCTGGAATAACAATTATTCTGATATTGGGACGTTTCATGGTATCCAGTATTTCTGGTATATTAACCTCAGTTTTCTTAGCTGTTTTCTCAGTATTTTTTATCATTTTTCCTAGGTCATTGGTTTTGTCTTCTACACTTGAAATTTGATCTTCTGCATGATCTAACCTGCTTTTGATACTTTCAAGGGAGGTTTTAGTTTCGTGTATTCCATCCTTTATATCTAACAGTTCTGTTTTATTCTTTTACATGGTTTCCAATTCTTCTTTCATATTGCAGAAAGATTTCCTCTTCTCTTGGAGCTCAATGTCTCTTTTCTTTTGCATCTCATAAAGTTTAGTTATCATAAATATTCTAAATTCTTTTTCTGACATTTCAGTAATATCCTCTAATTTTTCCCTACTTGGATATGAGTTACAGTGTTCTCTTGCCAGTGATGTATTACTTGATTTTCTCATCCTTGAGGCTCATCTTTGATTTTTTTCTTTCTTTTTTTTTTTTTTTTTTTTTTTTTTTTTTGTCATTTGGTAAAGTATTCCCTTTGGGCTAATTTGCTGGAGAAGGACTCTGTAACTGTGAGCTTGTGTGTTTTCCTTACTGTGAAATAACTTGGTCCTATTTTCTCCCTTCTACTGTTTTGTCTAGTTGAAGAATCACAGCGGGAGTTTTGAAATAGGTCTTATGCAGGAGAATTTTCCTCCTTTTTCTCTTTTCTTTGAGAAGTTCTTACTACAGGGCATGTGCACTTGCCAGAGAGAGAGAGAGAAATCACCCCCCAGAGGGGATGGTCATGCCTCAATCCCTTCTCCTTCATTCTCCTCTCGGGATCTTGGACATGCATGCACATTCACCTGGCATGAGTTTAAGCCACTGGGTCTGAGACTCAAACCACGGTCAACTACATTGGAGTCCAGTGATATAGCCATTACGCCAACTGCTGGTCCCAAGAGTTTCCCTCTTTTTACAACCAGTACAGTGAGAAGGAAAGAATTCTCTAAACCTCACAATGTTCAAATATTTAGCTATTATGAACCTAGTCTTCTCTAGGCAGTTGGTAAGGACTCAGCAGTAAAATAGGAAAGTAGGGTAAAAGGAAAAGAAAGTAGGAAATAGAAATGGGAAGAACAAGTGAAGAAATAGAAAGAAAAAGAAAATAGAAATAGGAAGAAAAAAAACAAAGAAATAGGTAGGAAAAAGAAAAAGCAGAAATAGGAAGAAAAAGAAGGAAAGAACTAGAATGATAAGAGAACTCTCTTACAGTCCTGGTGGAAATGTGAATTGGTTCAGCCACTGTGGAGAATAATTTGGAGATTCCTCAAAAATCTACAAATAGAACTACCATATGATCCAGCAATCCCACTCCTTGGTATCTACACAAAAAACAGAATTCTTAATTAGAAAAGTGCTTGCACAT
>NW_006209000.1:0-230 GCF_000334495.1 Tupaia belangeri chinensis | reverse complement strand
TATATAAATCAAATTTAGAAACCAGTCATGGTCGCTCCGCAGTAATATAAGATCCACTATGCTGAAGCCCATGGTAGGGTCCTAGGTTCGTGGTCTGAGATCTCTAGTACACACCAAGCACACACACACACACACACACACTCACACACATGATTTTGGCTGACTGAAGCTGGAGATGGTTTGTGGAATGAGTACCCTCTTGTGGGGTATCTCTCTCTCTCTCTTCTCCC
>NW_006208999.1:0-2838 GCF_000334495.1 Tupaia belangeri chinensis | reverse complement strand
AGAGGCACAATAAATATGAGAAACCATAAACCTATCTTTCTCCAAAAGAAAACATAATTTCTCATCATCCACAGACAAGATGATGGAACTTGCAGAAATGTAAGATAAATAATTCAGAATATTTATACTGACATTATTATTTATATGACATATATTATTATATTATTTATCTCATCTTCATTAAGTGATGCAAGACAAAAGAGACAAGGAACTCCAGAAAATGCAAGAGAAAAGAGGCAATGAACTCCAGGACATGAAGAAGTCCTTTCACAATTTGAAAATAGTAATAGACATCATGAAAAAGAATCAAACATATGGTTAGAGAGGAAGACTGTATACAGAAAATCAAAACCTCCCTCGAAAGTATTAAAAGCAGATTGGATCACACTGAAGACTGAATCTTGAAAGTAGAAGGCAAAACTCTGACCTAGAAAAATATATCAAAAAGACTGAGAAAATAACCGAAGAGAATGAGGACAATATATGAAAAATAATAGACACCACTAAGCACCTAAACATTCCAATAATTAGCATTCCAGAAGGTGAAGAAAATAATAAGGGCATTGATAATATATTAAATAAAACTCTGGAAGAAAATTTTCCAAACCTAGAGAGGCATTTAAAAACCCAGATTCAAGAATACAAAGGACCCCAATAGAATCAATCCAAGGTCTTCTCCAAGACACATAGTAGCCAAATTGGCCAAAACCACAGACAAGATACTAAAGTTGGCAATATAGAAACATCAAGTTACTTACAAAAGTTATCCCATCACATTAACATTGGACTGCTCATCAGAAACAGTACAGGCAAGGAAAGAATGGGGAAACATATTCAAAGTGTTAAAAGAAAAACAATTTCAACCAAGATTACTATACCTAAAAAGGTTATCCTTTATATGGGAAGAAAAAATAAAAACATTCTTAAATAAACAAAACCTGTAGAAATGTACCAACTCCAGGCTAGGTCAAGAAATTCTGAAAGGAGTGCTATACCGGGAAAACTAAAGTCAGACGGACAAAATTCAGAGCAAAAAACAACCAAGAAAATGGCTAACTCAATAATAGGTAGGAATGAGTCTGGAAATATTGATAATAACATTGAATGATAAAGGATTAAATTCTCTAATCAAGAGAAACAGATTAGTTGAATGGAAAAAACAAACAAACAAAAAACCCTGAAATCCTTTATCTGTTGCCCACAAGAAATCCATCTCATTACTAAAGACATACAGAGACTAAAAGAAAAGGCCTGGAAAACTGAATTCAAGTAAAAGATGCCAAAATAAGCTGAACAAAAAAGCATATGAAAAAATATTCAACATCCCTCATCTTAAGGGAGATGTACAGCCAGGATATAAAAGAAAGATATTGTATGTATCCACTTAATACATACTGACTATCTGTACTTTATGGTAGAGATCGAAATATTGGAGGGCATAAAAGCAGTGAAAATAGTTATGGATTCTGAAGACAGTGTGGAACAGGGTGGAAGAAGGAAAGAGTATAGAAAAGTATAGCAAGAGAAAAATAAAGAAGTAAGACATTTGTGGGACATAAAAATTGTTTATTAACTGTTGATGATAATGTGTATTGTATTCTCTCTTTTATTTATTTATTTTTTGAGAGGTTTTTGCTATAAGGTACATGTGCTTGACAGAAAGACAGAGAGACAAAGAAACAGAAAGCAAGAATTCCCCCCAACCCCTGCCCACGAGAGGATGGCCACGAGAGGATGGCTTACCACCATCCCTTCTCTTCCATTCTCCTCTAGTGATCTTGGGCACTCAAGCATGCACACCCAGCATGAGTTTAAGCCACTGGGTCTGGGACTTGAATCATGGTCAACTACATGGGAGTCCAGCAACATAGACATTACACCAACTACTGGTCCAAACGTGTATATTATTCTCAACTGAGGTGTATTTTATGTTGAGTAAATTCTCTCTACAAGGCAATTTTTTTTTTATACATTGAATGTCTAACATAAAAAGAATTTTAAAAAAGATGGAAAGAAATAAAAAATGACTGAAGAGTGGAAGAACATCCCATGTTCCTGGATTGGAAGAATTAACATTATAAAATGGAAATTGTACCCAAATTAATGTACATATTTAACACAATCCCAATTAAATTACCATAGATATGGTTCACAAATCTAGAAAATACAATCATATCATTTGTCTGGAATATTAAAGACTCTATATTGCCAAAGCAATCCTATACAAAAAGAGGGAATAAGGAGGCATCTCACTCTCTGACCCCAAAATAATTACCAAACTGTGAAAATCCAAACTGTATGGTATAGGCATAAAAAAATAAGCATGTGGACCAATGGAACAGAATAGACACCCCAGAAATTAGTCTCAAAACACACAATCAACTGACTTTTGTCAAAGGGAACCAGTCAATTCAGTGGGAGACAGAAAACCTCTTTAGAAAATGGTTCTGGAAAAACTATATGTCCACCTGCAGAAACATGAATCTAGACCCCTACCTCTCACAATTAACAAAAATCAACTCAAAGTGGATCAAAGATCTAAACTCTAAACCTAAGACCTAGTGAAAAACACTAAGGAAACTCAGTGAAATATCAGAGTTAGAAAAGATTTCTTTAAAAATACACCCAAAGCACAGGCAATAATTGCAAAAAATAAACAAGCGGAGACTGCCAGTAATTGCAGGCCATAATGTCTAAGACTCATCACTCATCCCCATCCCTACTCATCTCTGGACTTCAGGTTTGTTTCTTGGGACTTGCACCCCTCTTCACCATATCTGGAGACCGGATTAAGCCAGTGACAGTGTCTGACACCAGGCTGCAAGTGACCAAAGTCCC
>NW_006208998.1:4166-5928 GCF_000334495.1 Tupaia belangeri chinensis | reverse complement strand
CTTCTATGTCCTCTAATCTTTCCATTTCCACTATGCCTTGAAACAGTTTTTCTGTTGTCTTGCATACAATGACCAGAACTGGAAGCTAAACAAATTTTTATATTCATTTTTATTTTTGCCAAAATCAGTGATTATATTTTCTTGCATCTTTAACCATCAAATAGGGGTCTTAGAAATAAATTTTTGCTGGGAACAGCAGATGGCATAATGGTTAAACAACAGGACTATAAAATATTCCACTGCAGTTGAAGTCCCAGACCAAGAGACTTATAATTCACACCAGGTGTGTGTGCATGTGTGCCCAAGATCCCCAGAGACAAATGGAGGAGAAGGGATTGCAGTGTGGCCATCCTCCCAGGGGGTGGTTTCTTGAGTTCTGTCTCTCTCTGTCTCTCCAGAGAGCATGCATACCCTATGTCAAAAAATCTCTCAGGGAAAAAAGAAAGCAATTTGCCAAAGTAAGTATTTTGCTTCTATAGTTGGAAAATTTTTAGATCTTAGTCATCAGCCTTCTGAAAGGTTCCCCTTTTGTAGTCACAGATATCATCCCCAAATTTTCTGATACATTAATTTTGAGTAGTGCGACTTGCTGAATCAAAGCTGAATTTGAAAAATGTTCAACATTGTTACCTTAAGAGATTAATTAATATTTCTGAATAATGACTCAAGTATTTATAGCACAGTTTACATTACTGAGGATTTTCTCCCATTTCAGTTGACTAATGTATAATGAGTTTTGAATTCTAGTAAAAAAATTCCTTCATTTTCACATTCAGTAGATTTCTTATTCGAGAGTTCTCTGATACACAGTAAATTGTGGCTTTCTTGCAGGTTTTACTACACTTTTCACACTTACTGAGTTTCTCTTCTTTGTTAGTGCTCTAATGTAGACTATGGAATGATTACTCTGAAAACAATTTTCTACACCATTCCCATTTATAGGACTTACTCTTGCATTCTGTGATATACAGTAAGGATTGACTTGTATTAGATGAAAGATTTCCTATTGGTACATTGACATTCACAGGGTTTTTCTTTCATGTGTTTTCTGATGTACATTGAGGGCTGACTTATAAATGAAAGACTTTCTATACTCCCTACATTCATGAAGTTTCTCCCCAGTGTGAGTTTTTAGATGCTTACTAAAATAGAGTATCCAAAAGAAAAATTTTCTATATTCTTTCCATTAGTAAGGTTTTCCTTCTACAGGTTATGCTTCTATTTGAGTCCTCTGATGTCAAATGAGCCCTTCCTTCCAGTAAAATGTTCCCTACACTGTTCGCATAGTGTTTCTTTCCAGTGTGAGTTCTCCAATGTACACTGAATGCTGACTTCCAGAATGTTTTCTCACAATTTTCATATTCATAGGGCATCTCCTGCGTGAGTTCTCCAATGATTAGTGAGTTTTGACTTCCCGACAAGTTTTCCACATTGTATACATTCATAGGGATGCTTTCCTGAGTGAGTTCTCTGATGTACAATGAAGTATTCCTTGCTGGAGAAGGTTTTCCTACATTGTTTGGATTCATGTGGTCTCTCTCCTAAGTGAGTTTTCTAATATATATAACAAGTGCAGACCTGTGGCAATTTTTTACATTGTTGACATACATAGGGCTGCTCTCCTGTGAGTTTTCTTATGTTAAGTGAGGTATCCCTTGCTGGAGAATATTTCCCCACATCATTTGCATTCATAGGATTATTCTCCTGTATGAGTTCTGTGATGTGCAGTGAACTGTGACTTCCATGAGAATGTTTTCCCATA
>NW_006208998.1:908-2665 GCF_000334495.1 Tupaia belangeri chinensis | reverse complement strand
CTTTTTGTAAAATGCTTTCTCCCACATCTGATCTATATACTGGGCAACAAGAACTGTTCTTACCACAGCCCTTCCTACATTCATTCTATTTACAAGTAGTATCTCACATAGCAGTCCTGCTTGGACAGAAAAACACAACCATTTCCATAATTATATCTAAGAATTTTTTCTACACTGCTCATGTATATTTCTAAAATTGGCACTGATCTCTAATAAGAAATATTTTTTTTCTTCTTAATAAGTTATGGTAACATTTTACATTAATATTTTTGAAAGCTGAGTGGTTTTATTTTGCTCCTTTATGTTTCCATTTCCTTTACCACCTTTAAAACTATTCAAAATACCACATGTCTTGCTGTAATTTCACACCAAAAGATTTCCATCTGTCATTTGTTTTCCCTGTTCTTTTTTATCTTATAACGGTGGGTATTGTGTAATGTTCCTTTGCTAATAAGAACAGTTTTCTAGATCATGTCTTTGAAGAAGCTGAAAGTCTTGTCACTTAAGCAGAAATGCTACTTAAAAACGACATGTCTATAATAAAAATACATACTAATCACCCTAAACAGGTCCTCCCTTGGGACTATTTAAAAAATAATATACCAAATTTTTTCATACTCTTATCCTAGTAAGATAATTCTCCTTTTTTTAACCTCACTACTACTTTTTTTCTTCACAATAAAATACAAGCTGTTTAAAAATATATATATTTCACTAGTCCCTGAAAAGTATGTATTGTCTAACCTGGGATGCTCTGGTTGGGAAGTTCTTCTAATGTCCATAGCTCTCCTTCTTGCTCCAACTTGAAGATCACTGCAGGTTTGGCAATGCAGTGTCCTGTTAATGAAAAGCAGTGTGTAATTTCGCCAAATCATTCATGTAAGCTATTTGAAGAGTAATAACTATTCAGCTTTATCAGTGCAATAAAGGGGCAGATTTGGGCATTTTATTAAAGAAGAGTACGGCGGATTTGGGCATTTTATTAAAGAAGAGTGCGACTCACATTAACTACATAAAGAAATCTCACTTCTAAATAGCACTAAACATTATGCAAAAGGAGAAAGTAATTACTTTAGGGAGCTATATCGGAGTTCCACTAACCCAAAAACACCAGGTTCCTGTAAGTCTCCAGCATCACATCCTTGTATAGAATCTTCTGAGCATCTTCAAGGTCCTGCCACTCCTCCCAGGTAAAGTCCATAGCAACATCCTCAAATGACATGAACCCCTGTAAAAATACATTTAACCTCATCAGCTCTGAAAAGTAGAGCATAATATGGGAAATTTACTTTCTCTGTATGTTTATGTCTCTGTATGTCTGTGAAATCTTTGCAAAGGGAGAATAAAATGAAGTAAGAACATACTAGCTCTATGCTAACTTATTCATCACTAAAAATATTACAAGTATTCCCTTATAGGTCTCCAATTGTTTTTGCTGTTGAGATGAAAGCATAATAAATATTCTGCTATGTCAAGGTGCTTATGATCTCATACAAACATGTAAGTATTAAGTACATATCTGGAGTAATGTGTTAGATTAACTAACTTATACATAACTAACTTATACACAAATTTATGGTTCCAAGTCTAATAAAAAATAAAAAGTTTTTTTTTCTTTTTCTGTATTATCAAGTTGTACTTTGAGTCAAAGTCATTAAGAGCATCTATGTAAATGTTCTTATGAAAATGCACCTATAGGGAACCAGCAGTTAGCGTAATGGCTATGTCGCTGGACTCCCACATAGTCGACCGCGGTT
>NW_006208998.1:0-489 GCF_000334495.1 Tupaia belangeri chinensis | reverse complement strand
GCAAAAAAAAAAAAAAAAAAAGCAAAAGCAGAAAAAAATTGGTCCTAATTTGGCACTGAAACCAAAAAGAAAGTTAACTGAACTCTTTCTGTTTAAGCAGGCATATAGATATGGGTGCTAAAAATTAAAATTTGGAAAAAAATGAGCAGTAAAAAGTGGAATCTTGGACACATCATCTTTGACGTTTCAGTAGTTAAATATTTAGGAAAGAGAAGAAATTCAAGTGGTAACTGAGGCTATTCTAATCAATGAAAGTGGACCTAGGCTCAACTGGTTAGGTTTAAGAGAATTCAAGTTTGGAAAAAAGGACAGAAACAAACAAAGAAAGAAAGAAAACACTAATATTTACTGATAAAGAGAATCATACCATAAAAACCTAGGACAAAATTGTTTAAAATTTACAAGAGGGCTCATGTGTTTGCTGAGGAGTGCAGATAGGAAGTAAAAACCACCCCCATTGGGGAATGTTCATGACACAATTTGCCCTCC
>NW_006208997.1:0-1627 GCF_000334495.1 Tupaia belangeri chinensis | reverse complement strand
GTACACCTCAAGATTATCCTTCAAGAACATTGTCAGATAAACAAAACCTGTAGAATTTACCAGCACCAGACCAGATCTCCAAGAAATTCTCAAGGGAGTGGTATATCAGGAAACTTAAATACAGACACACAGAAATAAGAGTGCAAAACCCAAGAAAATGGCCTACTTAATCATAGGGACAAGTCTTGAGTTGAATATTATATCCCAGAATTTAATCAGAAAAAAACGAACCACAACATAAGATTAAGTACATGAGACCAAATGGGTGAAATAGAATTTTATGACTTTTGATTAAAACATTGCTGATTTTCTTGTAGGTTTTGTTGTCTGGCTTTAAGGATTTCTGTCTTGTTATGAGATGTCAATAGGTTCATGTACCTACCATTGAAACAGAATCCTAACCTGTTTCCTGGCTTTAAGTTTCAAGCAGCATTCCTTATAATTTATTTTATTTATGTTGAAACTGCTTTCTTGAAATTACCAGCTGAACTTGCTATTGAAACTAGTTATATTATTTAAGAAATTGTGTGATCAATACAATGTGGGTGGGAAAAGAATGGAAGACTACTGTAGACACCAGAGATAGTATGAGAAGAGGGTGGGAAAGGGTAGAGGGTCAGAAATAGGGGCTATATATGTGTGTGTGTGTGTGTGTGTGTGTGTGTGTGTGTGTGACTAGAAATGTAAAATAACATTCATGATTAAGCCACTATGCAGTATGTTCTGGATGGGAAATCACATTTCGTATGTTGTGACAATGCATAGGGAATGAATGTAAATTAAGTTAAAAAAAGTTTCAGGAAAAAAACCCTGTTTTTCTTTTTAAAAAAGCATTTAAAATACCTATTTGAGGGACCAGCAGTTAGCATAATGGCTGTGTCGCTGGACTCCCATATAGTCGACCATGGTTTGAGTGCGGGACTGGGTGGCTTAAACTCACGTCAGTGCGCGTGCGTGTGTACCCAACATCCCAAGAGGAGAATGGAGGAGAAGGAATTGCCATGTGGCCATCCCCCCAGGGGTGGGTGATTTGTCGCTTTCTGCCTCTCTTGTCTTTCTCTGTCTTTCTAGAGAGTGCGTGTGCCCTATAGTAAAAGGCTTCTCAAAACAACAACAACAACAACAATTTGATGACTGAAGTAAGATACGTAGTGCCAGTTGGATGCTACTTTATAGTATGTTCATTCTACTCGCTGAGGTTTATGCTTAAAGTCAGACTTGTGTTCATGGATATGTATATATCAGCTGTGCTTGCTATTCATAATATTTAGATTAATTAAGATCTTTAGTGAATCAATAAAATGTGGCAGAGGGAAAGCATACAAAGCAACAGTAGATATCAGAGACAGTGTGGAGGAGAGTGGGAGATGGCACAGGGTGAATGATAGGAAATCGAGGATGGGAAATAAAGCAAAATATACAGAAAACAAGAAATGGAAAATTATTTGTTGGCAATAACACATATGTTGATGTACCTGATTGAGCCAATATACAGTGTATTCTGGATGGAAAAGCCTCATTTTGTATGATTTAATGATGTATAGTGAATAAATGTAAATAAATAAATTTTAAAAAATTATGCTGGGAATGTATGTATGTATGCCCCAAATCCCAGAAGAATAAAGAA
>NW_006208996.1:1902-2240 GCF_000334495.1 Tupaia belangeri chinensis | reverse complement strand
AAGTTTCATGGGAAAGTAGTGAATGGAGAAGCTTCTGTGAATTTGCCAAAAGTTGCAAAGAAAATGGAGGTCATGTCATCCAATCTCATTCAACCTAGCATATCTGAGAGCTTCTAATACTCTGTCCCAACATATGATCCAGAAGAGATGATATCTTTGAGTGTGTAGGGCATGGAATGTGCAGTGAAGCTAAAGGAAAGGGGCATCCAGTCTACTCCAACCGGAGAACAGTGGAGATGAAGACCCATGTCCATGATTGAGGCATGAATTAAGGATGGTCTGGCAGATTTGGGGGGAGCACCTTGAGTAGTTGGGGGCATTCTGCCTTTCTAACACAG
>NW_006208996.1:997-1862 GCF_000334495.1 Tupaia belangeri chinensis | reverse complement strand
CCATCAAAAGCACTGACCTTGTGTAACTGCTGAGGCTCAGCTGATTCTCCTTCCTTGGGTGGGTTTCTCTGTCTGCACCAATAAGTGGCCAGGCCTGACTAAAAATTTGTCACACACTGCAGGAAAACAGAAAGGCAGGTGAACATCAGCTCTACAGAAAGGGCGCTGTTCTCTGGAATTTTAGATCACCAGTGCTCATTTCTCATATTGCCTTCTGATGTCTTCAAAACATAACTTTAAATTTTATTCTTTATATGTATTTTTGTACTTTTGCAGTGTTCTTCTGGTCTTTTAGTTTCTGTTATTGAAACTGGAAATGGAGATTCCTTTTATTTTAACCTGTTTCAGAGATGACAACTTTGGTATATACTGTTTTAAAACGAACTTTTAAAAGTTGTTAGATAACCAATAAAAAAATTACTTTCTACCAGTCCCATATCCTAAAATTCCACTAGTTAGAAATAGATGAGAATCGAGAAGAGAGGATTGTGACATTTGTGACTTGACTGCACCCCACTGGAGGTGCTTTCTCTCTCTTTCTCTCACTCTCATGTACTCTCTCTGTCTCTCACCAACACCCCATCATCCATGGACTCCATCTATTGCTGGTCTATTCAGTGCTTTCTACACAGTGATAGAAACATCTGTTCCTGAAGAAGTCAAGCCTAGCTCCACAGCTCCTGACCTATAAGATTTCCTACAAATTTCTGGCTCCCAGGCAGAACTAGTGACAGTGATCAGGAGCAGATTTCACACTTAAAATGGGCAGGGTGGAGGCTGATAATGTTGACAATTACTGTGTGCAAACTGTGCAACCCCTCCCACAGCCCTGGGCTCAAACCTGACTGCTTGACATTAGTTCATC
>NW_006208996.1:517-808 GCF_000334495.1 Tupaia belangeri chinensis | reverse complement strand
AGTCCCTTGGACCTGGTAGGACCTGCAGGAGAATGGAGGGAGTTCAAGTGTCCCCTAGGATATGAGACAAGACAGAAAACAAAGTTAAATAAAAGCTTTTATTAATACTCCCTCCCTTTGTGTATTCATTAGATAAGTGCATTCAGAATCAACTCCCCCCCCCCATGACTAATTTATGGTGACATTAGACTAATATATTGTTTCGGTTTTATCTTTATCTAATAGTTACTAGGACACATGCAACTGGGTTAATTTGCTCTTTCTCTCCCAGACCTTCTCATTTCCTCTTTC
>NW_006208996.1:0-500 GCF_000334495.1 Tupaia belangeri chinensis | reverse complement strand
ACATCATTTTCAAGAGCAGGAGCAGGCTCAGGGTAAGGCTGCTCTCCTCTGGGTAAGGCTGGTGTCAAATCTCTGATCATTCTCAGTCATAGCATATTGACATAAAGTGGGAGTTTTTTTAATTCCAAACATGAATATTAAAAGTAATTGATGGGAAGGGGCACCTTGGGCAGCAGGTACAATAGTGGTTAAGGCACTGGACTCTCTCATGGCTTATTATGATTGGAGTCTTTACCTGACAGCTAGAAAACCATGCTAGATACATGTGAATGCATGCCCAAAATCCACAGAAGAGATTGCAGCACAGCCATGGCAGGGGGAGGAGGTGATTTCTCACTTTCCCTCTCTCTGTCTCTGTGTCTCTCTCCAGTGAGTGTATACCCATTATGGCAAAATCCTTACAAAAATAAAAATAAAAATTCTGGCCAGACTGTGGCTTATCAGTTAAAACAGCCAGATTCCATATGGCTGGCAGAGGGTCAAATTCTGGCCTTGGCACT
>NW_006208995.1:0-460 GCF_000334495.1 Tupaia belangeri chinensis | reverse complement strand
TATCTTAGTTCCATAGTTTTCTGGTTTAATCCTCATATATGACATTCCAGTGAAAGCCCTGTCCAGTAACGAACATTTCCAATTTTTGATTCAAGGCAACAGGTATCATTGAACTTATGCAAATAACCCTTCTGCCACAAAATAGAAATATTTCCAAATATTTTCCAATTCCAGAGGGGTCAGAAAAGAAGTAAAATTTGCTTCCATTTAAATAAACAAAAAAAAAAAGAAAAAACATTTTAACAAATTGCTGAACCTATCTACAGCTCAAAAGAAAGCAAAATCTTTTTAAAAATTTTATCTTATTTATTACTATTATAATCTTTTTTAGATTACATTGAATCACATATATCTTTACAGTGTATTACATTTCCTTTTCCAGCACAATTACCATGCATATCAGTCAAGACAAAAACATTACTATCTACACTATCATCATCAAATAGCTTTTCATAATTTT
>NW_006208994.1:1394402-1420085 GCF_000334495.1 Tupaia belangeri chinensis | reverse complement strand
CTATAGCAAAAACTTCTCTTAAAAAAAAGGAAGAAAGAAAAGAAAAGAAATTTAACTAGGTTTCAAACAAGTTAACATTTTGGTAGCTTTCTTCTTTAGATAAGTATCCATCCCAGATTTCAATGTTTGTTTGAAAAAAAAAGACTTCATCCATTTTGATTTTCTTTAAGACTTTCTATATACAGAACTCTCAAATGAATTAGTCTATAAAAATATTAAACCACAGCAATAAAGATTCCTAAAAAATTATGAATATTTGTAGTGATATTATTCTTACATATAATGTGTTACATTGGGATGTCCTCTTCACTTAATACACATATAGCCACAAGTATGTGTAAAATTTCCTCAGAAAATATCAGAGTTTAGCATAAAGCTTATTTATACTAAGTTTATAAAATAAACCTATCTTTAATTAGTTTGGAGCTGACTCTTTAGCATTAAATACCAGAGTCCCTTTTACTGAAACTCTCACCTGTAACTCAGTTTTATACTGTTGACCTTATTTTACAAGATGAGTATAAGACTGGATATCTACAGTGAATTCCTGGGAAACAATTGATTATGAAAGTACCATGAGGTGATTTAAATGTGTTTAAGAAACGAATTCTAGGTGTTCATCTGCTCACTAGTGTGCATTGCGGTTGGGTAAACAAATAAATGAATGAGAATATTAACATGATCTTTCATGTATTCTCTCATACTGTGGCAAGATGATTCTCAGTGTCTCAGGCAAATAATTGAACAAAACACACAAATACTGTAAGGAAAAGGTAGTTTATTAAGTAAAAGTGAAAGTATACTGCTGAAAGGTAGGAGCGAGCCTGAGTGGACAGACAAAGAGAGGCTCAAAAAGGCCCTCACCATGGCATTCTGTGAGATTTATCATTTTTACATCTAAGTCATATTGGTTGATCATTGGCTGGGCCCGCTGACTGTTCTCCTCTCATTGGGTCTATCAAATGTGGCTGGGCTCACTGATTTCTCATTGGCTATTTCATATATGGTTGGGCCCACTGATTTAATCTTATTGACTATATTAAGTATGGCTTCATTGCCTAGACATTCCCCACTAATCTCCTGCTTATATTACCTTGGGCAGGGAATTTTCTGCCCTGATCAGTTTTTCTATCTAGCCACATGGAAAATTGCTCCAGCCTCCTTACTGACTTCTATTTACTAGCTTTCTCCTGCCTCACTACAAAAAAATTCCAAGCTATTCCAGGTCAGTGATGCCATAAAATTGGACTTGGAGGTAGTAGGTAGGATGGGAGAGGATTTTAGTTTAAATACAGGCTAGACCACTGACTCACTCTGAGTTTAGGCAAATCACTTCATTTTTGAAGGAGATAGCATGGTGCTGAGTGTACTGGGTGATTTCAGCTTTCTTTGGTCTCAGATGTCCTCTGCTTTAAGTAAGCTCTTCTTCTTTTTCTTTTTCTTTTTTTTTTTAACTGTTTTTTGCCATAGGGCATGTGCACTCACCAGAGAGAGAGATAGAGAGAGATAGTAAAAAGAAAAGTGAGAAATCACCTCCCCGGATGACCAGCTATAATCCCTTCTCCTCCATTCTCCTCCTAGAATCTTGGGTATGCATGCACATGGTCCTGGCATGATTTCCAGCCCACTGGGTCCAGACTCAAACCATGATCAGCCATGTGGAAGTCCAGTCCCTTAACCACTATGCCAAGTACTAGTCCCTTAAGTAAACTATTTTATTTCAATTTTTTTTCCCCAAAAGGTATATACCACAGCAGACAGAGAGAAAGAGGACCCCACCCCATGGGGTGTCGTTATGCTGTAACCCTTTTTCCTCCATTTCTCTATCCTGGCAGGATTTTGGCCATGCACGCAGATGCACATATCATAATTTTTGAGCCATTGGGGTTGGAACTCAGACCTCAGCCAGGTGAGATCTGGCTCTCTTTGCCTAGGGCTTATCCAGAGTGCTAGAGGGCTGTCCCCAACCTCTTCTATTTCCTGTTGACAATGACCTTAGTGACCTGATACCTTGGGCTGTGCCCGCAGCAAGTCTTAAGAAATGTTCTTTCTTTCTTTGTCTCCTCCCTCAACAAAATAACAGCCACTCCCACTCTAGTTGCTTTTATTAATGTGAAAAGAATTTACCAGAAAATGACTTGTAGTTTAAACCATATTAGTAGAATTAATTGTAACTACAAATGAAAGACACACACATACACAATCCAGCACTTTGTATCTTAAAACCCAGTTTTTACCTAAAATACTTAGATCCAATAAATTAAGTCTGATTTATTATGCTGTGTGTTTTTTAAAAATCCATCTCTATTACTACACTCCCTTCTCCCTTTTCTTTTACTTACATGTATTTTTATTTTTGCCATAGGACACGTTCTCACCAGAGGGGTGGAGGGGAGAGAGAGAGCGAAAGTAAGAAAATACCCCCGGGAGAATAATCACACCACAATCCCTTCTCCTCCACTCTTATCTCAGCATTTTGGGCATACACTTACACTCAGCATGATATTTGAGCTACCAGGTCCAGGACTGGAACCACACAGTCAGCCATGTGAGATTCACCCCTCCTTAATCACCAAGCCATCAGCTGGCCTGGCCCTCCCACTTCCTTCCCATCGCCCCTTTCTGTCTCTGTCTCTTTTCTCTGATTATCTGGAAAGTGTGTACTAATTGTCCTTTTTCTAACCAGTATCTAAAAGTCCAGTTTTTCTAAATCGCTGGTGGTGAGAGGTCCAGCAGTCCCTCCAGAATGAGTGGCTGGCCTGTGTAGTACTCTGAGCAGCTCTTGGGTATTCCACCTACTAGGGCTCCTGGCTTCTGTGGGACTGGCTTCATCTCTCTCTCCTAACTCTGCTCTTCCAGTTCCTCTTGCTCCCTGCCCAACTCTTCCCCTAGCTCCCTCACTTGTTCAATCTTCATACTGAAATCTAGTCTAAGCCTCTCTAAGTAATCATTTGAACGTGTTTGCTGTGTATAAAAGCTTACATTCTGATCATTCAAAAAGTCAAAATACTGTATTCTGAGAAACAGAGAGAAGGAGGGAAGTGGTGAGGAAGGAAGGATTGCGAGGCGCTCTTCTTTACCCATGTGGTCTCTTTCCTTAACCCAGATGCTCAGCTTCCTTCTTTTTTGTCCTTCCCAGTCTTTTAAAAAATCTCATTCTTTTTACTTTGTGGTCTTAAAGGGAAAACAGGGCTCTAAAAATGTATCTTTCTAGAGTCACTAGAAGGCCTTTTTTGCATATCTGTAAATCTGATATAATCAGCTTGTCTTTTTCACAAGGAATAGTATTTATATTAAAGAACCACTTGGCATTAATGCCCAAGTGCAGGTGTCCTATCATATAAGATGTCGCCTCATTCAGAAAACTCAAGATGGAGTAAAACAAATTAACAACATGCTGGCTCCATGCTCCATTCACAACTGTTAATTTTACAGGGTTATGACTCCAGCTCTGAGCAGAGAGCTCCTGGCAGGGACAGCTGCTCCCGTGCCCCAGATTGTGCTGTGCTTGTCCCAGTAGGAGTCATTGAGAGCAGCAGGATAGCGGGACATGGTAGAGCATCTGGAACCGAGCGGTGTTGCAGCATCACCCAGGGAGCCGGGAGCAGGCAGCAGGACCAGCCTCTCCAAAGTGCTGTCACTGGTGCCTTCATTCTTAGTATAGACACATGCTAAGAACTCAGAGCTGAGGAAGAAATCTCTGTCTTGAATTGTACTGAAAAAAATTGTTACTCCTGCATTTACTCTCACATGTAGATTGTTTTAAAAAATATCTGTGTGAATCCACCAGCATGTTGATGGACCTAAGCAGAGACAGGCCTATATGCTTGTCCAAGAATGTCAAACAGGTTTACATCATGATGAGCCGGATCTGGGTCACTGGGGCAAAGCTCATCTGATAGGTGGAAAACATCCCATGTGCTGGCCTGCCCTGGCTTACCTCTGAAAGTGGAGCACAGGCTGAGGCTGAGTCCGACCAGGACTGGGGCCAAGCACGTGGCTTGGTACATGATAAACACTGTCTTATTAATGGTCTCTTGAAGGAATGTCACTGCATTGTTCACTGTGGTACTTAGAGCAGTGTTCACAAAATCAAGTGCTCAGAAATAAAGACAGGAGTGAGAGGGGTCTCTAAGTAGCCACACTGAGACAGTGATAAGAAAGGGAACTTTGCAAAATAGGTTTTAATGGAAGAGTAAACATTTTGTGTTCTAGTTTCTTGTCCTCAGTCCTAAAATGGCCTTATTTATGATAATATAAAACTAATCTTAGATATAAATTACTCTGATTAAGAGTGTGATTTAATCAATAGATGCCATTTTTGTCCAAAGGGGACAGTCTCTCAGATTCTTTCTTTCTTTCTTTCTTTCTTTCTTTCTTTCTTTCTTTCTTTCTTTCTTTCTTTCTTTCTTTCTTTCTTTCTTTCTTTTCTAGAGGTTTTTGCCTTAGGGTGCATGTGCTCCCCAGAGACAGGCAGAGATAATGAGAGGGAAAGTGAGAAATCACCCCAGAAGGGCATGGCCACACTACAATCTCTTCTCCTCCATTCTCCTCCAGGGATCTTGGGCATACATGCAAACATGCCCGGTGTGATTTTTAGGTCACCATGTCCAGGACTTGAACCACGGTCAGTCATGTGGTAGTCCAGTTATGTAACTGCTACACCATCTACTGGTCCCCCAATCCTTTTTTTTTTTAATTCAAGAATAATGACCATTTTCTGTGTTCAAAATTTGAAGATCTGGTATGTTTATTACTAATGTTGGATCACATGGAGGAGAAAGTCTGTGCTGGCCGTCATTTTGTGACCAGCCTTCTGAGTTGTCACATTCTGAACAAATTCCTCAAAGCCCTGAAACTCATTTACATTTTTTGCATAAAACCCTAATAAAGTTTCTGATCTAAAACTTTACTATAACCTTTTTTGTTGTTGAAGATATTATTTTGATCAGGCTCCACATTCAAATAATTATTTAGAGAGGCTTAGACTAGACTTCAGTATGAAGACTGAACAAGAAGGAAGCTAGAGAAGGAGTTGGGCAGGGAGGGAGAGGAGCTGGAAGAACAGAGTTAGAGAGCAGTGAAGCCAGTCCCACAGAAGCCAGGAGCCGTAGTAGGTGGGTATACCCAAGAGTTGCTCAGAGTACTGCACAGGCCTAGTTTTTTAAAAAGACATGCAGGGACCAGCAGTTAGCGTAATGGCTATGTCGCTGGACTCCCATATAGTCAACCGTGGCTCAAGTCCTGGACCTGGTGGCTTAAACTTACGCCAGGCATGTGTGTGTGCATGCCCAAGATCCTGAGAGGAGAATGGAGGAGAAGGGATTGAAGCGTGGCCATCCCCTCTGGGGGGTGATTTCTCGCTTTCTGTCTCTCTGTCTCTCTCTGTCTTTCTGGTGAGCGCACGCGCCCTATAGCAAAAACCTCTCTAAAAAAATAAAAAGACTTATGCAGAGTCCTTCTCAGAAACCCTGAAAACCTGAGCCCTTGTGATTAAAACCTAGGGCGAACTGGTTTGAATTGTCAAAGTGGATCTGAAGAAGCCTGGTTTAAGTTTGGCAGTAGAGCAACCTTGGGTTAGGGAAAGGAAATGTAAATAAAATAAGGCCAGTGATTCTGGAAGGTCAAAAGGACATTCGTTTTGCCATAAAATATTGTGGGAGAGCGGAGAGGGCCTGATTTGATTTGCTGGGGTATTGATTCCTTAACTATAGGTACAGAGCCTGGCACAGAATAAATCACTCAAAAAAAAAATACCTGTTGAATGCTGTGATTTGAATGAAAAGAACATCACTCAAGTTCTCTTCTCCTTTTCTTCATAAAGGTTGAAAAAAATGATGAAGACCAAAAGATCGAACAAGATGGTATCAAACCGGAAGATAAAGCTCACAAGGCTGCCACCAAAATTCAGGCTAGCTTCCGTGGACACATAACAAGGAAAAAGCTCAAAGGAGAGAAGAAGGGAGATGCCCCAGCTGCCGAGGCTGAAGCGGATGAGAAAAAGGATGAAGCCCCTGCTGCCGATGGGGTGGAGAAGAAAGAGGGCGACGGCCCCACCACTACTGAAGCAGCCGCTGCTGGCCCAAAGCCTGATGAGGGCAAAGCTGGAGAAACTCCTTCCGAGGAGAAGAAGGGGGAGGGCGCCCCTGACGCTGCCGCAGAGCAGGCAGCCCCCCAGGCTCCTGCCCCCTCAGAGGAGAAGGCCGGCTCTGCTGAGACAGAAAGTGCCACTAAAGCTTCCACTGATAATTCGCCGTCCTCCAAGGCTGAAGACGGCCCAGCCAAGGAGGAGCCTAAACCAGCCGATGTGCCTGCTGCTGTCCCTGCTGCTGCTGCCACCACCCCTGCTGCAGAGGATGCTGCTGCCAAGGCAACCGCCCAGCCTCCAACGGAGACTGCGGAGAGCAGCCAAGCCGAAGAGAAGATAGGTGAGCAGCCACGTGAGGGCCACATGCAATGGGTGGATGGCGTAGGGGGCACTATGCAGGAGGCCAGGTTACCTGGCAAAAAAGACGACGATATAAATGATGTCTAGCAGGTGTTTTATGGAAATCAAGGGAAACTGTGCTTAATTCCCCAAAGTGGCAGGACTAAAAAGCAAAGATAGTTATTCTCCCAAATATCTCCAAACCTGAGAGAGAAGTCAAGCTGGTCCAGCTGGTCTGTGTAGCAGCCAGTACTAGAAAGAGCTGGCAATTATCTTAATTGGATTGATAGAAGCAGTCAAACTAGATAATCCTGGTTTAAACAAAATATTCTGTATGCTGATAGACTTAGTTTAATAAGTAATTACTGAGACTACATATATTTTATGGATGGGAATTAGCTAATGTGATTATTTGGCTCTAGGAAGTGCCTGTTATAAATATAGCCAACTCCTTATTGATCCAGATTATCTAGTGTGTGAATTGCTGGCAGCAAAACCAGAATTTCAGATCACCTTTCCCTATCCACAATAGTTTCTGAAAATCTTCTCTTCACCATTGATTGGGTGACTAGTGTGTGTATGTGTGTGTACGCTCAGGGAATGTTAATTGTAACATTAATTGGGGTCAAACATAATTAGGAAAGTCGATGTTGATGTTGCCAAAAACAAAACGAAACAGAAACCCTGAATATAGAACATGTTGTAAAGTCAAACATAAATTATCATTTTACTACCGAAGACACAACTTTCTACTATATGCATAAGCTGAGGGTTGACTATGATTTGAAAAGGGTACTGGGTTCTCTTTGATTTGAAGTAATAACTTGGAAGTTGGAGTATTTTCACCATTACTGCCCAAAAAATCCATACAGAATTCAAACAGAACATTCCCAGAGAAAGATAAATTTAACAAACCTTCACTCCTGGAAACTAGATTCACCCCTCACCACATCCTTAGTGGTAAATGAAGTTATTCTAGTCCTGTCTGTTACTAATAGCAGAAATATCTGATTCTGGGTAGTTTACAAAAAATAGCAGTTTATTCTGTTCATGGGTTAATATCCAAGGTTGAGTTCTGCATCTGGTAAGGGTTTTCTGGCTGCATTGGCACCGGGTGCTTGGCTCTGTGTCCATATGTCTCTGCTCTAGTTTTACTCCCTCTCACTTGTCCTCCTCCCCATGAGGTCCCTACTCTATGCCCAAATCCTTCTATCCTCCCACAGGTTGTGCCTTTCAACTGCATAGTTGGATTAAGGTCTCATCCTCTTAATTCCATCCAAACCGAACCTCAAATGCTAGTTACAGGGTGAGATATTCAGACCATAGCAGAAGTCAACAGTGTCCAAGGTCTTTCTCTTGTCTAATATGACCTATGAAACCACCCAACCTCAAAGATCCTCAAAGATAAAGTTGCTTCTGTGCCAGTTTAAAAGGTTAGCTGTACTACTTTAGGACTACCTGTATGGTATGTCTAGGGGTCCAAGCGTGGACTGGACCACAGTGTGCCCCTTGAGAGAGGAGCTACTCTGTGAGAACGATCTGGGAAATATTTTGATGTCTGACCACCAGATAGAATAAATAATCATAGGACATTTGACTTGATATCCATTTCTCCAAATTAGATACTACAAAATAGCAGATGACTTGTCTAGGTATTTTTAGGTTTTCTTCTTTCATCTTACCCCCAAGCATTGTGTAAGATGCCAGATTGTATTAATTATCATTGTTATTAGCATCCTATAGCTCCAGATAAATCACATGCTTCTTTCTACCAGTGATTCATTTTAAATCCTTACTACATACCCACCCCAGGGTCCAGACCTTGAGGTTAAGAAGATGAGAATTTTTCCCTGGCAAAGGTAAGGTATGCATTAAAGAATATGGAGTGTAGATCTTAATTTACTCAGTAAAGTATTTGAAGTAATAGAAACAAGGATTTTTGAATCAATGAAAAGTCTGATATATTTTTAAAGAAATGTATTTTTGTTGTTTTTCAAGTTATAATAATTTAAAATCATAAAATACTTTATGTAGTAAGTTCTCAATAAATGTCAAATATTGAATGAAAATGGACTAAATTTTATTTATATCTAATCATTTGCTTCCTCTTGCAACTTCGCTTACAATGCTCATTTGATTAAAAATGTATCTGATTAGTGAAAATGAATAGTGAGCTTGCTATATCCTACATTTTACAAATTCTAACTGAAAAACATCTTTATCAGATTTTATTATGTGCATTGAAAGGTGATTGAAAGCATAGGTGAAGTTCAAGGTAAAGGTATCACAAAAGACAATTTATTGTACATTGTTTTGAGCTTTGGATAGGCATTGTCCTCTTGGTTAGATCCTGATGCTGTCTGTAGTTTCTTTTTGGACTGAGGTATCTATTAGCCTTGCTTGATATATGTGACAAGCACAAATTACCCAGCTATGATGGATCTCATGGAATCACAGAAACTATAGGTGACAAAGAGATCTATTACATCTTATCAGACTCCAATTCCCGGGGGTCCTGTATCACATTTCCTCTATCTCCCATTGTATTTCATTCCAATCTGGGTTAAAGCAGCAATATTTTCAATTGGGTTGTACCATTGGGAAATGGATTCTTTGAGGAGGGTTAAAATAGTTGTGGCTTTCTAGAGGGACATAGAGAGACAGTCTAAGAGGGTGCAGTGGGGGGTTGAGTCAATTGGGTTGTACCATTGGGAAATGGATTCTTTGAGGAGGGTTAAAATAGTTGTGGCTTTCTAGAGGGACAGTCTAAGAGGGTGCAGTGGGGCGTTGAGTCAAAAGAGAATACAAGAAAACATTTCTGTTTCTAAGAGCAAAAAAAAAATTTACGTTAGATCTGATCAGTACTTTAATACATATGGAAGTGATTTACACACTATAAATATGTTATTTTACTTCTTTTACAGTTATAAGTTTGTTATAGGTGGATATCATGTGCATTAGGAGTTTTAAATGTAGTTACCCTCCTTTTTTGTTGTTGTTTAATTCTCCAACTATGTCTTCCTCTCACCACTACCACTCTGCCTGCCCAGCTCTCAATGTGCATATTACCAAACAAATTCTAATGATTCCTTTGTAGAAAGAGGAATGTTTAAAACATGTATAGAATGCTGCTCTCCTCAGCCATGAGGAGAGAACTCTCAAGCTGCCCTTAGTAGTTATGTCCTTGGGACCTCCTTCTGAGCCACGTCACTGTGCTCATTAGCTCTCAGTAAAGAAGTCCTCTGCTATATCTCCTCTTGTCCGTGACTGTAGTTGACCTTCTCCAGTAGAGAACTTCAAGATTTCTGCTATGGCCATGTTCAATGATGCAGTATTATCAAAGTAACCCATTCAGGTAGCTATCGGTCAATGGTATTAACTGAGTGGCTGCCATAGGGTACTTGACTAATGTTAGAAGAAAGTATAACTCTGGGCCTGGCTCTGTAGTTTAGTGGTTCAGGGAGCAGATCCCACATGGTCAACCATGGTTCAAATACCAGTCCCAGGGGACTTGAAAAGCATACCAGGTGTGTGTGTGCGTGTGTACACCGAAATCCTGACAGGAGGTAGAGGTGAAGGCAAGATTGTGGTGTGACCACACGCCATAGAGAAGTGATTTTTCCCTTTTTGACTCTCTCTCACCAGAACACATGCTCTCTGGCATTTAAAACAATGATAATAATAACATAAAATATAAATTTAAAAGTAAATGGAAGTACTTTTTTAAAAAAGAAGAAGTTATAGCTCTGACTCACCCGAGAGATTTTGTATGTTGATTTAGGCCACCATTGTTTTTATGGTCTCATTACATCTTTCAAATTTCAGTCATTAGTAATAACCTGGGAAAGAGGAATTTCTATTTCCCATTCTCTTTTTGAATAGAAAAATTAGCTTACTGTCTCCTTTCCTCTCTCCTTGTTCTTTTTCTCCTTCCTTCCTCTCTCCCTCCTCTCCTTTCATTCTCCCTTCCTTCTTTTCATCCTTCCATTTCTATTAATTATGTGCTGTGCTAGGTACTGGGGACACAGAGATGAATACGATATGGCCTCATTTGGTAGTAAGAATGGGATGAAATTCAGAAAACAGTGTTGAAAATAATCACATTAGGAATCTTAATTAAAGTTGCCAAATAAGTATGGACTATACTCATATGCCAATGTACTTTAAGAAAAAATATAAATGAGACAGAGCTTCAGTAGCCAGTATGCAGTTTGATGCATACTATAAAAACGTTTTATATAATGTGTCTTGATAGCCAAATTATTAGGAAACGGAATAGTTACAAAATTTATGATTTTCTAAATAATTATGTGTAAGAAAATAAAATACCAAGTCCATATTTCTGGAATTGGGGAAATTCTTCATTCCCTAGAATAATATTTTCCTAAGGCCCAGGTAATAATCCACTTTTTTAGCTCTCTAAAAGATAGATCCAGTTCTATTGAGTTGAGTGTTAGACGTGAGGTTTCCTAAGAATATTTACACTTATCTGGCAGGGTGCCTCATAAGCGGTTTTGATTTAAAATGTGGTTTCAACCACTTCCCAAATTTATACACAACTCATAAAGAGGGAAAACTTGGGTTGTGAAAGTCCATAAATGCTGTTTATAAAGCATGAGCACCCTGTCAGATACTAAGCGGTATGCTACTTAAATACCGTTGATTATTAAGCTTTTATGGAGCACTTTTATACTGCAGAAGTCATCATTTTTATTGGCTTTTCTTGACAACAACCCAGTGGCATTTCATATTTTTCTTTCTTTTCTTACATTCCCAGAACAGGAGCACAGTAAATGGGTGTTCTGCCCACAGACCCAGTCAGTGATGAAACAGGAGTCGAATTGATAGATCCCTAAATCCTCACCTTCATGTTAGCCCTGCAGTTCTTTACCTCTCTTTTAAGGTGCTATGTTTTCATCTTCATTCCTGAATTTTTTTTTTTTTAATTTTAGGAGTTGTGACACTTTCTAATTACTTTTTGTTCAGGTTTTGGCCATCAGGCATGTGCACTCACTGGAGAGGGACAGAGAGATAGAGAGAGGAAAAGAGAGAAATTACACACCGCGGGGGTGGTGTCACCACAATCCCTCTCCTCTATTTCTTTCTGAGATTTTGGATGCATGCACACACACACACACACACACACACACACACACACACACACACACACCCTGTGTGATTTTAAGCCACTGAGTCCAGGACTCCAACCGTAGTCAGTCATGGACCTTAACCACCATTTCAATTGCTGGCCCCTCTTGCCACTATTAGGAAAAACACTAAAGAGATTCCTAGGCCATCTCTGTCCTACATGCTCATGAGGTCATGAAGGGGAAAGAATGCTGGACTAGATTAAGGAGACCAACATTCTGTTCTCAATAGCTCTACAGCTATGAGATCTTCGTCAAGTTATTGCTTCTCTAGGCCTTGGTTACCTCATATTTAATAGGAATAGCAGGGCCAGGCAATGGTGCAGCAGTAATGCAGCAGGACCTAGGCCTTGGTTACCTCATATTTAATAGGAAGAGCAGGACCAGGCAGTGGTGCAGCAGTAATGCAGCAGGATCCACAAAGGAAAGGGCCTGGAGTCATGTCCTACGACCACTCTGAGCATGCCAGGCATGTTGTTCGTGTGGCTGCAATCTGGGCCATCTGAGAGGGGGGTGGATTGTGGTGTAAAGATCCTGTTGGGAGTGGCTCTCAGTCTCTCTTTCTCATAGAATAAATAAATAAATAAATAAGCACACTTTTTTGAACAGGAGGAAGATCAAGATGGCATAGTGGTAAAGGCAACTAGATTCCACATTGGTAAATTCTGAACTTGGCAGTCTGAAAAACACACGAGGCCCATGTACATGTGTGCCCAAAATTCTGAGAGGAGAGAGGAGAGGGGATTGCAGCATGACCATCCCCCGAGGGATGAGGCGGTGATTTCTCACTTTCTCTCTCTGTTTCTGTCTTTCTCTCTCTCTCTGGCAAGCACATGTGCCATATAGAAAACATAAAGGAAGAGTTCTGGATAGTTCCTAAGATTTTTTCTTTTTTGTGTCAAGAGTTAAGACACAAAAGTTCAATAATCAGTAGCACTTAATGAGCATTCATTGCCAGGCCTGGGATTAAGTGCTCTGTGAGAATGAGCTCCTTTAATCATCCTGAGCAGTCTATAGTACAAGTACTGTGACTTCCTTCCCCTTTTACAGATGAGGAACCTGAGGTTTGCAGAGATTATGGTACTTAATCATTCTTCACAGCTAGCAAGTAGTGAACCAAAAGCTGAGCCCTGACAGTCTGAGTGCAGAAGTCACCTACTGAACCCTGATGCCCTTTTGAGTACTATTCTGGAAGAAATGAAGAGGAGAGAGATGCCTAAGCTGCTCAGTATTGTGATCTAATCTGAGAACATCCCTCTCATTTGTATAATTGGATACTCCAGACTTTCACTTAGGAATTATTAGTGATCACATTTACATATGGGTGTAAAGTAGCTATCGTAATCCTTGATCATAATTCCCTCGTAGCTCTATTACCCCAGAATTATTGGGAATATTAAACTGATTCTGAGTCTTAAGTTGTTATTTTAAAAATGCTTCAAGTGCTGTTTCATTAGGCTTAAGAGAGTTATAAAGATCAGTCAAAATTGATTGTCTTAACAGGAGTATTACTGATTCTATCAAATATGCCAGGAGGAACTGAAAATTAGGCATACATTTTCTTAGCTCTTAATCAGATCAAAGTCAGTTTATTTATTGTATGTGATTTCTACCCTAAAATTGGCTTATCATACTTGCTATGTTTTTACATCCTTGTTTAGATCTTCTCTACCCCTCCCCCTTGGCAAGTCCATTTCCAAAATATCAGGTACCTTTATATTCATAATTAAAATAGGAAAGAACTTAATAGAAAAGACAAATTAGAGACCAATCATGATCCCTTTAACTGAGAAAATTTAAGCAGATCAGAGGAAAAGTATGTTTTAATCAAAACTCATATTGTTGAGACCTCTTACCCGTTCTTTCTTAGCTCATATTAAGTTATTACTATCACCTTATCAAAGAAGCTAATAAAGAGAAAGAAATGTAAATAACAGCCTAATTGTAAAGTCATGAAGCTCTATTTGGGACTGAAAATCAAATAATAGTTCTTATAATATGAAATATTCTCCATAGATTAAACATTACCCACCACACATTGTCTCTTTTTTTCTCTACACCTCCCTTCCCCCACCCCCAGTCCAGAAGTACTAAAAGGAGGAGAAGCAGCAAAGGTTATATAGGGAGCCTATCTGGCTAGACACGGAAAGAGCAGAGCTCACACTAGTGGGTGGACAGCACTGATGGTTATCAGTCTGATTTTGTTTCTATAACCATAGTGTCATTAAATGAAGAATGAATATCCTCCTATACCAAACATGAGTGGAAGGGAGGAAAAAAGCCAGCTGTGCTGATTAAAGCTGTAAGAACAGGGATCTTATACATCTCTCCAGATTGTATGGTTTAAGGCATTATAAAGAGGTGGAGAAGCTTCAAAAGGATGTGTAATCCCTTTTAATCATGTATGAATTTCATGTCAAAAGAAAATGACTAAATCAGGTGCTGAATCTCAGACCACTCTATATAATCAAAAAACATACACCACTATCTTCTTTGAAAATGCTTTTTAAAAAGTGAAGAAGTTATTGATCTCACAGTAAAACAAAACAAAACAAAACAAAACAAAAAAACAAAACTTGGCTCTCAAAGCAAATGTTTTGTTTTGGGTTTGTTTAGAAGAGCTGTCATTAATTGTTTTCCTGAGGATATTATATATTATAGTGTTGTTAATAAACCCATTATCTTATAGGATATATATATTATACATATATAATGCAATAGCTCTGTATTTTCAACATAATAAATACCACTTAAAATTAAAATATCATGGTTCTTGTTCAAGTTCTGTTGATAGTATCAGGCTAGGCATTTCTCAGCTTTGAACCTTGTTTCAAAATCTGTTCAGTAGTGCATTTGACTAGATCTTCAACTCCAAAAGAACAGTTTGAATTGGTCGACCAAGAAGCAGTTTTGAAGTCTGGGGCATATGGTCTCTTATCCAATTCTGTTCACTTTCCTGCAGTGCCTTGTTTTCTTAACTATTAGATAATGGGCTTAGGAGATGGGGTAGAGAAGTAGAGAAGTTTGGATAGAGGGGGGAAACAATCTAGGAAAAGTCAGGGCCAAGCAAGCATTACACTGGAGGCACAACAGACATCAAAGACACCTCAGTGACGTGTTCTAACCCCATCTTACATGAATCCTTACACCTGAGTTTCAAAATAAAGAATTGAAATGATGTTTTCTGGTTTGATTAGCTCCTGCTTCACAGCCTTTCTAACCCTACCTCTGAGATGAAAAAACTATAGCTTAGGTACCTAAGATTTGCTGCCAATAGTTTCACTTTTATCTTAAACTTAATTATTTTTATAAACATCTTAATTCATTAAAGAAATTAAAACAGCTTCAAGAGTTCATAAAGCCTGGGACTCTTGTGGAGAGAAATGGATAGATCTTGACAGGCATCTGATAAGCTTTTCAAAATTTTGTCAGTAAACTGTCATTAAAACAAAAACATTATACAGATAGGCATAATGCAGCTCCCTCCAATTCTTTTTTTTAACTCTACGTTCACAGTAATTGGATTTTTGACTATTAGTGAAATTGGCTAGCAGCTTTAAGTGTTTGATACTGGGCTATCGAACATCCTGGGCAAAGATGGTACAGATGATATGCAGGTTAGCCATTCTCACACATGTTTTTAATCTTCAGATTACAAATTAGGGCTATAAAAGATAAAATATTTCAGTTTGCTCAGCTAACACTATTTTATTTGAAAGGGATACTGCAGTTCTTAAGGTATCTTCAGAGGGGCAAAAAGGAGTACTCTAGAAAGACTATTTGCCTTTCTTTATAAGTTATGCTTAATATGAATTTTTTTCATAGTCACATATATGTGGTGAAGTAACTTCTGAAGGCTAGTTTTTTGTGTTTGTTTTATTTTTGATTTTTTAAATTTTAATTATTTTTTCTGTAAGTTATTGAACCTTTTGGATTTTGGAAAAGACATTAGAAGCCATTCTCCTAGAATGACCCCTTCTTGCTAGAGCATGGTGAATGTGTGCATCTCTTAGAGAGAGTAGAGATGAATATTTTTAATTAATTGCAAGTGGGTACGTGCACTTGCCAGGGAGGGGCAGAGGAAGAATTGCTCCCCTCAACCCGCAAACACACACAATGTGGCATAGTAACATTCCATATCCCTTCTCCATTTCTCCATCTTCCAGTACTTTGCACAGACACACACATATGCCAGGTGTGTTTTCAAGTGGTTGGGTCCAGGACTCAAACTGTATGGTTGGCATATAGGATCTGGTGCCCTTAACCAGTAGGCCACTGAGTTAGCACAAGGAGAACATCTCTAAAACTGCACAACAATCTTCTTGATGCCCTGAAGTATGAAAAGTGAAAAAAATAGTTTAGATATGCTTAATAACTATATCCATGCCTACAATATACCTGTCAGCAAATTCATGTATATATACACACAAATACACACAGACACACACACATTCAATATATAGGCAAAGGCCTGCTTAAGAATTCAAGTTGTGAGGTCATTAGGTGGCATGGTGGTTGAGGCTCTGGACTCCCACATGACTGACCACAGTTTGAGTCCCAGACCTGGAGCTTGCTTTCTCACTTTATCTCTCTCTCTCTTTGTTTGTCTCTTTCTGTTGAGTACATGTGCCCTATAGCTAACACAAAATAAATAAATAAATAAGTAAATAAATAAATCTTTAAAAACAAAAAGAAGGGACCAGCAGTTGGCATAATGGCTATGCTGCTGGACTCCCATGTAGTTGAACATGGTTCGAGTCCCAGACCCAATGGCTTAAACTCAACACCAGGCACATGTGTGTGTGTACCTAAGATCCTGAGAGGAGAATGGAGAAGGGATTGTGGCGTGGCCATCCCCTCTAGGGGTTGATTTCTCGCTTTCTGTCTCTCTCTGTCTTTCTGGCAAGGGCATGTGCCCTATAACAACAAAACCTCTCAAAAAAGAAAGAAAGAAAGAAAGAATTCAAGTAAATGGAAGAATGATGAGCTGCAGATTTTCTTCATAACTAGGCTAAGAAGAAGTGGAGAACAGTTTGAGGAGCATCTCTCTGAGATGTTCAGTGTGTAGACAGTAATATTCCTTTCTCTGCTGATCATGTCACTAGGTTGTGTTTGTGAGTCTATCGTAAGATGGGAAGATCTAAGGCTGTCTCTATACAATTTATAGCATCTAAAATTTAAATTTTTCTTAAGCAAATTAGGGGAAGATCATTCAGGAAGATTTCTTGGTATAGAGGCTATCTCAGCTGAGCCTTGAAAGATAAGATATATCTAAAGAAAAGGGATATCTTTTATTTAAAAACTTGAAAAACTGGGCCATCCCCAAAGCGCAGTGGTTAAACATTGCGTAGAGGAAGCCAAATCCCATAGGGCCAACCAGGGTTTGAGTCCTGGCACTGGTGGCTTGAGAAACACTTCAGGTATGTGCTTGCATGCCCAGGATCTTAATGGGATGGAGAATCAGAGGAAAAAGGATTTTGGTGTGACTAACTAGGCCTACTGTGCTTTCACTTTCTCTCCTCTCTCTTATCTCTCTCTCTTACCCTCTCTCTCTCTCTTTCTCTCATGTTCCCCTTGGCAAAATAAACAAACAACTGGAGAAACTACTTTTATTTAAATTAACATGAAAATACAAATAATTTAATTCAGGTTATAATTCAGTAGCAGCTATTGAAGATTAACCCTCAGTAGAAAAAGAAGTTCTCTGTTTAGTTTATTGTTGAATCTCTCAAACTTATAATAATGATTTGAGAAGAGGAGGCAGTTAATAAGTATTAGATGAATGAGTTAAGAACAAGGAACAATTTTTTGCAGCAGAGGAGTTAGATTCTAAAAGACTAGATTCTAATCTTAAAACTTTGGGCAGACATGAGCCAGCCTCTAGGCTAGTGGTTAAGGCAGCTGGATCCCACATGACTGACTGCAGCTTGACCTTGGTGGTTTGAACACCACGCTGGGAGCATGTGCATGCATGCCCCAAGACCTGACAGGCTGGAGAAATGGAGGAGAAGGGATTGTGGCATAGCCTTGCTCCATTAAGTGGTGCTATCTCTTTCTTTGTCTCATGTGTGTACGTACCCTCTTATAATTAAACAAACAAACAAAACAACAAAACATCTTTGAATAACCAGATTCCTTATATTCTTTAGGTATGAGTTTGCCCCTTCCTAAAACAAAAGTGTTGGTACAGGATCTTAGAATCAATACCAGTTCTCAAAGAGCTTGACAATGCCTATATTATGGCACATTTTGACTTTAAACACAAATTCTAAATGAGAAAAAGAGGCAGACACTTGTTTAAGCAAAAAGCTGTGTTGCTATCAACGCTCCTGCTATTTTGGAAGCTGAATACAAAAGCTTGCTTTGGTGTTTCCAGGGCCATAAGTCTTCTCTGAGGTTGCCAGAACTCAAACTATTTAGGGATTCAGAGAGCAATATGAGCATTTTGAGTTATGTTCAGAAACATATTGAGAAACTAGAGGAAGTGAGCGCTGCTCCATCTGAAAGCAGGTGATTAATTTCATTCTAGCCCCATGAGTGACCTGTGGGTGGCTCTTGCCAGTGTGCGATGGGAACACCCAGAGAGGGATGATCTTGCCAGTTTCCTTGGCTCCTTTTCCTCGTTTGACACCTTTAAATAATCTTTGCAAGGTGTGTAAGAGGTCTATGGAACCTGCTGCTGCCCACTATAGGATTAGTTGTTAATGTGCTCCCAAACCAACAGAGTTGAGAAAGAGATCAGAACACAGGCTTTCCCATTCCTTGCCTTTTCTCTTTTACGACAGTAGTGCAACAGCTTGTGCACAGCCCAAGAGCAGTTCAGACTACAGACTACAGAGGACATGGGGCCCCAAGAGTCACCAGAATTTTCCATGCACATAAACTGTAACTCTTAATTAACTCTCATGTATTTGGTAAGAAAAACAGAAAGGATGCCGCCTTCTGAAATTTACTCTATTTTATTTCTTTTTTTTAAATAATTATTTTATTTAATTTTATTCATCATTGTTATTTATTTTCTTATTTTAGTTTGAGCAGAGAGTGACACAAAAAATGGGAGTGGGGAATGAGAAAGCAAGCTGCCAGGTCTGGGACTCAAACCATGGTCAGTCATGTGAGAGTCCAGCATTCCAACCACGCCATCTGCTGGTCCCTTTCTATTCTGTTTCAAAGGGTTGAACAATCCCAGAGTTTAGCAATGTGGTTGTGGCATTCTCTCACATCAGTATAATCAAATTATTTTTGAAAGGAAAAGGAACAGTGGGAGATGTTTGTTTCCTTTCTTCTTCCTGTCTTATACCTATGGTTTAAATATAATAGGTTCATAGAAAACCTGGACTTTATTGGAAGGTACAAGTCAATTTCTCTTACCTTGACAGTTTTTAGAAAAGGAAAAGCAGAGAATAAGAATGAAGCAAAGTCTTAAGACTTTTTGACTAGCTATTCATTCATGCTTTTCATCCCATCAGAGAAGTAAACATTTAAGATGCACCACTGTATTGCAACAAGTTCCATGGACACCAGCATGTACCTTAACATGTACCTTCTGGGGACCAGCAGATGGCGGAATGGTATTACATTGCTGGGCTCCCATGTAGTCAACCATGGGGACTATGAGTCCCAGACCCGGTGGTTTAAAACTCACACTGAGCTCATGTGCATACATGCCCAAAATCCCAAGAGGAGAATGAGGGAGAAGGGATGGCAGCATGGCTGTCTCTCCTGGGTGGGGAAGGGGGATGATTTCTTGCTTTCTGTCTCTCTGGCAAGCCCATGTGTCCTATAGCAAAAATCTCTCTAAACAAAGAAAAAGGTTTACTTTGTAATGCAGTGCATTGATAGTGGATGGGATACAAAGTTTGTTCAATTATCAAAATACATATTGCTTTGCAAAAACTGTAAGGAGAGATCCTTTACTATTTTCCTAACATCCTAATAAAGGAATTTTCTTTTCTTTTCTTTTCTTTTTCTTTCTTTCTTTCTTTTTTTTTTTGATAAGAGTACCATATGATAAATAAGAAACTGTTTTTTTATATTTAAGATTAAGTTGGGTTTCTAGTCACTAGCTTATCACCTGGAGAGTCTCCATTATAGGATTAGTTGGCAATATGACTATAATATATATTTAGCACATTTTCAGCTGTTGGGGAACATCTCTTTTCCCCACTCTTCCATGTAATCATTTTAGTTATTGTCTGGCCTTGAGCTCCAAGGTGCATGATGAACACACATAGATAGATGTGGCAAAATAAAACAAAATAACTATAACAAAACAAGTCCTCGTTCGTGATGATTTTATCAAATATCTCTGGTAGCATGCTGGTGAACTGACTCTCCAAAACACAAAACAAGACGCAAAACGCCCTGATTTGTACTGTTGGCCAATTTCTGTGGGATAAATACTGCCATCATGGATGACTTTCAACTTGCAACGCGTTGTCACTGAGTCAGCAGCTGGGAAGAGGTGCCAATGACTTTCTCTCAGTAGCCATGTGAGCCAGCTCAAGCATATCCTGTCAATATATGTTAACAATTTAATCAATTTTACTTTTGGTAACTCAAAAATACTAGAACAGTAATTATCAATTCTCAAATAATGTAGCAGTATAGAAGCACATAAGTGTGCATTTATAATACCACATAATTACATACATATTTATGAGGCCAGGAAAACTAGTTGTAACATTTACGGTCATTTCTGTTGAGCATTGTACAGTTACATTAAAAGTTAGGGAAAAAATTAAATGTACAATTTGACCTGGTATTTAACTAGAAAGATAAGTGCTACTGAAGGGAAGGCTGCATTTTCATCAAAAGTGTGATCTGTGCTGCATGTATAAAGCAAATGAAAAGACTTTCTTTCTTTACAGGGATGAGTTCAGAGTTCAGACAGAATCACAACCATTTCTAACTTTTCTAATCTCAAATGCTAAGGAACATTGTCCTCTTTTCTTTCCTTATGCTCATTTTTTTTTTCTTTTTTTTGGAGAAGTTTTTGCTATAGGGCGCATGTGCTCGCCAGACAGACAGAGACAGAGAGACAGAAAGCGAGAAACCACCTCCCCAGGGGGAATGGCCACACCGCAATCCCTTCTCCTCCATTCTCCTCTCAGGATCTTGGGCATGCACACACACGCGCCCGGCGTGAGTTTTAAGCCACCGGGCCTGAGACGCAAACTGCGGTCGACTATGTGGGAGTCCAGTGACAAAGCCATCACGCTAACTGCTGGTCCCCCTTATGCTCATTTTTAATGAGAGTGACGTTTTCAGTTCTAGGAGGAATGTTGTGAAGAAATGTATTGCATTTACAGAAGACAGGATCAGAACAGTGAGTTGAAGGTAGACAAAATTGTCAATCTGGGTACCAGTTGTTGGAATGAGTTTTAAAAATATATATTTACTAAACCCCACAGCAGAGCTGCTCTGGTTGAGGATATTAGGGGTAAGTGAATACCCAGAGTTCCTATTCCTCTGCCTCTGTCTTTCCCCTTCAAACAGATTATCTCTGAGCCCTGAAGTGCAGTTTGAAAACAAAAACTTAAGGAATTTCTTTGCTACTACCTGTCTTCATGTGGCCCTCCAAATTGTCAACGTCAGTTTGTCTCATTTACTCTAAGCTGGTCTTCACAATGAGTATAGATAACTACAGCATATTGATTATGTAGTAGATTATGTATATTTTTTAGCAAAAAATATATTTGTTGAACAGAAAATTGATCCATATTACAGTCTTACTGTTTAATCACAGGATTTGAGTTACTTCTAAGGATAGTAATAGATAATTGGACCATGTTCTTTTTAATTTCTGTTCCTGTAATATTAAAGCTATGCGAAATTTTCTTCTTTTTCTTTCTCCTTCCTTCCTTTCCTCTTTCTCTTTCTTTCTTCTTCATTCCTTCCTCTTTTCTTTTTCTTCCTTTCTTTCTCGTCATTGCTTCTTTCTTTCTTCTTCCTTCCTTTTTTCTTTTTCTTTCTTTCTTTCTTTCTTCTTTATTTCTTCTTTTTTTTCTTTTTCTTTCTTCCTTTTTCTTTTTTTCTTTCTTTTCTTTATTCTTTCTCTTCCTTTTTTGTTATTTCTTTTCTTTTTTCTTTCATTTTATTGCCAGAGGGCATATATACTTGCTAGAGAGAGAGAGAGGTAGAGGGAGAAAGTACGTCCTAATGGGATGTGTCACACCGCAATCCCTTCTTCTCCATTTCTCTATCCTGTTGAGATTTGGAGTATGCATGTACTCATACTGGGTATGTTTTTGAAGCCACTAGGGACAGAACTCAAACTACAGTCAGCCATGAGGGATCTGACTCCCTTAACTACTAGGCCATTGGGCTGGCCTACAGAATTTATTTTCTAAATGATATTCTACCAAAATAAATCCAAGGAAAAATGGTCATGCCACAATCTCTTCTGCATTCTCCTTTTAGGATTTTGGGCATGCATGTACACATACCTGGTGTGTTTTCAAGTTGTTGGATTCAGGACTTAAATCATGCTATCAGTAATGTAGGAGCCAGTGGTTTTAACTATCTTTCCATTGGCTGGCCTGGAAGACTGATTTTCTAAAATCTTGTTTGAAAGCCCTAAATCAGTAAATTTTGAATTGTGTAGCTGGAGCCCTAGAACTCAACAGAGTAGCATCTCAGAAGTGGTTTTTGGGAAATGGATTATTTTGCAGAAACCAGGTGGCAGGGATCTGGTTCTCCACTATATCGTAATCCCCTATACTCACACTGAACTATTTCTGGATCTTGGTAAAACTGATGCTCTAACTTACCATAATTGAAAACTGCTATTCTAAATTTAAGGTCAATTTCAAAAGATCTTGAATTTTGGCTTGATTAAACTCAATAAACTGAATGCAATGCAGAACTCATCTTTTCAGGCAGATACCCGCTCTGCACTTAGCTCGAATTGTTTATTTTATAAATAGATGATTGTCTCGCATATATTACAGAAATTGTTCAAATTCTGAAAATTGACTGATAGTGAAAATAATAACTAAATGAAATATAGATGACTTATCCAGGGTTATATCAAGGGTAAATAAAATGACTGTAACCATGGCTTCTGGGTTTTGAAAAAAAAAGATACAGACCAAAAAAATGCAGTAACATTTTATTTCTACTCCAACTTGCAACAAAATGATGTGATCAAATTATTTTTGCTAATGGGATATTACTTAAGGAATTCTAGTTATCTATTGTAATTTTGAAATAACCACAAAAACAACTCTAAAAGGCCCCCAAAATCTAAAAAACCTCTAGATTTTAGGTTTAAAAACTGTCTCAAAAAATTCTAAAAATTTTGCCACCTTTCTTTCTCCCACTCTTTAGCTCCAGAAGATGAAGGCTGCACCTCTGTCTAAAATGATGCCCAAAAGCAAAACACGCATTGACAATAGAAACAATTCCAATTTAATTACAGGGATTGACATACTGCATGCCACTTCAGTGATTAAGATCACAATGGGACGCAACCCAGCTGGATAAAAGGAGTAGGTCCAATAATGTCATGAAAATTTTGGGCTTAGTGTTTGAGGGGCTTGGACTTCTTTTAATTTCTAATAGATTACTCCGAAGATCATTCATACAAAGCTACAAACTTAGACAACCTGCCCCTGTCAGCACCTTACATAAAACCTCCCAGTGCTTACCTTTGCTAGATAAATAAAATCTAAATTATTATCATGGCTTAAAGGCCACATGTGATCTGACTTCTGTTTCCTCTCTCTGATCTTAAGTCTTTCCACTCTGCCCTCTACATTCTTCGCCAGCCACACTAGTTTTCTTAATGCTTCTTGAATGCATTCAGCTTGTTTCCACCTCAGGGCCTTTTCATTCTCTGTGCTTTGATCTTCTGTGGCTACCTGTTAGCACTGAGGTTTCTGCTTGAATGCCACTTGCTTATTTCCCTGGCAACTTGGTCAGGACAGTGCCACTGTTGCCAGTCCTGTGGGTTCTACCACATCATCCTATTTATTTTCTCCATAGCATCCACAGGGCCTAAAGGACTGTACTGTGTCTGTCTGTGATGTGTTTATTGTCTGCCCCTTCCATGGGACATTTATTCCTTAAATGTAGCACAATATCTCCAATGATCAGATTAGAGCTAGCACATAGAAGGCCCTCAGTGGACATCCGCTGATTGACTAATAATACGAACTTCACCTGTGGAGAGACTGCCCTTTATAGACAGCTTGAAAGGGAAAGAATCATTTCATTTTCCAATGCGGAAGCACCACACAAAAAACTAAAAATGTTTCTGGCAAAAGTCCATTTTTATTGCTTACAGTTCAACTATTTAAAGCTTTGTAAGTCAGCAACTTCCTTCCCATGACCCATTTCTGAATATCTCTCAGGCACTCAGATACTCTGGGTCTGGCTGAGTATATTTGACTCAGAAAGAAAATCGGTCAGCATGTGAAAAGAAGAGCAGGCCCCTAGGAAGAGCCAGGTGGGGCTCTGGGTAGGGAGTCCTCACTTAATGAAAAGGGAAAGTAGAGGGGAAGAACAGTGGAGTGGAATATGGGAGAAAAAAAGAGGGAGAAGAAAAGTAGAAGAGGACAGAAATGGAAGTATCAGTGGAAGCAGAAAGAATAATAAGAATTGAGAAAGACAAGAGGGTGGAA
Source organism: Tupaia belangeri chinensis (assembly GCF_000334495.1). NCBI lineage: Eukaryota > Metazoa > Chordata > Mammalia > Scandentia > Tupaiidae > Tupaia > Tupaia belangeri. The sequence goes on along the minus strand of NW_006208994.1, from coordinate 1,395,885 downwards.
AAGGGGAAGAAAAAAAAACATGAAGCAGGGAGGATGAAGCACTGAGGGGCAGTGACAAGCAGAGAAAAAGGCTCTGAGCTAGGAACGAAGAGATGGATTTGGTTCCCTTGGAGCTCCGCTGCTCACAGGTCAAGGACAGAGCAAATTTACCTTTCTGATAAAAAGAGATGGTTTTAAGGTATCTTCCATCTCTATCATTCTCTGTTCTGGCTTCACAAACAACAAGCCTTAAAGGGTTCCTTGGCAAATGGATTTTCTGTCTCTGAGCAGATCGAAGTGGCAGATGGGGCCTGGTTCCCTAAGGAGACCTCCCCCACCACTATTGTCTGAGCCTTTCATAGAATCAATCCCCAGCCTGTACCACCTCCACTTGAAAAGGCAGGAAAGAAGAAGAAAAGTTCAATTTCAGTAGCCCAACACTGATTTCTTCATCTGTAAGATGGGAATAAGAATACTATCCTTAAACCGTTGTCAGGATTTAATGATGTAATGTATTTAAAGAACTGGATACAGAATAGCTCTTCAGTTAGTGTGTGTGTGTATGTATATATATATATATATATATGTTTGTTTATTTATTTATTTATTTTGCTTTACCCTTTTTCTAATTATTTGACATAATTACTTCTTTCTTCTGGGCAGATCTTCAGATTAGAGATAGCAAACGTAAGGATCATATGTCATCTTCCTATAGGTAAAATGGTTCATGGAGGGGATGATTTTAACCAGGAAATGAAGATAACAATGTTTTATGATGACTCAAAGAACAAAGGCTCAAAGACCATAAAGTACCAAAAAAGAAAAACACATTATTCAGTGAATATAGCAATAGTAGACAGTGAATTGCAACAGCCATGACCTGCTTATATCTCTTTCTTGGAGGCCTACAGTGCTGGCAAAAGATAACAGGTCTTCAAATTTGACCTGTCTACGTTTGAATCAAAGCACTGGTCCCTCACCAGCTCTCTGTCACTAGTTCAACATCAGTTACATCATTGTGAAATGATACCATATTCTAATTGCTAAACTTGGTGGTTGTTGGTATTAAACACATCATGTGAAAGTGACTACAATGATATTAAACACATAGTAAATGCCTAATCAAAAACTCACCATTGTTTCTGTTCCTTTCAACTGAAGCTATTGGGAAAAATGTCCCCCCCATTGACACTCCATCTCTGATTTTATGAAGAAAATTCATGTGCAAATAGAACTGGATTTATGACCAACAAGCTAGACACATAATGATTTGCAGTCTCTTCTGGGAATCAGAGACTATTCTATTTGTCCTACCTTGTAGCTCAGCAACTTTACCACGTCCTTACATTATCAGTAATGATGGGGCCTGGAAGTCAGCCAAGGCCACCAGGTAGTGATGTTAGGATTAATTTAGTCTTCATGTAATTGGTCCCTTAGAAACTGTAATCTAGGGATTCAATAGAAAATGGTGGGGTCCCTTAAGGAAATAGCTAATACACTCTTT
>NW_006208994.1:1351096-1394389 GCF_000334495.1 Tupaia belangeri chinensis | reverse complement strand
CACTCTTTCTAGGTAGACACCGGCTACAAACTGTCACATCTTGGATTTCATTTTCAGAGTGTTAGACCTCAGAGGAAACTTAACAGTCACTTAGAACTGCTGAGAACTGGGTAGGGTTTCAGGAGGTCCTCTTAATCACCTGAAATTCCTTCCAATGTGTTATATTATGTGCACATTTATGGGTGATATTCTTGGGAGAATGTCTGTGTCTTTCATCAGATACTCAACTGGGACCATTACCTAAAAAAGGTTAAGAACCACTGTACCTGAACAATCTCCAGGAGGGGGTATGTTTGTGTATGTTTTAGTGAAAGATAAAGCATGTTCTAGAATTCAGTGTTCATGGTCACACAGTGAGTTAGCTTCAGAGTAGAGAAGATAAATCCAATGTCTCAAGGACTGTATTTCCCTGTCATTCAGTTAATTATTATTTATGAATACACGTGCTTTCCACACTGCTAGGCATTCTGAGGGATGTAGAAGCATTAAAGTAAATATTTGTTATCATTGAAGTTGGGGGGGTGCGGGGCGGGGCAGGAATAAGGCTCTTAAAAGAAATAAAGAGAAGGAACCAGCAGGTGGCATAATGTTTATGTTGCTGGACTCCCGTGTAGTTGACCACAGTTGAGTCCTGGACCTGGTAGCTTAAAACTCATGCTGAGTGTATGTGCGTGTGTGCCCAAAATCCTGAGAGGAGAATGGAGAAAAAAGGGATTGCAGTGTGGCTATCCCCCTGGTGGGGGCGGGAGGTTATTTCTCACTTTCTGTCTCTCTGGTGGGTGCAGGTGCCCTGTAGAAAAATCTTTCTTAAAACAAAAGAAAAAAGAAAACCACCCAAACTATGTAAGTATAGTCTGCTCACAAGCCACAGTCCTTAATTACAGAGAAGCATTCAGCCTGGATGAAGGGCAGAGTTTAAAGGAGAAAAACTTTAGATCATTATGGAGCATTGGTGAGGATATTGGCCTCAGCAGCTTGTGACAGTGAAGGTAAGGTGGGACATATTGGACCTTGAAATGTTCCTTGAAGTGGTCTGAGGATTCCACTTTTGATCTAATAGCCAACAGAAGGGAGCTGACATTTCTACTTGGCTATATTATTTGTGCTCCAATCATGATAGCGCCACACATTCCAAAAGCACCATCAACACTACTAATTCAGTTCAAACACTATATTTGTTAGAGACTTCAATACACTTTAATATTTTTTCTAGACTGAGTTTTTGGCCATTTCTGCAGGGCTGAAAAATAAACATTAATGTCAGGACAGCTTAAAAGCAGGACTCGGGCACAGTAGTTTGCTCCTATCTTGTGTCCCTGTGTCATTTGCCTGGAGTCATTTCTTTCCGCAGTGATTCCTGCCTCCCACCAGGCTCCACGGCTGGGAACAGAATTACTCTGGTGCCCTCTGCTGGGATGAGATTGGAAGTTCTGCAGGAAACAATGGTGTCCCTCCTCTTTTTCAGTGCAGGGGCTGAGGTGATGATTCCAGGCCCAGCAGTCTCCAGGCTGGATTCATTTAGTGCTATTTACAGGCTTCTCAATCAGGTGTACTAGACATCATGCCTGGATTCATTAACCAACGGGACTAATCAGATTTGTATTGTAAGAAGGTTATTGGGTGATTTTTAAAGGTAGTCCAAGAAAATGAGCATTGTTTACTCTGATACTTGGGAGCTGGTCACTCCCTTCACTGAACACAGTACTGTGACCTAGTTTAGGTGCTGCCATCTTGCTCCAGAACAATATGTCTTGAGGGGGTCAGTGGAGACTCTAAGACCATTTTTAAAATCTTGTATAATTATTGTTCCTTTCTGAATGGTGTTGAAATCACATTGATATTCACTGCTGATTTACTTGGCTCAAAGAATCAGAATTTGTGCCATGGTGCTAAATTAGATTTAGAGTGTCTTCTCTGGCCTTCCTTTAGTTCCCTGCTCAGCTGATTTTTCTGTTAGAGGTGAAAAAAAAAAAAACACCTCTCTTGTAATTAAGAAAGGGGCGAAGGAGTGCTGAGAGGGAAACCAAAAAAGAGAAGTATCGTGAATTCTCACGTGCACACATTGGTGGTAAACTTTTAAAATAAAATGATGGGAGTCAGGGCAGGGGAGTAGAAGGAGTGCATTCAAATGATCGTTTCCAACTCCTTGTTTTTTATTTTATTTTGTATTTTCAGGATCAATAACATGGACATGGAGGTCTGCCTCTGGTTTCCATAACAACCTGGCTTACTGAAAGACCGCAGGCTCCGTGAATCCCCAATTATCAGTCTTCCAGGGCTTATTAATGGAGCTGAGGATCCTAGTGAGGCAGGCAGTTCATTGTAGGCACGTGCCTGGTGGGGTGGCAGGAAGGTGGAAAGGACAGGGAGGGAGATGTGTGCTGAGATAGCAGCCATTTGTCCTGTGTCATTCAGGCAGGAGGACTGTGCAGTCATTCAGGAGGCTGTGAGAGTGTCTCTTACAGCCTGAGTGGCTGAGGCTGTGATAGCTGGCAGCCCAGAAATTAAAGTGGAGGTTGTTTTTCTAGCCCCTCCCCAAAGCCATCCATCTGGAATAAATCCATATGAATATATCACAAACCCCATAGGTTTATTGAGTTCCTATAATTAATCGAGGCTTCCTCAAGAAACAATAGTGATTCTATATCTAATATTAACTCAAGCCTTAATTAAGATGTGAAGTCAGCCTAATGCATATTTAATAGCTTTGAATTACTCAGTCTTTAGTCTGGTGCTTGCTTATTAGGTCTTTACCATAGGATGATTACAAAGGCAACAATAATATTGATGATGATAAACGTACAGATAATATCCACTTGTCTTCTGCCAGAGGTGTTGCTAACTGCTCTACTTTGGAATTTTTCTTTAAGCCTCACAATAGTTCTAGGATGAGGGTTATCACTGTCCCCTTTTTTTGGAGATGAGAAGACAGCAAGAGCACTTAACTGACTGACTGTAGGCTAGTGAGTGTGGACACATCAGAATCTCATTTTTGTTCCCTCTAAGTACTTGCATTCGCCTCTTGTTATTTAAATGAAATGTCTTCAGGATAGTAAAGGACCAACATATTTACAGAAAATTCTGCATTATCCAATGTGATTGGGGAATGAAACACTTTGGTTAATCAAATGTTTGATCAATAATTACCATCCTTTGTCATTATTGGATTTCCAATTGGGAAAGGCCTGGGATATAATAAAACATATACAACATTACAGGAATAGTAAAATCATGTCATAAAATACTTTAAGACCGCTATACAAATGTCAATTTTTATTGTAATGCAGAAGTGTTAGTTGATAAAGACATCTGTTTGACAGAACGCCAGATGAGCTGTTTTTGTAGTCTGGAAATATCAGTGCCTTAATACTTTGAATTTTTTTTTTTTTTTTTAAGATTTTTGCCATAGGGCGAGTGTGTTCACTGGATAGAGACAGATAGAGACAGTGAGAGGGAGAGTGAAAAATCACATCCCGGCAGGGGCGGGGGAGGTGTGAGTATGGCCACACCACAATCCCTTCTCCTCCAATCTTTTTCTGGTATTTTGGGCATGCGTGCACACATGCCCAGCATGATTTCCAAGCCACCAGGTCCAGAACTTGAACTGTGGTTGGCCATGTGGGGGTCCAGCACCTTAACCACTACCACACCTGCTGACCCTGGAATATTAATGTATTTCAGGTAGCTTATATCAGTTGCCACTGGAGATTAATGTGCTTAGGAAAAAAAATCTTTTAGGGTCCCTTGGAGTTAAAGAGTATTAGTAGTTGGAAAATCTCGAATTCATTAAATAATTTGGATCAGTATACTGTATTTTGTTTTTGGTTTTGGATTCATTTCATATGTAATAATTAAATTTTAAAGGTGGAAATCTGAAGGTTTTTTAGAGGGAGAGAAATAGGTTACATTGACAAAGTCAGAAAATATCAGAATCCCATTGATTCCTTTTTTTTTTTTTTTTTTTTTTAATCAACAGGGTCCCATTATGTTGCCCAGGCTGGCCTTGAAATTACAATTCTGGGGACCAGCAAAAATGTAATGGCTATGTCACTGGACTCCCATGTAGTCAACCACAGTTCGAGTCCCGGACCCGGTAGCTTAAACTCACGCCGGGCGCGTGTGTTCGCATGCCCAAGATCCCAAGAGGAGAATGGAGGAGAAGGGATTGCGGCGTGGCCATCCCCCCTGGAGGGTGATTTCCCGCTTTCTGTCTCTCTGTCTCTCTCTGTCTTTCTGGCAAGCACGTACGTCCTATAGCAAAAACCTCTCAAAAAAAATTAAAAAAAAAGAAATTACAGTCCTGCCTCAGCCTCTTGAGATCACCACCCTGACTGGTTCTCTCATCCTAGAATTTTCTGCTGTCAGCTAGAGTCACTTTAAACAACTGAGAATGAAGTGTCTGGCCCCCGGCCCACATATTTCGAAATATTTAATAGTAACAGCACAGTCTAAAGGGTAGTGTCGCTATGAGCACACAGTTGTTCCTGCGGGCCCAGACCAAACAGTAAGAGGAAGTCGACTTTTTTTTTGTTTTCTATTTTTGTTTTGTTTTAGTTCTGCTATATGGTGCACATGTTCATGTGTGCACATGAGAGTGAGAGAGAGAAAACAGAAAATCACATCCCTGGGGGATGGCCATACCACAATCTCTTATTCCTTCTCCTTCATTCTCCTTTTGGAATTTTGGGTACTCACGCACACATGCCTGGCATGTTTTCCAAAACACCAGGTTTGGAACTCAAACCTCCCAGTCGGCCATGTAGGATCTAGTCATCTTACCTACTATGCCGTCGGAGGCCCAGGAATCAACCTTCCACAAACAAGATTTAATAACACTCACACAAATAATAGCTTCTCTCCAAGTAAGAAGACTACACATTGTATCATTTTGAAAAGTTACAAATTTAGTGCTCATTTATTTGCAAATCAGGACTAAGAGAGTCTGGTTAGGAACTGTTTGCTAGCAAAGGAACAGGTGTCAACCCAAGAAGCCTTTTTCACAGGAGGTAGGGAGGAGAAAATGCTCTTTACATCCTGCTCTGTTTATCTTAAACTTCTCATGGATGGTCATCAGTGGCCTTCTCATTAGCAAGACACTTAGAGATAAGAGAAGAACTCAGGCTTCAGCTTCTCTGTGTCACCCTCTTCAAGTGTGGGCTTTGAGGGGATTTGATTCTTCTTACAGGGGGCATTGAGTGGCTCATGATAAAATTGTGATGCATGTAATTCACAGCCCTGTTGGTGGGCATAAATGATGGCTCTCTGTCTTTCTTCTTGTTCTGCTGTTCTGCCAGCCCACAAACCTCGGCATCCTCGTGGAACTGTTGTTACCTATCTTAGCATTGATGCTGTGGTTCACCCCAAGATGTTGCTCGGCGTCAGATTGGAAAGCATCTCCTCGGTCTTCTTTGCTGAAGGAACATGGATATTTTCTGGAAGTTTATAAAAACAGTCCTCTGCATTCTTTGGCTTGAGTTTTTTTTTTTTTTTTTTAAGAGAGATTTTTGCTATAGGGTGTGTGTGCTTGCCAGCAAGACAGAGAGAGAGAGACAGAAAGTGAAAAATTACCTGCCAGAGAAGATGGTCACACTGCAATCCCTTCTCCTCCATTCTCCTCTTAGGATTTTGGGTATGCACACTTGCCCAGTGTGAGTTTGAAGCCGATGGATGTAGGACTCAAACCGCAGTTGACCACGTGGGAGTCCAGTGCCTTAACCACTCTGCCACCTGCTGGCCCCTGGTTTGACTTTCTGTCCCTTGTGTTCCACAGTCTTGTTTCCCTTTTTTAGCTTTTATATGAATGTACTTCCTGATATCCACATGCTCATCCCTTCAGTCCTGAAAAGGATGCCCTGAGATGGAGGTTGTCTTCTTCATTCATCTTATTGGTCCTGTTCTTTTAGTTTCTTTTCTTTTTTTTATTTTTTAGAGGCTTTCTCTATAGGGCACGTGCGCTTGCCAGACAGACAGAGAGAGACATAGAGACAGAAAGTGAGAAATCACCCCCCAGGGGGGATGGTCATGCCACAATCCCTTCTCCTCCATTTTCCTCTCGGGATCTTGGGCACGCACGCACATGCACCCGGCGTGAGTTTTAAGTCACCGAGTCCGGGACGTGAACCATGGTCGACTACATGGGAGTCCAGCGACATAGCCATTACGCTAACTGCTGGTTCCCTTCTTTTAGTTTCTTCATGTTCACTATGCTGTCAGTCTTCATCTGAAAAGGATTACCCATGAGAGAAGTCTCCTGTGTCTTCTCTTCTACCAGCAGGGCCATAATATTCACCCTAATGATTCTTTTCTTCAAGCTCGTTTCTCTGGTCTCTGCCAATTTTTTTTTTGGAGAGGTTTTTGCTATAGGGCGCGTGCGCTCGCCAGATAGACAGAGACATAGAGCTAGAAAGCGAGAAATCACCCCCCAGAGGAGATGGTCACGCCGCAATCCCTTCTCCTCCATTCTCCTCTCGGGATCTTGGGCACGTATGCACATGTGCCCAGCGTGAGTTTTAAGCCACCAGGTCCGGGACGCGAACTGCGGTCGACTACGTGGGAGTCCAGCGACATAGCCATTACGCTAACTGCTGGTTCCTGGTCTCTTCCAATTTTAATTGACCTCTTCTGAGTCCTGCCCATTTTCCTGGCACAGGTGGAAACTCTTCCCAGTGACTGACATGGTGGCACTGTCCCATGTGCAGCTCCCAATGGTGCTATAGCCTTAGACTGGATTTTAATATCAGAACCTTATATGAATGGACTTCAAAAAGTTCATGGAAAATGGAATTAAAATCTGAGTTTTTATGGTGCAAATAAAAAAAATCATGCATAATTAAAAATAAATTTTTTTGAGAGGTTTTTGCTATAGGGTGCATGTGCTCACCAGAGAGACAGAGAGACAGAAAGCAAGAAATCACCCCCCCGGGGGCTGGGGGGGATGGCCACGCCACAATCCCTTCTCCTCCATTCTCTTCTTGGGATCTTGGGCACACACGCACATGTGCCTGGTGTGAGTTTATGCCACCAGATCCGGGACTTGAACCGTGGTCAGCTACATGGGAATTCAGTGACATAGCTATAACTGCTGGTCCCATGCATAATTTTTTTGATAATACACATTTTCCATAAACATTTTAAAGACTCCCTCACTGTACTATGTAGAAAACACAATATGACACTTCTGTGACATGGTTTGGCCCAAATCTGTCATAAAACACTATGGAAGCAGACCAATCGTAGCAGAATTTTTATCACAGTTTCTCAAACAACAATTCTTATGATTTTGGTTTCTTGAACTGAACATAGAACTTGCTTGTAAGAACTCTGTCTCTTTAAGGATTAAGGGAAGAGACAAGGAGAACTGTTTCAGTTGACATTTACCAAGCATTTCATCTTAACATTTTATATGCATCATAATTTACAATGCCCTGTGAGGTAGGTAGTACATACTGTTGGGAAGCTGGGAAAGTCATGATACATTTTTGCATAGAAAAACATGTCATGACTCTCCTGATGACCTAATATGTCCCCAATTCTAGATGGAGAAATCAAGGTATAAAGAGATTACGTGGGACCAACAGTTAGTGTAATGGCTATGTTGCTGAATTCCCATGTAGTCGACTGTGATTCGAGTCTCGGACCCGATGACTTAGACTCACGCCAGACATGTGTGCGTGCGTGCCCAGGATCCTGAGAGAAGAATGGAGGAGAAGGGATTGCGGCGTGGCCATCCCCCCTGGGGGATGATCTCTTGCTTTCTGTCTCTCTTGCCTCTCTGGCAAGCGCATGTGCCCTGTAGCAGAAATACCTCCCCCCCCACTCAGAAAAATAAAAAAAGAGATTACATAAGTTCCCAATATAGTATATCACATTTTTTGTTTGTTTTTGTTTTGTTTTGTTTTATTTAAATTTATTTACATTCACTCACTATACATCATTACAGCATACAAAATGAGATTTCCCATCCAGAATACACTGTATATTGGCTCAATCAAGCACATCAACATCCATGTTATCGTCAACAAATCATCTTCTATTTCTTGTTTCCTGTAGATTTTGCTTTTTCCCAGTATCTCACATTTGGGAAGCAGTGGGTTCCAGATTCAAACTCGGGCATTCTAGCTCCTGAGTCTGTGTTATTAAGCAAAATTATTTGTACTCACTGTCTCCAATCTTTTGTTCCCCCTATTCTCTCTTGAATACACAACAATCACACCTACCTGTCCACTCTCCTCTAAAGCACCTTCAGCTAAAGTCACCAATAACATCCACATTGCTAAATCCAATGGTCAGTTGTTAGGTCTCATCTTCTTTGATCTAAGGCATTTGATACTTGATCATTTTCTACCCTCTGGAACACTTTCATTATTGTTCTTCCAGCACGGTGCCTACTCCTGATATTTCTCCAAATCCATTGGCTAATTGCTTTAATATCCCTTTGCCATTCCCTTTCTATCTCTCTCATTTCTAAATATTGGGTACCAAGCAGTTCTTCTTTTCTGCCTACACTTGGCACCTGTGGTGGTCACCTCCAGTTTATGGCTGCAAATGTTGGCTATAATGTGATAATCCTAATGTTCCATTTATATTCAGACTTCTCTCCCCACGCCTAACAACTACTTACTCTACATCTCAACTCGCACGTCTGAACAGACACCTCAGATCCAATGTTTTGAAGCTCCTGTCTTTTCTCCCTGAACTTGCTCCTTCTCTAATCTTCCTCATAACAGGAAATGGCAACTCCATCTTTTCCTGACCACATATGCTATGCTGGATTTATCCCTGACTCATTTGATTGACACCATTCACTCTATGAACAAATCTCATTGGCTCCAACTTCAAGATATAGCTAGGGTCTCAGTGTGACCACATCCTCTAGCAGCCATCTCAGTTCAGTAAAAGCCGAGTCCTTAAAATGGTCTGGAATCTCCACGTGCTCAGCATCCCCACTAGGTCACCAGTTAGCCTGCACCTTGCTTTGCTCTCCCGTTCTCAGTCTAGTCTCGCAATACTGACTTCCTTGCGGCTCCCGCAGTAACTGGGTGTGCTCACCTTAGGACATTTGCCCTTAGTTTCCTCTGTCTTAAAGTGTCCCTCCTCTAGACACATGCACAGCTTCCTCTCTGTTCAAATGCCATCTTCTCAAAGGAACTTTCTGTCTTATACTGTTACCCCATGCTCATTCCAGCAATCCTTATTCTCCTTTTCAACTTAATTTTTCATAGCTTTTACCATACTATTCATTTTACTTATTTATTTAGAGTTTAATTGCCACAAAGACAGGGTATTTGTGGGTTTATTTTATGCACTACTGTATCCTTAGCAGTGAGAACAGGTAGTGAACATTCATTAGATGCTGATTTATTCCAAAAATGAGGAAGAAGATACCTAACATACAAGTGTGTGTGTGTGTTTAGATAGATAAATGATAGATAGATGATAGACAGATAGATAATAGGTAGATAGATAGATTAGTTAGTTAGATAGATAGATAGATAGATAGATAGATAGATAGATAGATATCAGGTAGCTCTTTGGGTCCTGATCAGTCAAACAGAATAACTGATCTAATCCTGATCATCAATGAAGAGGAGGCAAAGATAATCTCAAGTCATTCTCATACTCAGTTGATTTATGTCACTATTGAAAAATCTTCCTCTATGCCATCTGGGTAGATGTCCCCCAGCTTTCTTTGCCCCTGCAAGTTTTTTTTGGTGACTCACATAATTCTCACATATAATGCAATCTCTCCTGATGACCGGAAGGTGTTGGTAGCTGAAGAATGACTATAACTGGGCCATGTCTGTGGCACTGGGACATCAGATCCTTGTTCTAACCTCACTGCTCACCATCCCTCCCTACATGAGTACAGGCCAGAGGAAGGAAATCGTTTCATCTCCCAGTGTAAAGGATGTAGCAGAGAGAGCTGAGAGCCATTTTAACCAATTCAAAACTACGGGGAGTTCTGCCCCAAATGGAGATCGAGGGTGAAAGCACACCTTTGCTTCGGAATGAGCCGTCTTTCTCTTATGTTCAAGCACCAATTCAAAGTCACAAAAGCTTTCGTGTCTAATGAAAGAGTCTCTGGTATATCAAACATTTTTCTCTATATCATAACTTGTAGTTAAGTCAACATTTACCTTCAGTAGCTCTTTTTGAGTATGTTGAATTTGCTTATATGTTGATTATCCCTTGAAGTGATTGTGTCCTTTTTTTTTTTTTCATATGAGGACCATTGCATAAAAACCTACAGAGCATATTATGCATAACAGGCAGCTCTGCTGGTCATAATCAGAGTCCAGAGATTAGGTTTCATAGCATCTATTAGCTTAGCACAACTTGAAAACAGTTTTGCAGCCTTGATTATGTCAATAGAACCAGTAGATCACCTCTTGAGTTCTAACTGCGGTTGGTAAGTTTGTCTGAATAAAAGCAAAACACTGTGAGACAATAAATATAGTCTGCATATTTGTAGACAAACTTTAAGGGAAAAGGGCTGCTACTTATTATTAAAGCTCCCAGAGGTCTGTGTGTGTGTTTGTGTGTGCTGGCACTTAGTCAGGAAGTAGAGTGGAAAGATATGGTTGGGAGTAGGAATGGGCCTAAAACTGGGTGGTGAGAGAGGTGAAGGACTGGATGTGTTAGTGCTACCTGGAAATCCCAGTCTAAAAAGATGTGGTAGGAAGGAATAGGGAACCACAGACAACTACAAAGCCTTACAATCTATGGATTAGAAGCCATAGAACTGATGATAGGAAATTGTATAGGAATAAGAGAACAAACTCCATTTGTACATGAGTGATTTGGTCCTAAAGTGGTAACCCTTCCTTTCTTATTCATTCAACATTCCCTCCACCATCCTCCTGTTCGGAACAGCTGCCCAACCCTTCCTAAGGGAAATGGAAGGAGCAGGAAGGGAACACACTCTAGATATGAAGAGCTATGATAAATCTTCATTACTCAGTGCTTGGAAAGGTGGCGACCATTCTTGGGGATTCAAATTTTACTACTCCTAAGACTTGGGGTTACAGTTGTGGAACGCATGTGTTTACTGTGGAAATCTTTGGTTTACAGAGGAAGTACTCTGGCAGGAGGTTGATGGGAATGTAATCGTCTTGGCACAATTATGGGCGTGGCAGATTTGTACCTTGTCACTGTGCATATAATGTGTCTGAGAGAAACAAGAACAAGGTTAATGCCACCCTTTCACAAAGAGAACTTTGTTTTCTCTTGTTCACTCCCACGTTACTCTAATACCCTCTGTGCCATCACTCCCAACCTTCTTTCCACTTCCCCCATCACCATGCTCCCACCCAGATCTCCTGAGAGTTGTTACTACTCTGCCCATCAGCCAAAGTTAGTGGGTTTCCATGGTAACCAGGCAGCTGGTGTCTAGACATTCTGAAAGATGCCTTGCAATTGAGCTGCAAATCTAGCTTTTATCACACACACACCCTTTCTTCCCTCCTCCTCTTTCCTCCCATTTCCTTTTTATTTACAGCAGGCATTAATGCCAACACTGGATGGAGTTTCCTTTTGACAGGCCATTAAAGGAAAAAGGGGAAGAGAGAGAGCGAAAAACCAAAACTTACTGTCTTGTCATATCAGTGCAGTGAAGAGACAACTGAGGTGACAGGCTGATCTAACTCGCTCTTTCTTCCTCGCGAAGAATTTTATTTAATTAAAATATTTTAAATTAGAAAACAGTGCTACTAGTCCACCGGGAGTCATAAGCATCTTTAAGAGCCAGTAAAAGCATTTTCAGAATAGGGCTTTAGCTGATGGCACTGGGTTAAGGTAGAATTTTTTCACTGTCTCTAGGAAATCAATGTAATTTCTCTTTCAACGATGCTCAAGGGAATTCCGTGTCTGTAATATTACTAGAAGGGTAACTATAGATTGGGATATAAGCAAATACAAGGAAGAGCCTTAAGTGTCATCTCAGATCTGTAAAGTCAAGTTTAAACCTCCCTTATTTCTTTGGAGAAAGAGGAAAGCAACCCTGACAGCCTGGAGCTGGCTTGGTGCTCACAAGTCAGCTGCAGTGTCCTCTAGCTAATGTAAATAATTTTATAGAATTCCACTGCCAGACAGGGGCACCTTGTGCAAAGGATAATGTCAAAACAAGACCCCCCTAATTATGTCTGAACACAGACTACATGTGAACATTATTCAAGCCACAAAATGATCAACTATTTCTTTAGCCCAGTTAATAGGAATAATGATGCTTGCTTCATTTCTCCTTCTTTCTAGCTGCTTCTAACTGAGATGCCCAATTATAACATTGTTCCTGTTTTGTGATAATACTCCACTCCAGAGCAGAGTTCTGTTTCCTTGAATCCAATCCCAAACCACCCGATCATACAAGCTCAAACAAGTCCTTTCTTACTCCTTTTTACTGAGATAACTCGTGATTCTTCATGGTATGTTCTCTGTAACTACAGCAAGTCAATAACCCTAACTTTGTTCATATATATATATGTCTATAAGATGTTGACACTTCATAGAATTGAGCATATGATGTTAAATAAGTTATCATTAGTGAAAAATCTACTTTCATTTCCTCCAACATCTGAATATTTCCTATATTACCTTTACTATTATTTTTCCTTGAGTTCACTAACTTTTCTAAGACCTCATAAAAACCTAACTTAGAAAAAAAAGGAAGGAAAACAAAATTAACTCAGTTTATCATTATTTTCTTTCTCTGGTGCTTCCTCATTTTTGGTCTCAATAATTAGGTTGGTTTAGGGCACTGGATGAATTTGAGAGCCTCTTTACTATTCTGAGAATTTTTTTTTTTTTCCTAGAGATTTTTGCTATAGGGCATGTGCACTTGCTAGAGAGACAGAGAAACAGAAAGTGAGAAATCACCTCCCAGGGGAGAGAGAGAAAGGGGATCATGCCACAGTTCATTCTCCTCCATTTTCCTCTCAGGATTTTGGGCATGCATGCACATGTACCTGGTGTGTTTTAAGCTGCCGGGTCCAAAACTTAAACCATGGTCGACTATGTAAGAGTCCAGCGACATAACCATTATGCCATCTGCTGGTCCCTCTTTGGAAATTTTTAAAGGTTTGTTTATTTATTTATTTAGGGAGAGAAAAAGAAGAAAAAAAGAAAGAAAGGAAGGAAGGAAGGAAGGAAAGAAAGAAAGAAAATAGGCACTCTCCACAGGGTCTCCACTCCCCAATCCACTCCAGCCTCAGCCAGCTGGATCATGGGCATCTACATGCACTGGTAGGTACAGAGAGGTTCTGAGATGTGCACTTGAGACCTTCCCATAAGGGTATAGATGGATTAGCACTGTACCACATTTTGGCTCCTACCCTTCGACAATTTTACTACCTGAGCAGTAATAGCAAGAACACGTGGATCAGACAAACAGCAGCCGTGAAACATATCTGATCAAAAATATAGTGGGGTTATGATGAAATTCTAAATTGAGTACACTTTTGTTTAGCTCACTAGGCAGGTCTCGTGCCTTGTTTCAGACTCAGTAGTGTCAGAGAGTTTGTTAGGGCAGCAACCATCTCTCTTCCCTTTCACATTATCATCTCTCAGCTTTAAATGACTATTTTAGCCATCATTGTCCACAACGGAGAGGCCATGAAGAGGGCCCCTGTGGCAGCAGAAGGACATGTTAAGTGATGATTGTATAGGTTCAGACATTAATGTCTTCTCCACCACCCCTTGAAATACCAGCCTGGTCAACTGTCATATACTCCTTAAACCCAACTAATGGCATCACTGACCACCTCTCTTTCAGACTGAGTTCTATATTTGCCTTGGGAATCGCTATCGTTCTTGATCCTAAACTAGGGTAACTTAAAAAAGTCTTACACATAGCTAGCTTAGCATCAGGTCAACCTGAGCCCATGAACAACAGGCCTCTTACTTGGGAACAGTTTTACTGACTAGATTGCTATTTAGCTTGTGTTACCTAATCCCCATCTCATTCATCCCTTTTAACTCTGGTTTCTCTGATAGTAAGGCTCAGATTTATTATCATCATCCTTTTAGAGGCAGGACTCTTGTTCTTGGACTCATACTTATTGTGCTCTATTGCTAGCTGACACATTTCCCCAACTGTCATGGTCTAACTATAGTCCTATAGTGGCTTCTTTCAAGTTGCTGTTCTGCCAGCCTTTAGCACTTGTTGCCTACCCTGCCATTGACCTACTTGACGGTACCTCATAATCATATACTTCAGATATTGTTTGGCCGCCCCCCACACCCCCTCGCTTTTCTTATCATGAGCATCATGTTCAAGGAAAGGTGGCATGGCTAATCTCTATTCCCATTGGGTGGCATAGTTTTCATTGAATCTATCAGTACAATCTGTCTTATCCTTTTTAAAATCTTTTTATTTCATTTCATGCCCTAAATTAGAGAGATGTGTCTTTGAGGAAAAAATAATCAACTGGTATAGATGCATATGAAAAAAAGAGGATTTAAAATTTGAATCACTGAGAGAATGATAAAGTCAATTTACTTTCGTTCGTAGCAGTAGCAATCAGGTGGCATCCAGTATAGATTAATACATAGGATTGGAGCCAAGAACAGAGTCAAGGATAAAGAGAAATGTTTGGCAGAATTTAGAATTTGATGGATACAAGATAAGGAGTCACTAAAGTTTTGTGACAAAGAAATAGAAAAATAGCATGTTTACAATGGCATTTAAAATGAATACTATAGAGACCACCTGATGGTATAATGATTACGTTGCTGGACTCCCACGTAGTTGACTGTGGTTCAAGTCCTGGACCTAGTGGCTTGGAACTCATGACAAGCAAGTGTGCATGGATGCCCATGGTCCCAAGAGGAGAATGGAGGAGAAGGGATTGCAGCATGGGAATCCCCCCTGAGGGATGATTTCTCACTTTCTGTCTCTCTGTCTGTCTCTATCTCTCTGGTGAGTGCACACACCCTATAGCAAAAAAACTTCTCTTTAAAAAAAATTAATAATATGATAGTGATAATATAAACTTGACCAGTACCTGGGTAGAGATCACGGTTAAAGTCATTAAAGAAAATGAGGTTTCTGATGCAGAGACTGCACAGATAATGTGAAATTGAATCTTGGAGCATGGTCATATTAGGAGATAGTGAAAGGAAAACTAGGCCCAGAATAGCTAAGAAAAGCTAGGATTATTCACAATTACTGAGACATGGAATCAACCTAAGTGCCCAGAATTGAAGACTGGATAGAAAAAATATGCCATGTATACACTATAGAATACTACTCAGCCATAAAGGACAATGAGAACCTGTCATGTGATACGAAGTGGATGAATGTAGAAGATTTAATGCTACTGAAGCAAGCCAGACTATGAAAGACGAACACTGTATGCCTCTGCTCAATATATACTAATATACACTTAATGCCTACACTCTATGGCAGAAATGGAAGGATTTGAAATATAATAGTAGGGGGGGACCAGCAGTTAGTGTAATGTCTATGTCGCTGGACTCCCGTGTAGTCGACTGCGGTTTGCGTCCCGGACCCGGTGGCTTAAAACTCACGCCAGGTGCGTGTGCGTGCATGCTCAAGATCCCGAGAGAAGAATGGAGGAGAAGGGATTGCAGCGTGGCCATCTCCCCTGGGGGGTGATTTCTTGCTTTCTATCTCTCTGTCTCTCTCTGCCTGTCTCGCAAGTGCACGCGGCCTATAGCAAAAACCTCTCCAAAAAAAAAAAGAAAAGAAATATAATAGTAGGGAGGGCAAGCATGAGATACCAGAGACAATATAAGAGTGAGTGGTTATTATGTGAGAGGGGCTCAGTCTGAAGACTTTTTAATAGATTTGAGAATGTAAAATTCTCTGTCAAGAATGACATATATGGTAATGTCCTTGATTTGACTATCACACACTACATGCAAGTTTTGAAAAACTATTGTATGTTATAAAGATGTGAACCAATTAAGTATAAATAAGAAATTATAAAATAAGTAAATAAAAAGGTAAAAACAGAAGTTAGGAAGCAGCAGAAATAAATCCAGAATATAGTCTTCATTGAAGTTAAGAAAGAATATTTAAAGAAGATGTCAAAGACAAAATGCACCAACAATTAAGGATATTATTTTGTTCAGGCTATTGGAATAGGGACCCCAAGTCTCAAGATCATAATGTATTGGCAGACTAGTTTTTTGTTAGACTTTTATATAAAGGAGTAGGTAGGTTATAGTGAAGTGATTTATAGCTGAGGGTTTCAGGTATTTTTTGTTGTTGTTGATCATGACAAATCTGGTCAATTAAACAGGATTTGTTTATCTGTGTATAGCTTACTTCAAAGGGACACAAAAAATTTCCTAATCTCAGCTATACATTCATGAGACAAAAAATGGGAAGTTGAATCTGTCTTATTTTGTCAGCAGATTCAGAGAAAAGGTCCGTGTGCCAGCTCATTACTGGTAACAAGGAGTTGCCACTCTCAGTGGGAGTCCTGAGAATGAGTGAACAGCAAATCACATGGAGAAGGGTGTTCCTTGAGGTGTACCATGGGGCATTTCTGTATTAAGACCCTTTCTGGAAGGTCTCCAAGGTCACTTTACACCCTAGAGTTTCTGTATGTATCCTAATGATATACTTTCAAATAAGTAGAGTCTTGAAAGTAGTTGCTAGAAATACACCTTGGAAAGTGGCTTTATTGGAAGGAAAAAAAATTGGGTGAAGAGAAGAGAGGAAGGGGCAAGTATTCAAGTGAGAGTATTATTATTATTTTAGAGTTTTTGCCATAGGACTCATAGACTCATTGTAGAAAGACAGTGAGAGACAGAGAGAGGAAAAGTGAGAAATTATCCCCAGGGGGATGGCCATGCTTCAATCTCTTCTCCTCTATTTTCCTCCTAAGATTTTGGGCATGCACAACAAATATAGGCTTGGAGTGTTTTTCAAGCCACCAGGTCCAGGAATAGAATACTGGTCAGTCATGTGGGAGTCCAACATCTTAACTACTATGCCATCTGCTGGCTCTGAGAGTATTATTAACTGCCAGAGCATGTATGATTCTATAGTTAGCATGAATCTTTATTCTTTAACTGCTTATTGTCCCAATTCCTTGAATAGCCACAGTGGTAACATTTTTCTCCACTAAATATAAGAGTTTGGAAATTATTTACTAAAAAGAGAAGAATCAGTAAAAATACTAACACTGCTTTTTTAGTATAGTTCTGGTTGTGTTCCAGTGAGAGCAATTGATTCTTAAAGCAATTTTTCACTCAAAGCAGCATCACAATTTGACAAGCCCTGGGAAGCCAAGGCACACAATGCTTGCAAAGCGAGCTGTCCCAGTAAGAGATGGGGATTGCATTTATTTACCCACACATTCGTGTACAATACAAACACCTTTTGTAGGGCTTTCTTGTTATAATAATATGTTTTAAATTAACTCCCAAACTGAGTTAAGTATTCACAGTTACTCTTTAGCATCCTGCTAGCACTGGAAAGTGGAGGAAAAAGATGAGGGGAATAATATTCATTTTATTTCCGCTTCTGCAGGACATAGAAATGATCTGTAATGGATTCCCAGATTGGGCAGCATTCGTAGTCATTTTAGCTACCTTTGAACATTCTTTATCCAGTAACTTTTTCATCATTTAGTTTAGGAAATCTACCATAATCAGTAACTATTCAGACTGAATTACTGATTTTAAAGGCCCTAGATTTTTTTTTTCTCTCTGCATACAATACCCACCAAACTTCCCACAATTTGAACATAATGCTGAAATTTGATAAAATGGTAACCCTCAGCTCTGGTTCTGCAAGCCTCAGAGCATCTAACGTTCCTTCTGTAACCCTTAGAAGTAAAATTCTATGGAATTACTTTGCGTTTTACAAAGAAAAATAGGAATGGAGGGAGTAAAGGAAAGAGGGAGGGAAAAATAGTCATATAACGCATTTGGAACTATGGGAGAGAGATGCAAATTAAAATCAAACAGCAGAATCTACTCATTCCCAAAGGCTGTGAAGGGCAATAGGATTTTATTAAAGGATCAGTGACATCCAATTAGCTGTGTGACTTTGGGCGAGTCACAGAGATTCCTTATCTTTCATTTTTCTTTCTCAAGAGGAGTAAGGGGCTGAAATCAGGTCATCTCTAAGGTCTCCTTCAAATTCTACTATTCCATAATTTTATGAACACTTATAAGCCAAGTCTGTGACAATATGTACAGATTTTGGATTTTTGTCCCGAATTATGTGGTTTAGCCATTTGCTTTGATAAAATTAGCACAACACCTGCCAAGTTTCTAGTATTCTTTGTGCCGTGGAGATAGAGCCATAAGGGAAAATTAAATGACAAAGATAAATAATTGTCTGGCTGATCTCAACTACTACCCAAACACGTCATGATGAATCATGGCAAGGCACAAGCTGAATATGATTCATAAATGTTTTAAAAAAATTTTTGTTTTAAAAAAATTTAAATGTTATCCAAGTCATAGATATTCATAAATAAGAGATATTTATTAGTGTGTTTCTTGTAGACTTAGAATTATGTCTAGATATGGCTCCTGTATTTTAACCCTGGAGTCAGGTAATCAAATTATTTCATCAAATATCAGATCATCGAGTTTGGCAAACCTAGATCTTCATTTGCTTTCAAAGGTAAATCTTGAAAATACCAACTTTGTGGTAAGGCGTATCAACTTCATGGATGGGGTTGTCGGCAAATGTGTTTTTCTGTGCAAAAATGTGTCATGACTTTTCCAATAATGCGATATATTAAAACATTACAAATGATTAGCTGAATTTTTAAATGGAAATCAGTATGACCTGGAAGACAGTTTATTAACTTTCTCAAAGTTTGATAGACACAAATTACTACCTGAGTGTACACATTTGTAACTAATCACTAGGTAAGGCCTAGGGTCACTCAATGAAAACAATGGGTTTAATATAAGCATCAAAGGAAAAACTAACTTTCGAAATGACTAGTACAGTGACTAAGCAATCTAGTTCAATAAATGTGAAAAACTGTAAGAAAGAAAAACTAAGAGACTAGATTCAATGAAAAATGACCAATATCAATCTGTTAAATTCTTTTCTCATATCCCAAGTAGGGACCTAAATAGTTAACATCAAATGCATGAGATATAATTTTTTTGAGAATTATTAATGTCTTTCAAAATACAACAAGAAAGATTATAGAAAATCCTTTATAAGGGGTGGGGTGGGGAGCAGGATGCTAACTTTAATCATGTTTGAACAAGATCCCCCTCAACCTATTACATTTCTTTGCCTAAAAATCTTTGAAGAGAACAACCACTTTCTAACCCCTTCTGAACCTTAATCCATTGGTCTGCTGGGATTCCCTATGTAAGAAGGCCCAGAAGTGAGAGTGTTGTACATAAATAGAAAAAATAACCTCATCAGAGCAGTCTTTCCCAGAGCTTTCTCCCCCAGCATGTGGCCTGTCCTGTCATAACTGCAAGTCTTCCTGAAAATGAATGTTCTTTCTCACAGTGGCCTAGCCCTTGTGGTCCACATTGCTGAGATGCTATGTTCCACAGGCTGGGACCACATGGAAGGCCTCGGGTTGATTCTTGGCGCAATCTACAACCTGGTGCAGTGGCACACACCTGTTATTATCCCAGCAACTCAAGGAGGCTGAGGCAAGAGAATTGCAAGCTTGAAGCTGTTTTGGAAAACATAACTAGACCTTGTCTATCTGTACTCTTAGCTGGAAGTCTGAGACAGAAAGGTCAAGACATGATGAGACCCTGTCTTTTTTTTTTTTTTTTTGAGAGGTTTTTGCTATAGGGCACATGCACTTGCCAGAAAGATAGAAAGAGACAGAGAGACAGAAAGCGAGAAATCACCTCCCAGGGAGGATGGGCACACCACAGTCCCTTCTCCTCCATTCTCCTCTTGAGATCTAGGGCATGCATGCACACACACGCACCCAGCATACATTTAAGCCACCGGGTCCAAGGCTCAAACTGGTCGACTACATGGGAGTCCAGTGACATAGCCATTACACCAGCTGCTGGTCCCAAGACCCTGTCTTAAAGAAAAAAGTTCTGGGTCAACCGTGTGGCCTAGTGGTTGAAGGTGCTGGATCCCACATGGCTGACTATAGTTCAAATCCTAGCCCCAGTGGCTTGAAAAACATACTGGAGGTATGTGCTAGCATGCCCCAAATCTCAACCATCTAAATAAATGGAGAAGGGAACCAGCAGTTAGCATGATGGCTATGTCGCTGGACTCCCACGTAGTCAACCGCAGTTCATGTCCCGGACCCGATGGCTTAGAACTCACGCTGGGCACATGTGCGTGCATGCGTGCCCAAGATCCCGAGAGGAGAATGGAGGAGAAGGGATTGCGGCGTGACCATCCCCCTGGGGGGTGATTTCTCGCTTTCTGTCTCTATGTCTCTCTTTGTCTGTCTGGAGAGCGCACGCACCCTATAGCAAAAACCTCTCCAAAAATAAAAGAAAAGAAAGAAAGAAATGGAGGAGAAGAGATTGTGGTATGATCTTACCCCTTTAGGAGGTGCTTTCTCCTTTTCTGTCTCTCTGTCTCTGTCTCTCTCTCTGGTGAACATACGCACCCACAGGCAGTAACAAATATAACTAATAATAAATTTTTAAAAATTTCTTTCTCACAATAAAGTTGAAACTCTCATCATACATAATCATTTTCCTTAAGCTTAAGGGATTTATTATTATTATTATTATTATTATTATTATTATTATTATTATTTTGGAGAGGTTTTTGCTATAGGGTGCGTGTACTCGCCAGACAGACAGAGAGAGACAGAAAGTGAAAAATCACCCCCCAGGAGGGATGGCCATACCACAATCCCTTCTCCTCCATTCTCCTCTCGGGATCTTGGGCATGCACACACATGCGCCTGGGGTGAGTTTAAGCCACCGGGTTCAGGATTCGAACCAAGGTTGGCCACATGGGAGTTCAGTGACATAGCCATTATGCTAATTGCTGGTCCCTATAAATGTATCTTTCTGGTCCATTTAAGTGTCTTACTCAATATGCCCTATGTCTTTTCGTTTTCCAGTGAGAGTTCTTTCCAAATTTTTCATGCATTTAAGTATAGACTGCACCCTTCAATTCTCTGTAAACTCACCACCAGTTTTACCCATGGCCAGATTTTTCACATTAATGTTATCTGCCTGGCCTTCAAAGCAATTGAATTTATAGAGTTTTGCGAGATGTAGGTAAGATTTTCTCCTAGTGAGGGTTCTCCTCATTGGGAGTCTATGAAGTGAGGAGAGGCAGTCTTGAAACTGCTGAAGTGCGTCTTGTAAACTTGTTTTGAGTATTAAACATATTTAAGTATATAGAATTGATATTGACCTCCTAGAATTAAATGGTAAATTAATTTGTTTTAAAACAATGTAAGTTTGCTATATAATTCAGTATTTTCACCCGAAAGCCTATGTCAAATAAGGTATACTAATGAATGAAATCATAAAATACTTTTTAATGTTCAAGGTAACATATAGACATTAACTAATTTGCTTTTTACAATATTAATATAAAAAAAGATGCTACTGGATAACCAGTTATGTCATAACTGTCATTTATCACAAACTAAAACCCCAAACAGAATTCTCATTGTTTTAATGTATTTTGCAAGTGTATGTAAACACATACATAAAAGGTGTCTTCAAAAAGTTCATGAAAATGCATATTATAAATTTTATTTTTTTACATGAAAATAAACTCACACATTAATTCTGTCATTAGGTCCCCTTGTATATCTCAGCAATCAATTTATATATTCATTTTGAATACCATTTCCAAACTTGTTTTATTTCACCCCAGGCCAAAAGATCCACTTACTAGCTCCATTTATTAGATAGTTAAGTTAAAGAGCTTAATAAAAGTAGATAGTACAGTATTCTACAGATATTATTGTTTCCTTGAAAGTTAAAAAGAATAATTAACATACCTGTAACAACTTCTAAGGATGCATATGGTTTGGGAACGACAATCTAAAATGCTGATTCACTTTAATATGTCAAGCAATGTAGACCCTTATAATTGCCCTGTAAAATACATGGCATCCAAGGTAGGCTTTCTAGAAAGTCACATTTTAAGTAAACTCAGAAAACTTTGTCACCTACCTGTTTTTTTCTTACAGAATTCATAGACTATACATTGACTTTTTCCTATGAGAATTGAAGAGTTAAACTAAGTGACACATATGTGCGGTTTCAATTCTGTTTGGAGATAATGGAAATATTTTTGGCTATATTTAAAATGCATTTGTGAGACCAGCATGTGGCATAGAGATTATAGTGCTGAACCCCACATGCCCCAGCACACAGTTCAAGTCCCAGACCTGGTGACTTGAAAAATCATGGCAGGCTGGGACCAGTAGGTGGCATAGTGGTTATATCACTGGGCTCCCATGTGGCCAACTGTGGTTTGAGTCCTGGACCCCTGGCTTTAAACACACCAGGTATGTGTGCATGCATGCCCAAAATACCAGGAGAAGAATGAAAGAGACGGGACTGCAGCATGGCCATCCCCCCCGAGGGATGATTTCTCACTTTCCCTTTCTCTCTCTCTCTGTTTCTGACTCTCTCTGAGCACACGTGTCCTACAGCAAAACACTAAATAAATAAATAAAATGTATTTATTGACTTAGACCTGGCTAAAAAATTGATTCATAAAATACTTAAAGGAAGAAAATGACAATATTTTTTTTTTCTGATTTGTTGATCAGTATTAAAAAAAAAAAAATGCTCTTGGGAGCCAGCAGGTGGTGTGGTGGTTAAGGCGCTAGGCTCCCATATGGCTGACCACAGTCCGATTACCAGACCTGGTGGCTTGCTTTCTCTCTTTCTCTCTTTCTCTGGTAAAATAAAAAAATAATAATAATAACAAATAAAATCAAACAAACAATTTTAAAAAATGTTCTTAGTATCAAGTTTCTTTCAAAGAGCTCTGGCTCATTCCACTCTAAAATTTGGTTTAGTTCAACTCCTTAATAAAACTTATTAAATATTGTTTTGAACTAAATTTCCAAGACACATAAATGCTTTTGGCTAAGGCTGGTCAGCTTCTTCAACTTCTTTTTTTGGCCCATGATTACAGGGCATACAAACAATTTTTATTATAAATGACTCTTTATAATCAAACTATAAAAATAATTAGGTAATAAAGTTCTGTCAAAAATGAACACACAAAAAGGTACAAAAGTTTATGACTTTTGTGCACTCAAATGATTTAAGAAGACAGACCAAGTTTTGTTTTGTTTTTCTTTTTCTTTTCCATTTTCATGTTTGGTAAGATCATTAAACCAAACTAGCGCTTTCACTTCCCCAGCCAATACGGTTTGTAGAGGCACAAAGATGAGGCACATTTTTTGGGTTTTGACTGCCACCTATACCTGTCTCTCAGAGAGGCAGCATGATTAGAGAGTAGAATGGTCTGTTCTGGGTCAGGAGTTCTGTTTCAGAACAGCCTTTTCCAGTTTCGTGACAATAAGCAAATTACCTAACCTCAAGGCTTCAATTTTTTTTTTAAATCAAGAAATGTAGTGATAGTTAAAATATCTCTTACTTCCTTTCAGGCTCTAGGGTTTTACAGTTCTATCATAGCTCAACATTCTTCATTCTCCTCTTGGGATCTAGGGCACACATGCACATCATAGCTCAACATTCTTAAAGAAAACTATAAAATACTCTACAATGAAGTTTGTGCAGGTGCGTATGTGTATGTATGCATGTGCGCATATAAATGTATTTGTAATTCCCTTGGGAGAAAAGTTCTTATGTCAAAAAAAAAAAAAAGTACAAAAGAATTTTAAAATCCATGATAGAGGGGCCAGCAGGTGGTGTAATGGCTATGTTGCTGAACTCCCACATAGTCGATCACAGTTCAAGTCCTGGACTCGGTGGCTTAAACTCAAACCAGGCGTGTGTGTGAGTGTGTGCCTAAGATCCCTAGAGGAGAATAGAGGAGAAGGGATTTTGGCGTGGCCATCCCCGCTGGGGGGTGATTTCTCGCTTTCTGTCTCTCTGTCTCTGTCTATCTTTCTGGCAAGCACACGCTCCCTATAGCAAAAACCTCTCAAAAAGAAAAATTCATGATAGAGAATTTATATATGCATTTGCGAGACAGAGAGGGGTTTGCCTTCCATCAGGTTCCATCACATTTTTAGGGTTTGCCTTCCATCAGGTTCCATCTTAGTCCTCTTAGTCCTGTCCTTGAGGCTGCCAGGATCCTAGGCACATGTGCATATGCCCAGTGTATCTTCAGGCCCATCAGGTCAGTGACTTGAACTGTGGTTGGCATGTGGCTTCCAGTTCCTCACTGCTGTGAGCTACTGACTGTGTCACAGATTATGGTCTTCAAAAATAAATTTCGGGGAGCTGGCAGGTGGCTTGGTGGTTAAAGGTGCTGGACTCCAACAGGGTCGACTGGGGTTTGAGTTCCAGACCTGCTGGCTTGCTTTCTCACTTTCCCCCTCTCTCTCTCTCTCTCTGTCTTTCTCTGGTCAATTAAAATAGTAATAATAATAATAATAATAATAAATACAGTTGAATAAAATGATTCGTTAAAACAATAAAAATAAATAAATAAATTTGGAATTGTTTGGAAAAAAAGTGCTATGAGCCAACATTGCAACTGTGGTAATGACTCTCAAGTTTTTGTTTTGAATTTGAACTCTTTATTTTACTTTGGTCGATTAAAAACTGACTTATTCATTGTAATAATGGCGAGGAAATAAAGTTAACATCATTTAATTTCATATTTACCTTAACTTATTTCAAAAATTATTGAAGGCCACTACAAAAGCCTCATTGGTTATAATTATTGATGTTTCTGCAGGAGGAAGTAGAATGGGGGGGGGAGAAAATAGACTACTAGTTTTTGAGTGTTGGGTAGGCACTCTGTTTGGATAATGTTTGCATTTTCAAGGTTAGTCAACCTGTACTTTTTTTTGGCTTTTCTTATATTATTATATCCTCATTTTCTGATCAGAGTTAAAGACCCTACAGGAACATTTCTGGAGAGGAGCTCTCTTAGTCATTTATTTGGGAAAGTTTTTTCCCCCTTTGGGAAATGTCTTTTCTTTTTTTTTTTTTTTTTCTGGCTATAAGAAGGTTAAATTTGATAACTAAAATAGATTGGGTAACTTTTTAAGTGGATTCTTGAGTGAATCTAAAAAATTAAGCAATTGTTTAGTGGATTTCCAAAATTTACATGTCGGATCAAAATCCAACAAATTTTAAATCCAATAGGTTGGATTAATGCCTGGAAATGAAACAAAGACAAAAACATTCTGAGCTTTAAATTTTATAAAGTGCTTCATAATAACATTCTCGGTCCCCCAAACAACCTGCAATTAGATGAGGTAGACATTATTATCCATTTATATATAGCTTAGTAAACTGAGGGAAAGAAAGGAAAGGGAACTTCTCTGAGGCCATAGACTTAACTGGTGACAGAATCAATAGTAAAATACAAATCATTTTGTCCTAGGTTTAAATTTTGGAGGGGAAGAGTAGAAATGTGTGTGGTGTGTTAGAGATATATGAGGACTCATCATACTGCCTCTGAGTTTTCTTTTTGGTTAAATTTGTGTCTTTCATCCTTTCAAACCCTGAAGTAAGCAGTTTCATAACAAAGATATTAAGAGAATAGGACTGTTCTGTTTCAAAAGCTCAGAAAGTGAGGAGTAGAGACACAGGTGGTATTGGTAGCATTATCCTAACATCCAAATGCTGCACATTGGTTCACTGAAAGACATTCAAAATGTGAAACATGGCAATGAAAAGAGTAAAATGGGAATCTCAGTGACCACCAAAAGCCATGATCCAGGCTCCAGACTGACATCTGCTACACAGCTTAAGAGGAAGCCCATGTAAGTAACAAAAGGGCCATATGTGAACTAGCTGCCAAATGCCTTTTTATTGCTTTCCTTTGAGCTTTTGAAGAGATGATGCTTAATATTCAAGAAAGATGAAAATAAAAAGGGAAAGAAAGCAAACACCCCAGCCCAGTGGTGACTGGTAGAGTAATTGTGGGCATGGCCCCAGGATGATAGCAGCTTCTATTTAATCAATGTTGACAAGGCTGGGGAGAGCTGGGCAGGTCCCAAGAGGTAATGTTTTACTCGGAAATCCACTCAACCTAATTTCAGTAATGTAGGGCTGTGGAGGGGCCTGGACAGGAGCCAGGAAACAGGGCCATTAGAGCTCAATGTAGGCGATGGCAGCTGGGAACACCGCCATGCCTCCAGCAGCACTGCAACCGGGCTGCCTGGCTGAGTGTGCAAGCAGCCGCTGCTGCATATGCTCCTGGTTCTGCTCACCAGCAGAATGCAGACTTGCCATTCTCACCCTTTCGAGGAAATGAATGGAATGCATAAAGGCCAAGGTTGTTTTCGGAAATGTCATCAAGGATCAGAGAGCCAGTTTGACATATATCTTTCAAGGATCACTGTAAAATTGTCCAGACAAATCCTTTTAGTCTTTTAAGGCCATCACTACATTGCTTCAAATAGGTACAGTAATACAGATCATGAGAACTATGAGAATTTTCCATTGTTTTAAAACTTGCGAGATTCATCCAAGATACTCAACTTTGCAAAGCTAAGAGAGGTGACTCAGGAGAAATGCTGCCCCTTTGGACTGATCTCATTTTGTATACTATTCTTCTTTTCTTTACCACCTTTGCTCTAACAAACAACGTCATTAGAGTAATTACTAGCATATAAATTCTAAGAAGGAAAAGGTTTTGCTTCTTGTTTCATTCTATATCATCCCTGCTGTATTTGCACTTCATAGACATGTATAGCACATCATAAGGCTCAGTCATTTTCATTGGATGAGTAAATTAATGAACGAACATATTTTTCTTTCCTTTTGGAAGCAGCCTTTATTTCTGAAACACTGAGAATATATGACTACAGTATATGATGTTGACTTTCTCCTTTTAAGTTCACACAAAAAGGATACAATTCATGGAGGCTACAGGTGAATCTGATGATTTCTAAGAGGACTTTGGACTTCAAAGAGCAATGTCTTTTCCAGAGCTAAAATGCCATAATATGGGTAGGTTATATCTCTGTCGGAGTCTAACATCATCTGTCCAAATTGACTGCATACAGTTTTTGAGACTAACTGGTAAGCATACCATTGCAAATGTGCAGAATAGGTCAAACAAATTTTGAGTCCCTAGCTCAAACCTCATACAAATAAGGTTGTTTATTCTTCAAAATATGACCGTATACCATTTGAAAAACTCACCCAACTTCATATTTAAAGAAAAGAATAATTTTTTTCCTTTTAGCCCAAACTACTAAAACACATCATCAGCTTGTGTTTGTTTTGGATGCATTATATATTATTTTATAATAGAACGGGATTGGAGTTTGATCTTTCCCTGGTGAAGACTGATTTGAGGAAAAGCTCTTACAAGTATATAATAGTAATGACTGGCCACATGATAGGTAAATAGAGAGTCTGTGTGTCTCAGTCTGTCTATTACAACAAACTACCATAAATTAGGTGGTTTATAAACAACAAAAGTTTGTATCTCCCAGTTTTGGAAGTAGAAGGTCGAGACACCAGTGGATTCAGTGTCTGTTGATGACTGACACTGTCGGTTGGCATAGATGGTACCTGTTAGCTATGTTCACATGGTGGAAGGGACCAGCTAGTTCTATTTTTCTCTTTGGACTCTCTTTTTAGAAACATTTTTGCTATAGAGTGCATGCACTCACTAGAGAGAGAGAGGAGAGAGAGATAACTTCATAGGGGAAGTGGCCATACTACAATCTCTCCTCCATTGTCCTCTCAGGATGAATTTTGGGCTCACATGCACATGTGGCAGCATGTTTTTCAAGCTGTCAGGTCTGGGACTTAAATTGCACTGTTGGCTGTGTGGGATTCAGCCACCTGAACTACTATGTTACCAGCTGGCCAATCTCTTTGATCTCTTTAATAAGGACAATAATGTCAATCATGAGTGCTCTACACCAAGGCCTCCCAAAGGCCCCACCTCCTAACATAGTACCTTGAAGGTTAGGATCTCAATATATGAATTGTGAGAATGTGGGGGCACAAACATCCAGACCATAAATAACACTGTGGTTCATTTAATTTTACTTTTGCTCTAATGTCTTAGCCAAAATAATTAATAATAATAATAATAATAAATAGGTTTTTACGTTTAATATAAGTAAAAGTATATGCAGAGGTACACTGAAAAAGACACAATTCCACTCCAACTTATTGGATATCAGCTGTCACACCAGCAGCTTCAGGCTTTCCTCATTTCTAACTCTGAGCCTGGTTGCTCCCACCCTCTAGTTCTATGTCAGTTGGCACTGAAAATCTCACTTCAGTCTTTTAGCATCTACAGCCTCTTAAGTAATAACTGCCTCAGAGGGAGGTTGATGCTCTAGATGAGGAATGTGAGTATTTACCCTAATTAGATCATGGTAATTGGAATGACCAGCTGGCCTCAGCCATTCATCTGTCATTGACACTCACCATGATGATCAAAGATTTCCTACAAAATACTAAAGATTACACATTAACTCATTTCTAGCATTTACAAATTATGTAATTAGTGCTGGAAAGCATCGAGACCAGATTTCATAGTATAGAAAACTAAAGTTCGGTTCTTCCCTCCATTTTGAGCTGCCTTTTTTTGTTTTGTTCTTGTTTTCACAATTTTTTTATTGAGATAAAATTAGCACAACATTAAGTTCACAGCTTTAACCACTGTAAACTATACAGTAAAGTAGCTTTCAGTACATTCAAAATGCTGTACAACCATCACCACTGTGATTCCAGATATTCATTGCTTCTAAAAGAAATCCTATAATCTGCTAACCATTAAGCTGCTTTCAACAAGATGGTTTTTAGACTCATGGACTGCAGAACGCTAAGCCTGCAGACTTCCTGCTCTATTTCCCATTCTGAGCCCACCCGTCCTTCCTGAGCAAAGCTAAAAGCAGGAAAAACAGTATAAAGTAGAAGCTTCCTAGATGGCTGTGTCTTAGTTTGGAATTTGTGGCCTTAGGTATACTATTTAATCTATTTAATCTGTGCATCAGCTTCTCCAGCTGTAGAATGGGATGATTAAGGCAGCTGTGAGTATTAAATGAAATGATACAGGCATACTTCAGACTGTTCTGAGCATATAGTAAGAGCTCCAAAAATAGCTTTAGTTAATTACTTTATAGGAAAGGCCGGGTAAATCATCATTACTGTTTTATTCTGGGCAGCAACACTGTTATATAGAATAGGTTGCAAAATATAGATAAATGACTCTATGGTCAATAAGATTTATGATAGTAACGACCTAATTAGAGTTGATACCAGTGGGAGAAGAAACAAGTTAACTTTATCAAGAAGTTCTCTCTGACATTCAGGCTCTAATGGACCAGTTTATACAAAATTTGAATTCTGTTTATAATAAGTTCCCCTTTGTCTAAGGTTAAAACCATTCCCACGGGGCCGCCAGGTGGCTTGGTAGTTAAAGAACTGAACTCTCACATGGCCGACTACAGTTCAAGTCCTGGGTCTGGTGGCTTGCTTTCTCACTTTCCCTCTCTCTCTCTCTGTCTCTATGGTCTCTCTCTCTGGTCAAATTAAATAATTATAATATAATAATAAATAAAATAAAATAAAATAATTCTTAAAAAAATAATAAATCCTTCCCCATAGTCATATGCAGTCTCCCTTAAAGAAGACTGTAGCTAGAGTAGGTATATGGCCTATGTTGACTATGGTTTTCTTCATTTGCAAGGAAGAGTTTAAAAATATTATTTTGAGTTCTTAGGTTAGCTTACCTTACATTTGTGGTCATGTAATATCATTAACTTTACGTAATTCCACCTTCTATATCTTTTCTCACCATAATTTCTGGGTGACTTTACAAGTTTCACTGACTTTACTGTCTTGACCCATTTCATTTCTGAGTTATGACTATTTTTCTTTCTATGCAAAAATGCATCATGACATTCCCAACAACCCAATAGTTATCTAATCACCTAAAATAAAGATGGCCCCATTGCTCAGCATTCAATAATATCAAGTAAAAAAAATTACTCTTACTTCACATAAAATAAAATGTATAAATAATGGGAAAATCTGGACAAGTAGAAGATCTAAGTTTTAATCCTGTCTTGATCATGAGCAAACAATATGATACAGATAAAGTCTCTTCATGTGCCTGGACTTCCGTTTCCTACCTGTAAAATGAGGCTATCCATTCATTCTTTCACTAGACAAATATTTATTGAGGATCTTCCCTGCTTTAGGTCCTATGCTGGACATGGGAGGGTCAAAGTTGAACAAAAGTAGATATTAATATTACCCTCAGAGTTTATGGCTCACTACCCAGAAGATTTTAAAAATCCCTCTTGGGACCAGTAGTTAGTGTAATGGCTATGTCACTGGACTCCCATGTAGTCGACCATGGTTTGAATCCTGGACCAGGTGGCTCAAACTCATGCCAGGCATGTGTGTGTGCATGCCTAAGATCCTGAGAGGAGAATGGAGGAGAAGGGATTGCAGCATGGCCATCCTCCCTGGAGGGTGATTTCTCACTTTCTGTCTCTCTGTATCTCTCTGTCTTTCTGGTGAGTGTACGTGCCCTATAACAAAAACCTCTCAAAAAAACAACAACTGTGTTTAACTGTGGTGGTCTTATTTAGATATAAATGTTCAATTATATATAAATAGATAGTTGGCTGCTTTGAAAGACATACATTTTTAAGAGCTCTTCTAGTGGTCTAAATGGCCCCCATTTCTAGGAAAATGTTAGATCAAGATTAGAATCTCAACACCATCACCCAACACCAAATCCATTCTATTTAGCATCACTAATTTTAGCTCCTTCACAAAGCATAGCTCTATTACACTTTCTTGCTCAAGTGCTTGGTAAACCTGTCCATGACAGGTGTCCTAAACCTGTCCTCTCTTATGTGCAATTTTGCTTTCCATGATTTTAGTTATTTGAAAATAATAGGTGGACAATTCTAGAAATAAACAATTCAAGAGTTTTAAATTATGTGCTGCTCAGAGTAGCATGATGAAATGTTGTGCCATCCAGCTATCCACATGGGTTGTGAATCATCTCTTTGTCAAATGTATCTATGCTGTGTAAGGTACCTACCTGTCAATCACTTAGTTGTCTCAGTTATCAAATCAACTGGTGAATATCACAGGGCTTGTGATTAATAAACCTCACTTTATAAATTAATTTTAAATTAAAATTTATTATAGATATGTACACATAGGAAAAACATTTACCGGGGTTGGTGCTATCCATAGTTTCAGGCATGCCCTGGGGGTCTTAGATGGTATTCTCCACAGGTAACAGGGGACAACTGTAGCTTTAAATTAAGTACTAATTTGTTAATCTAACAAGATTTCTGTACTCCAGCTTATCTTCCGAAGTAAAATTAGCAGCTAGTAGATGTTAAGAGAAATAGTTTTATTTTATAGGATACAGGCATTTTCAAACTCAAGAGCATGCAGGAAAAAGTTCACATAGCAGGCCTGTTACTGCTGTTCTCAGAAAGGCTTGCTTGTAAGTTGACTCTTGACTGGCATTTGGTAACTTGGATTTTAACAGGTTTCTCATTGTTCCCTATTTGATAGAGTAATTCCTTATGCCTAAAAGTTTTGTGCAAACACTGTCATTTATACAGAACATCTGTTTTTCTTTTTGGAGTCTGGATTCAGGCTAGCAGAGGGTGCCTACTTGACCAGATGCCATAATCTATCATTTCTAGACTTACAGGTTCAGGTGAGCTTCCCTGGTGAATGATATCTCACATGTGTGGTTGTGGTCTATTGCTGGAAGGATTAAGCATATCTTGTAGGACTTTTTGGGGAGAAGAATCTTCAAAGCTTATGTTTGATTTCCTCTAAATTTTAGCTTTCGTTCCATGAAACTTTTTTGCTCCATGAAACATTTCCCTTTACTTTTCTTCTTCCTCTCTGTCCTTTCAGTATGATAAATTATGGACTATATGCTGGGTCCTGTAAGTCCTAAGAAATCATTGAATCTGGGTGGGGACAGTCTGTAGACCCCTGACATGAAAAATGTATTTGTTGGTATCACAAGTGGTTTTGAGGCAAACAAACTCTCTTTCCAGAAACTGGCGTACTAATAAATGATCTTATAGCATAACGTGAATTGACTTGAGTTCGATAGAGAACCAAAAGGTGGGAGGGCAGGGAGGCGGGTGGGGAAGAGGGAGGACTCAGCCTTCAAAAATAAACAACGTCCTCCTTGTTAAGCAAAAAGGACCCACCGTCAGTTTCTTACGTGTCTCCTATCGAATCAACTGGTACAATGTCACAGTGCTTGTGTGCAATAGCCCTTATTTTAAAAATTAGACTTTATTATAGAATGTACATACAGGAAAAATCACATACAGGGGTTGCCCGATAGATATGTGCTCGGCTGTAGGAAACCGAAAACCACTGTGATGCTTTAAAAAGGTTAAGTTATTTATCTCGCACAATAAAAAATCTGGGGGAAATGTGTTCGGGAGTGGTCTTGTTGCTCAATGATGACCTTTTTCCTTTTCCTTCTGCTCCACCATTCTTAGTGTATACTTTCTTCATGGTCACGAAATAGCTGTTACACTACTAGGTATCATTTAATGTCCCGTCATCGGAAATGTGAGTGTGTAAAGGATGCAGAACAACCCAGTTCTCTCGAGGGAATTCTGTCTCTATTCTGTCACATGGTTGCTTGTAGCACCAAGAGGACCTGGAAGTTCCATATTCCATTTTTTTAGTCTTAATAGTGCTATAAATAAGACAGAAGAGAGTTGGAGTGGGTCCTCTGTTCTGTTATCTACATAATTATCTGTCCCAATTATTCTGACACTAATGGAATACAAACACAAAACTGTTGATTCTCTGTGTGAAGATCTGGGATCGTAAGACCAAGAGGTTAAAAACCAGTCGTTTCTGCGTAGAGGAGCCCTTGTCCCTAACGTCACACCTTGGTTTCTGAATGCTTCTCCATGTGCCACAGAATGGCTTCCTGCGGGGACACTCTTCTGAACTTTGAAATTATATGATGGAGAGCAATGTTCTCTTGTTTATCTTAAAAGAAGAAATGCATTGTACCTTTGTTTAGCCGTGGAGACAAAACACTAACACTCTTTTTATTTTTTTTTTCCCCTCCCACTCCATCTCGTTTTCTTTCTCAGAAGCTGTAGATGAAACCAAACCTAAGGAAAGTGCCCGGCAGGATGAGGGTAAAGAAGAAGAACGTGAGGCTGACCAAGAACATGCCTGAACTTTAAGAAATGGCTTTCCACGTCCCTCCCCTCCCCTCTCCTGAGCCCTGTCTCTCCCCACCCTCTTCTGAACTCCACTCTGAAGTTTCCCTTCCTGTCCTACTCACGTCTGTGAGTCTGTCCTCTCCCACTAGCCCTCTTTCTCTCTGTGTGGCAAACATTTCAAAAAAAAAAAAAAAGCAGGAAAGATCCCAAGTCAAACAGTGTGGCTTAAACATTTTTTGTTCCTTGGTGTTGTTATGGCGAGTTTTTGGTAATGATGATCCAATCATTTGGGAAATTCTTGCACTGTATCCAAGTTTTTTGATCTGGTGCGTGTGGCCCTGTGGGAGTCCACTTTCCTCTCTATCTCTCTCTGTTCCAAGTGTGTGTGCAATGTTCCGTTCATCTGAGGAGTCCAAAATATCAAGTGAATTCAAAACCATTTTTGTTTTCCTCCTTTTCAATGTGATGGAATGAACAAAAAGGAAAAAAAATTCAAAAACCCAGTTTGTTTCAAAAATAAATAAATAAAGCAAATGTGCCAATTAGCGTAACTTGCGGCTCTAAGGCTCCTTTTTCAATCTGAATATTAATAAACCATGAGAGTAATCAAACCCCAGCGGCTCTGTGTTTCTGTTCCACCTTCTTGTTAGTTGGCTTGACGTATAAGGGTCATATATTTTGTCTTTTCCCTGGCCTCAGTCTGGCACCCACAACCCTGGTAAAGAAGCACAGGCAAAGCTGGTTCTGGGCTGCACCAATGGCTCAGTCCTTGCTGAAATTGTCAGGCACTGCGTCAGCTTGCTAGGGCTGTTGTAATAAAGAACCGCAGGTTCGAGTTCCAGACCCGGTAGCTCAAACTCACACCAGGCGCGTGTGCATGTGTGCCCAAGATCCTGAGAGGAGAATGGGGGAGAAGGGATTGCAGAGTAGCCATCCCCCTTGAGGGGGTGATTTCTCACTTTCTGTCTCTCTGTCTCTCTCTTTTTCTGGTGAGTGCACATGCCCTGTAGCAAAAAACTCTCCCCCCAAAAAGAAAAAGAAAGAAAGAAAGAAAGAAAGGAAGGAAGGAAGGAAGAAAGAAAGGAAAGAAAGAAAGAAAGAAAGAAAGAAAGAAAGAAAGAAAGAAAGAGAGAAAGAAAGAAAGAAAGAAAAAAAGCAGGCTGGGTGGTTTAAACAGATATTTATCATCTCACAATTCTGGAGTCTAGACGTCTGAAATCAGAGTTGACAGAGCTCGTTCCTTCTGAAAGCCACAAAGGAGGCAGCTGTTCCAGGTCTCCTCGGCTTACACCAATGGCCACCTTCTTCCTTCACATCTTCCTTCTGTGCACGTCTTTGTGTTAAATCTGCTCACCCCCATTTTTAAGCTACAAGTCATACCGACCTGAATCGCCTCCCTTTCCCTTGATTACCTCTGTTAAGACCTGTCACATTCAGGGGTCCTGAGGGCAGGGACTGCCACCCGTGGATTCAGGAGGCAGGAGGGCACCGTTTAGTCCATAACGCACACAAAGACTTGCTGTTACTAAAATAGCATCAGAATGGCCTCATGATTCAGGAGATTTGTTTATCCAAAGGACGTTTATTCCGTGTTTTTCTAAATTAAGTATTATAAAGATGTACACAACTTTTAGAAACCTCTGGACTTTTGTTTAGATGATTTATTTCAATCCAAGTGTTGAGTTAATCCATTCTATTTTCTAAAGTTTATAAACTTCCGTTGGGTGGACAAACAGAAAAGGCAACCATCAGACTTTTCATTAGTTATAACCATTATACCTGCTGCTGCTGACACTATATAAAGAAAAGGTCCCTATATATAGTACATTGCTAGTCCTCTTCCAATTTCTTTCCAGTTCCAGTTTTCTAAATGCCTTCTGTTAGAAGGTAAAGAATTTCCATGAGGACAAAAAAAAGCAGTCCCTAAATCCTGAAGAAACTATGCTATTTATTCCTTCCTAAATTTCCTAAACCAAGACCGATGCAAATTCTTAGCAGGTCATGGCCTCCTTTCACCGTGAGTCTTCCCATAGACACGTAGGGCCTGCAGACTCTACTCAAGCTTCCCAGACTTACCTACATACAGGCTTTCTCAGCTGGGAGGAGAAAACCGAGTCAAGGAGGAAGCCCTAGAACGATGACTATCATGGACATAAGTCACGTCAGGAAATACAGTTTGTATCTTGGTAATTCTGCTCTGCTTAGTGTGGAACAGGGAGTCAGTGCCTAGTTCATGGTTCAGACAGATACATGAAGAATGAGTACTCATGAGGTCAAGGGGTCTTTCCTTGGTTACTTACACTAAGCAGAAGTTTAATTTAAAAAAAATGTTTTTAGGTTTTTGCCATAGGACATGTTCATTTGGTAGAGATGGAGAAAAAGACAGAGGGACAAAATGAGAACTCTCTCCCCAGGGAAGATGGCCATGCTTCAATCCCTTCTCCACTCTGAATTTTAGGTACTCATGTACATGTGCCTAGCATGATTTCAAGCTGCTGGGTCCAGGACTCAAATCACAGTTGGTCATGTGGGGTTCCAGTGCCGTAACTGTTATACCACCTGCTGGCCCTAATATTGGGAACAGCAACTACAAAGGAAAGAATCAGAAAACTTCAATAGCATGTATTAAAACAATTTAAGAGTTTGGACCCTGACTTGGTGTGATTTCCATGGAAGTTAGAACAAGTGTCTAGATCTCAGGATCTGAATAGGGTCCCATCATATGTGGGATAAGGAGTTGGGAAAGGTCATCTGTGGGTCAGCACTAGATCAGATAGGGGTCTGGCAACATGTTGCTTTAGGAATTCTATTTTTTTTAACCTCGAAGTTGTTTTGATAAATGTTTTAATTTCTCTCTCAAATCTGTAACTCAAATCAATGCTCCTGTGACTTGAAATAATTAAAACTTTTTCAATGTACAATTCTCAATAAAAATTTTTTCTTTCTTTTTTTTTTTTTTTCTTTTTTTTTTTTTTTTTATTTGCTAGAGGTTCATGTGCTTACCAGTGAGAGAAAAAGTGAGCGAGAGGGAGAAATCAGCCCTCATGGGGAACAGTCATGCCCAAATCTCTTCTCCTCCATCTCTCCACACTGCTGGGATTTGGAGCATACACTTACATTCTCTCAGTGTGGTTTTTAAGCCAGTATAGCAGGCCATATAGGATCCACCCATCCCCTCGCACGTAACCACCAGACCACGCCCTCACACCCATCCCCACCCCACCATAATCACCTCCCATAACCACCAGCTGCTTCCTTCAAAGTACAATTCTACATTTTTTCCACTGAATCCACATTCACACTGAAAACAGCAACATATGATCTTTTAAGAATATATTAATATATTCTTGTCCTTCAATATCCATGGGGGATTGGTTCCGGGACACCCTGTAGGTACTAAAATCTGTATGCTCAAGTTCCTCACATGAAATGATACAATGTTTGCATATAACTTTCTTCTGTAATCTTTAAATTACTTCCTGTTACTTACAGCACATACATAATATAATGTAAATGTTACATAAATTGTTGTTATTCTATATAGTTTAGAAAATGGTAAGAAAGAAGTCTACTGCTCAATACAAATAACCACAATAGTCCTAACTCTATAGTGTATGCAGTAACATTTTATTTTAGCTTTTATTTATTTATTTATTTTTGGCTGAAGGGCACATTCATTTGCTGGAGAGAGACAGAAGAAAAGAGAGAGAGAGAGAGAGGGAAAGTGAGAAATCACGCCTCCTGGGTGATGGCCGCACTGCAAAGCCTTCTCTCCTCTCCTCTCTGGATTTTGGGCACGCATGCACATGCTCAGGCCGCTGGATCTCAGCCATGTGGGAGCCGGTTGCCTTAACCTCTACACCACCTGCTGGCCCAGCAACAGTACCAGTTTCAATCCATGGTTGATTGAACCCCCAGATGCAGAACCTGTGCATATGGAGGGCTGCCTCTGCATTGTTTATTGGTCTTCCTATTTGTGTCAGAGTTTGCATTTTTTTTAAACTCAGGAGTATCTGTTTTTATTTTATCTAAGTCTTAGTTCCTTAACAGAATTTGAAAAATGGTGAAGACAAGTTAAAGAGGCTCACAATGATCCTAAAAGACACACCAGGCACAATTGCGGCTCTCAACGGTGATATGAAACAACATGACTCAGACTTAAACATAACATAAGCAAAGTCGGGGGGGCGGGGCTGGGAAACAGACTTTTCAAGACCCAGAGGCATAGATTCTAAGTTCTTATGTCAGCAACATACATTGTTAACTCTAAAACACCTACCTGTATCTGCAGTATTTTGAAAAATAAAAACTAGGTTTGAAAAAAAGTAAAAAGGCCTCATCATCCCCAAATGACCCTTTTAAATGGGGTAATAGGATCATCTTCTGGGAAAAACATGGCCTTGTCTGCATGAACTAACATATTTTGACTGAGCTGTATTTTGGGGTCTGAAATGTTTAGTCACATGTAACACAGTTTAAGTCTCTTTAAAGATAAAGGAATTTCTAAAATAGAAAGAGGTAAGGAATAAACTCTTACCCAGCCCACATTTTGCTGATCCTCTGATTTTTATCCCCATCATCATAACCCTAGTAGCTTAGGTTAGAAATCTAGAACGAAACTTGGTTCTTTGTCTTTTCTTCATAATAGTTTTTGATTCAATAGCAAAACTGCTACTGCAGATTCCAAAAGAGAATGGGGAAAAGCCTGTGGCTACCAAGCTGACCAATCCTGGCTGCATCCTTTCTCATATTCATTTCATAAGAGAAATCAGGAAGAAATGACCAAATTCCCTGTCTATCTAGATGAAAGTGCCATCATTCCCAACACTGGCCAGTCCCAAGAAAGCCCATTCTGCAGCTGGCCTAGAAGCCTGGACAATGAGACAACCAGATTAGTGACTGATTTCCATAAAACATTGTTAAGATCACCATAAATTTCATTAACCTCTTTTTTTTATTTTAACCTTCTCATACCTTGTCTGTTGTCATGGAAACAGCTGCTGCAAAGCTGGCTATAAAAGTAATTTAATGATTGTAACCCTTCTCGCTAAATGTCAGCTAATGAGCATTAAAAATATGGGCTGCTTTAATTTCAAAGAGAATTCTTACTTAACTGTTTTTCCCGGGGGGCTTCAAACCCATTTCTGTCTACATCATGTGGACAAGGCCTATATCCAAGTCCACCATTGGCTCCCATATAATTGTACTCTGCTGTCTTTTTCTTGGGAAATAATTTACAGTCATTAGAAATGAGTACAGGATTATACTATGAGAATGAGGAGTCATTAGATGCTCCTGAAGAATGCTACTAAAATGGCAAGGACGCTGTGCATGTACATTCCCCAGCCTATTGGTACCTGATGTGTTTTCTGACAGGTATGGGTCATGGTCAGTAATGACAGCAGCGTTGCGTGTCACAGTGGAAACCTCATTAAGTACATTTGCAATGAAATGAAATGCTGCCATAGAGGAGAAAAATGTTGCTGCTCGATCTTGCATTACCTAAGATCAGGCTCTGGAAGCATGTGGATTGTCATAAAAATTCAAGAACAATTTTACTGTTTAACTACCCAAATAATATTATCTCCTTATAGAAGGGTAGAAGTGTAAATAAGACAAAGAAGACAAAAACGAGTTTATCACAATTTGCCCTCCAGAGTTATACAATAGAAATACTTAGAAATATAGCTTTATATAATCTGTCTGCATATCTGTTTTCCTCCTTTCCCATATACTGCGTATTAATATTTACATATATATTTCAGACAAAAATGAACTCGTGCTGTACATATCACTTTGCAAACTGCTGTAGACATTCAATAGTAAATTGCAGAAGTATTTTCACATCAATAAATATACAGCAATATAACTATAAGATGGTTACCATTCTTTTTTTTTTAAGAGATTTTTGCTATAGGGTGCATGTACTCACTGGAGAGAGAGAGAAAGAAGAGAGAGAGAAATCCCCCCAGTGGGAATGGTCACCCCACAATCCCTTCTTCATTCTCCTCTTGGAATTTAGGGCATGCACACACATGTGCCAGGACTCAAACTGCAGTTGAATACATGGGAGTCCAGTGACCTAACCATTATGCCAACTACTGGTCTCATATCACTCTGTCTTATAATAGAATTTACTTAACCAGATTCATAAATATTGGGAAAATTGGGCAAAGGACACGAGTCCTTTAAAGTCTGCTTTTTACACAAATTGCCCTCTTAGAGGCAGCAGAGTTTAAAATTTGTAGTTCCCATTGCTGGTCCCCAGCACCATGCCACGCCTTACTGAAGCCTAGGATGAGAGGAAGATGGACAACCCAATATGCACTTATCAAAGTATTGTCCTATATTTTGAAACAAGTAGAAAAGGTAAAAGCAACTCTATAGTCAAAAGTATGACTATATATTTATAGCCTTGTGCTATCCATTTCTTGACATGCTGCTGTCAACCTCATAAATGTGCCTGCCGGTGGACGTGGGCTGCACTGCATTGTCAGACCAGGATACTGAGGGCTGACTGGAAAGAACTGATCTCAATGTACAACAATGTAGTCACAGAACACATTG
Source organism: Tupaia belangeri chinensis (assembly GCF_000334495.1). Taxonomy (NCBI): domain Eukaryota; kingdom Metazoa; phylum Chordata; class Mammalia; order Scandentia; family Tupaiidae; genus Tupaia; species Tupaia belangeri. Next base: position 1,354,580 of record NW_006208994.1, on the reverse strand, counting down.
TAACAGCAGGTCTTTATTTAAGATTTCAGTATTTTATTTTTCCATAGATCATTTTGGACTATTTTTGATACTGAAAATATTGCATTCAAATACTAGCTTGATTTCTAATGTTTTGTGTAACTTTAACTTAAGTGCTTGAGGCAGAAGCCTCATTTGCCTTACCCTAATTCTGTTCCTGCTGGCGCCAAAGAGAGCGTTAGAATTGTTAGTATCCAGACAAACATTTCCTGGTGATTATTAGACAGCTGTGATTATGTAAAATCTCAGTGATACCCAAGAACTGTAAGGCTTGGGAGTAGGTAGGACCATGAGGACCTGAGATCCAAATGTCTAATATTACTGGAAAGTTAGGAAGGTAATGTAAAGAAATTTCTGTGCTTTCTAGAGAAGTTATTGCTATGAACTGAATGTGTCTCCTCAAACTTCACATATTCGAGCCTAGCCTTGAAACGACATCGGGAAGTAATTTGATCATGAGAGTAGCTCCCCCTTCTGATGAGACTAGTGGATCTCTCTCTGTCATGTGAGGATTGAACATGGAGACACTTCTACCACCTGGAAGATGGCCCTCATCAGCACCAGGCCCTGCTGGCACCCTGATCTTGAATTTCCAGCTGCTAGAACTCTGAGAAATAAATTTCTGTTGCTTCTAATCCACTTTGTCTGTAGTACTTTTGTTTGAGCAGCCTGAACTGACTCAGTATAAACGATGGAACTGTGGACATAGACAACATGAAATAGTTAGAAACTGGTTTGGACTGTGAAGAAATAAAGAATTCATGATTTACCTGAACTGAAAATAAAAGATGAACAAGAAGAGCACTGGACACGTCAAACTAAACCCTAGTGCATGATGCTCGCTGGGCATGCTATCATTTCTCGGGGCTGCCTTTGTCTGGGAAGAATACAGCTAGGGAACTCAACTTGGCAACTTGTCTAAGAAGAATAACCTTATCAACTAGGGCTTCTTTACACTAGAACTAAGTATTGCAGGAACTAAGTACTCACTACCTCACCGTGGTTGTAAACTTGTGTTGAAGCTATAGATAAGAAGATGGCTATTTCATTTTATATTTAGGAGTAAAAAGAAGATATTTCTCATTGGGAATTGTTTTTAAAAAAGCATGGGAAGAAGAATTATTCTTTAAAAAATTTTTTGTTTTCTACAAGGTTGGGGTGAAAACAAAGATTCAGGACAGAAACAAAAGGGGGAACAATTCCTGACTTTGTTTCCCTACCACCCCTTATTCCTTCCTGTCCTTCTTTAGTAAGCAAAGTAAGGGAAGAGGGAGACCTCCAGCCTAGAGACGCTAGAGTGTTCATTAAGCAAGGAGAAATGTGGAGAGCGAGCACCTGCGTCCTAACTTCGACAATCCCAGAGTCAGTTACTGCGGAAAACATCACCTCCACCAAGGGAGGGGATGGCAGTCTCATCTCTGCCTTAACATCGAAGGTCACCAACAATGCCCTGCAATGCTGCCTTTCCTGACTTCCTGATCTGCCTCTGGGCCAACTTGCCAGACCAGATCTATGAATCCTGCCTTCTTCCCCCTCGTTTAGCTCTCCCGGCATGCTCAGATGACGTTGCTACATGCAAACTTCTCATGTGTGAGATTTCTGTCTTAGGTTTTGTACTCTGGTTACCTGAGAGCATCTAAAAATAGCAGGCAAATACCAATCTAAATGATATATAGCGATTTAATGTATGAATAATAAGAAAATATAAATAAAAAAAGATGTAAACAAGGAAAAAATAAAATGAATACATGAATGAATAATGGAGTGATTGGGCTTCTAATTCTTGCTTACCAGGCCTCTAGCTCCTTTGGTTTTGCAAACTTCCCAAATGAGTATCAAGATCCAACTCAGGCTCTCTGCCTAGAAAGTCCCCTGGTCCAACAGGGAAAGCATTTGCCAGAGAATTTGGCACCTTCAATGTCATACCTGAAGATGAAACTGAAAGCAATAGTTGGCACATGAATATGGTAAGTTTCTATTTCACTAAATGGCCGCTCAGGAATCCAACCTCAGTGACTTCATTGTCCCTGTTCACTCCACGCCTAACTTTACACCATTAGCCTCTCCTTCCTTCATTTCTACCTTCGAACTCACTGTTCCCTGTGTTTGAAATACTCTTCCCCAGAGATCCACAACAAACTTTCGGATTCGTTTTCAAATATTACTTTCTCATTGAAGTTTCTTCTCATGACCTGCTCGCTTAATATTTTCTATCACCCTTTCCTGTGAAAGTAATTCAAATAAAAAAGCCTTATCTTCATTTAAAGTATTATGTCCTTTACTCAATTACTTTATTTGCTTGTCTTCCTTCACTAGAGCACACATTTTATGAAGATAGGAACTTCCCCTGTTTTGTTTTCCAGTCTTTTAGGCATCGCTTGGCATCCAGTACGATCTCAACAAATAGCAAATAAATAAATTTTACTTTGCATTTCACCCAGAGTTTTTATTTTAAGTTTTTTACTTGCACCTTGAATTTTGCACATACTTTTGGGTCTCATTTTAAAATCAGTTCTTCCTAAATACAGTGTTCATCTATGAACCACTGTCCCATAAGTACTTACCAGGGGACATCTGTCATTCTTACCCACCCAGCATCTTTTCACATTTCTCTGGCAATAGACTGCCTCTTTCCTATTCTGTTTAGTTTTAGCAGAGATTCTTCCTCTCACCCTCAGCACAGATCATATACAAGAGGGGCTGGCCTATAGTACAGTGGTTAAGTACCATGCATAGATAGCCAGATCCCACATGGCCAGCCTCAGCTCTGATCCCAGCTTGAAAAATACACTGGAGGGGCCAGCAGGTGGCGTGGTTAAGGCACCGAACTTCCACATGGTTGACAACGGTTCAAGTCCCCAACCTGGCGAGTTTGAAACACACTGATTATGTATGTGTGTGTGTGTGTGTGTGTGCCCAAAATCCTGAGAAGGAAATAGGGGGAAAGGGACTGTGGCATGGCCATCCACCCTGAGGGATGATTTCTTGCTTTATGTCTCTGTCTCTCACGTACCCTATAACAAAAAATAAACAAAATACCACACTGGCAACATAGGCGTCTGTGCCCAGTGTCCTAAAGGGATAGAAAAATGGAGGAAAAGGGGATTGTGGCTTACCCATACCTCACTGGGAAGGGAGGTAGATTTATCTCTCTCTCCCTCACAAACACACACACACATACACACACACATACACACACGTGCCCTCTGACAATTGAAAAGAAGAAGAAGAAGTGCAAGACCCAGGCTAACCAATTAGATCATCACATTTCCAGGCTGCAGTGATTGGTTTAATCACGGCCATGTGACTTAAGCCATGTTTTCCTCTGGAGTTTTCTGCTAGAGCTAGCAGGAAGAAAACAGAAAATTTTTATCCTGGCAAGGATAAAAATTTCTAAACAAGTGAATGCAAATCTTTTACATAATAGCCATTTGCTGACCCTGTGGAAAAAGCCTTCCACTAGCAG
>NW_006208994.1:1348899-1351086 GCF_000334495.1 Tupaia belangeri chinensis | reverse complement strand
GGGAAAGAGACAAAGTCCTGGCAACATTGGTGCTTCAGATCTAACAATGCCCGAAGAAGGCAGGAGTGCTCTTGGAGTTTTCAATTGTGTGTGTTAACACCCTTAAGCTCTGGTTCCCTTATGTATAATTTAAATTCCTAACACATTAGACTAGCCACTGTGGCTCAGTGGTGGTAATGCAAGGTTCTACAAGGTTGAGGCCACATGGGAAGGTCCCAGGTTTGTGTTCTGAGGTCTCCTTGTGTAGGTTGAGTGTGAAGATGCTATTGAGGAGGCATCTTTCCCCTCTCTCTCCCTCTTCCTCTCTTTTTTCCTCTCCCTCTCTCTTTTATGGGTTAATTAAATAAATAAACTTAAAAAGAAAATATTCCTGACATAGTATCCACTCTACACCTGCCCTAGATTGATATTTTCCGGGTTTAATTTACAAACTGAATATTCCAAGGAAGACCACCATTATGTCTACAAAAGAAGGAACACATGATAATATGTAGCTAAGTTTGGAACTGAGGTGAAGAGTTACCAATGACAGTTTCCTATCCCCAAGTGTTGAGTGAAAATCATGAAACACATTTTATACTTAGAAAAACAGAATATTGGATATAATCTAATATTGGAATTATAGATGTCTCCTTTAAGAACCTAACTTATTTTACATCAGAAGAGCATATGATATGAAAATAATTATACATTTTAATGAACATGAATCTTTTCTTATTAGCAAACTATATTGAACAAATAATTAAAAATATTTACTCTGGAGATATTACTGTTATGACACAATGGAGTAAGTGCTTAATGAAAAGAAAATTAACATATTATATGAATTAATATAGTTTTATTGGCTGATATAGATAACATTTTGTATCTATGTACCTATATATACACACATATTTGAAAAGATGTAGAAAAATGAGATAAATAAAAAATTAAAAATAAAATGAGAAGCTAAAACATGAAGCCTCACTTTAACAGCTATAATACAGAATCAGGAGTCATTTGAATCCATCCTGAGTCTTTCCAAAGGAATTAGGAGATAGGAAGAGCTAATTTTACTGGTTTGTCACTTAAAATATGGATCAATAGCCAGCAGCAAGGCTTGCCCTAGAGAGGGGCTCTACTCTATCTTGAGCTGCAAAGTCATGTTTGTTGTTTTCTTTCCCTGTGGCTTGCCATTGCTCCAAATAGTGTTAATGATCCCTAAATTGGAGCTATCACACCATGGGTCCAAGTCTTCCTCTGCTGGAAGTCCAAGACCACGGTGCTCACAGATGTGGTGTCTGAGAGCTTGCTCTCTGCTTCAAAGATGGCGACTTCTCCCTGAGTTCTCACATGGGGGAAGAGAAGCTACCTTGGACCTCTTACCTGAAGGTGCTAATCCTGCTTGTGGAGGTAGAGCCCTCATGACCTATCATCTCCCCCAATACCTTCAATTTTATTGCATATGAACTCGACCTTAAACTAAATACTAGGACACAAACACAAGCCAAGTGTTTGCCAATTTATAAGAAGAATTGCTTTTCCTTCAGTTCCAATAGCCAGTTTTTTCATTTCTTTCTGCAACCCTACCACAATGGTCTTTACTGTTCATGTTGCTACCACCATTTGGATCATGACCACGAAGGTAATCTCTAAAAAGACTGAGGCTTCCTCTACTTGACTACTTTCCTTCATCTGACCTCTCACAGGAATTGCCCTTTATGGTTCATTCATGGCAAGGTAAGTTTTTTGTAGCATTCACTTCAAACTCCTTCAGCCTCTACCCCTTACCCAATTCCAAAGTTGCATCCACGGTTTTAATATTTCTTTCAATAGCACTCCATTCTGTGCACCAATTTCTGTTTTAGTTCCTTCTGACTAATATTATAAAATGCCACACACATAGTAATTTTAAAACAACTGAAAAACAACTGAAATTGATTACTCACAGTTCTAGAGGCTAGGAAGTCTATGGTCAGGATGTCAGCAAATTTAATGTCCACTGAGAGCCTGTCCCTCATCAATGGTGTCTTCTTCCCACATCCTCATGTGGTAGAAGGGATGAACAAGCTTTCTTGGGTCCTATGTCTAAAGACATTAATTCCATTCATCAATGTGGAGCCTTTATGACTTAATAATAACCTTACAAAGACTTCACTTTTTTGTTTGTTTGTTTGTTTTTACAAAAAAGGTTTTTATTCAGTTCTT
>NW_006208994.1:1332461-1348875 GCF_000334495.1 Tupaia belangeri chinensis | reverse complement strand
AGAGAGGGAGAGAGATACAGGCACCACAAACATATCTTCACACAGCAACACTAACATCAATCTTAGTCTCATCCAGCCAGGATCACAGGCATACACATGTGTGAGCAGCAGGTATGTACAGGGATACCTTGGGGTTGTAAACCCAGAACCTTCCCATATGGCCTCAGCATTGTACAACATTGTATTAGTAGCTGTATTCGCAGCTATGCCACAATAGCTGGACCCCTTACTTCTCAATCTATTGCAGTGTAGATTTGGTTTTAACATACAGGTTTTTGTTGGATGGGGAGACCATAGTGTCATATAAAGGATATGCTCATTCGGAGTTTCCCCTGATACATTTAATTGGAGATGTCAGGTAGGAAGATGATTTTATGAGTATGTAGAATAGCAAAAAGATCTAAACTGGAGATATACTTAAATGGACCCAGAAAGAATAAAGAGAAAGAAGTTTATTACTGACCCCTGGGGAATCCCTGATTAGTACTATTTTTAAAAAGGGTTAACCCATAGCCTGGTTTAAGGGCTGGATCCATTATGGCCAACTATGTAATCTGAGTCTTGGACCCAGAAGTTTGAAAAACATGCTGGGCGTGAGTACGTGCATACCCAAACTCCTGAAAGGAGGAAGAGCTGGAGGAGGAATTACGTTGTGACCATTCCCTCTGGAAGTGTGGTGCTTTCTCACCCTCCTTCTCTCTGTGTCTCTCTGTTTTTGTCTTGTGAGTACACATATTATCTGGCAAATAAAAGCAAAAAGAAAAAAGTAAAAGAAAAAAACTAAGAAGGAGTATTCATCAGAATGATAGCAGAAAAATGATGAGAATGTAAGATTTTTGAGAAAGAAGAGTTTTTCAAGAAAGAAATAGGGGTCAACTGTACTAAAAGTAAAATCTACTTTTTTTTTTTAAGAGAGATTTTTGCTATAGGGCACATGTGTTTGCTGGAGAGACAGAAAAAGTGAGAAATCACCCTTCAGGGGGCTGGCCATGCCGCAATCTCTTCTCCTCCATTCTGCTCTTGGGACTTTGGGCACCCACACTCTGTGAGTTTTAAGCTGCCACGTCTGGGACTCGAATCATAGTTGGTCATGAGGGGGTCCAGTGCCTTAACCACTATGCCACTTGCTGGCCCCCCAAATTGATTTATTTTTTAAATATATGTAATTTACATATAACTAAATGAACTTGTTTTAATCATACTCTTAAATAAGCTTTAACAAAAATATATAGCTTTGTAACCCTAATCATAAACAAATACAAAATATTTCCATTAAATTTCGTTCCCAAGATTCCTTTTTTCCCCTTTCAGGTCAACTCCCATCCCTATCCAGATTCTTAGGCAAACTCTGAGACCCTGTTGCTATATATTTTAAGTGTTTTTACCAGATTTTCATATAAATGGAACGATATAGAGTGAACTCTTTTTCATTTGCCTTCTTTTGAGCAGCATGTTTTAAAAAGTTATTCATGTTTTAAAATTTACCAATAATTCATATCTTTTTATTGCTGAATATTATTCCATTATAAGGTGATATACTATAATTTGTTCACCTAACTGCTGAATCTTTGGGTTGCTTCCAATTGGAGGCTACTATGAGCTAAGTTGCTATTACTATTTGTGTACAAGTCTTTGCATTAGCATATGTTTTCACTTGGGTAAGTAACTAGGAGTAAAATTGGTAAATCATCTAGTAAGCAAATATTTTTTATTTACACAGAATTATTAATTTTAATCTTGTTTATTATTATTTTAAAATTTGCTATAGGGCACATGCCCTCACCAGTTAGAGACAGACAAAGGGGGAGAGACAGTGAAGCTGCCAGGCCCAGACTCGAACTGTGGTTGGCTCTGCGGGAGTCCAGTGTCTTAACCACCACACCATCCACCAGACCCCACAAATATTTAAATTTATAAGGAATTATCAAACTGTTTTCTGAAGTGGTTGTACCATTTTTCTTCCAATCAGCAGCTTAGTTGAGTTCCATTTGTTCCAAATCTCTCCTCATCAGCATACACACACAAACACACACACACACACACACACACACACACACATACATATATATGTCTTATATATCATATTGGTGGGTATATAATGATATTTTCATTATGGTTTAAACTTTACTATCGCTAATAATTACAAATTCAAATCTCAGAAAGATTTTTGGGGGAATGGACACTTGATTTTAAAATTTACTTAGAAAGGCAAAGGACCTAAAATAGACAAAATAATTTTGAAAAGAACAGGCTTATACTACATGATTTCAAAATTTACTATAAAGCTACAGTAATTGAGACAGTGAAATTGCAATGTATCAGTGGACCAAGCAGAAAACTGAGAAATGGGCCCATAGTTGCATGAGGGAACTTTAGAAAGCGTGTGAGAAGATTGAATCAAAAGATAAAAATATACACTTTACTTCTCAATATAAACCACCAAATTCAAGACACTTTTGTAAACAATGATATCAGCTATTTAGTCCATACCTAAAGAACTGAGTGTCCTAAAAATTTAACCATGTCAGTCACTTTTACTGCTGAAAAATGAGTGTTCTTTATGGATTATTAACTGAAGAAAAATGAGTCTTCCTTAAAGATTTTTTTAAGATTAGGAAAATAAATAAATAGGAAGTTGCCAAATCAGGACTGTGAAGTAGATATGTAATGACTTCCCATCAAAAGCTCACAAAATGGGGACCAGCAGTTAGTGTAATGGCTATGTCGCTGAACTCCCATGTAGTTGACCACGGTTCGAGCCCTGGATCCGGTGGCTTAAACTCACGCTGGGTGCCTGTGTGTGCATGCCCAAGATCCCGAGAGGAGAATGGAGGAGAAGGGATTGTGGCATGGCCATCCCTCCTGGGGGGTGATTTCTCGCGTGCTATCTCTCTGTCTCTCTCTGTCTTTCTGGTGAGTGCATGTGCCCTATAGCAAAAACCTCTCCAACAACAACAACAAAAAAAGTCTCACAAAATGACCTTTGGTTGATGAGAGGAATGAGTCATAACATTGCTGTTGTGGAGAAAGACTCTCTGGTGAAGCTTTAAAACTGGGTGTTTTTCTATTAAAGTGTCAATTAACTTTCTCAAAACACTCTCATAATAAGCAGGTGGTACTGTTCCTTGGCCCTCCACAGTTAACAAACAAAATGCCATGAACATCCCAGAAAACAGTTGGCATGACCTTTGCCCTTGATGGATCTGCTTTTGTTTTTAATGGATCACATCCATATCTTGGTAGTCATTGCTTTGAATACTCTTTTTCTTCAAAATCATACTGGTAGAGCCATGTATCACCTTCTGTTACAATTCCTTGAAGAAATGCTTCAAGATCTTAATCTCACTCATTTAAAATTTCCCTTGAAAGCCCTGTTCTTATCCTTACCCATGGAATAGAAAATTTACTCAACCTTAGCTTTTTAGTCATAATTGTGTAAGCTGAATCAGTTGCGCTGTCTATGGCATTAGCTATTGTTTCCATTGCTAATTGATGGTTGATTGTTGGTTCCCTTCAATTTGGGCATGAACGAGAGTAATTTTTTCTTCACAAATTGATGTGATGGCCTGTTGCCATGGTCATACTCATCAACATTGTCTCTTCTCTTTTTAAACAGACTAACCATTTTGTAAATCATCAATGATTTCACCATTTTTCCAAGATTCATCATGAATTTTATGTTTTTTCTTGCTTCAATTTTAGCAGAATTCTTGTTTGCTTTGAGAAGGGATTTTTTTTTTCAAACTGATGCCTTATCCTTAATGCCTTAAAGTACATCCTGTTCAGAAATGTTATAACAAGTTAGTATGAGCTTATTTTGTTAAAAATAACATTTTAAATTCATGCATAATTTTTTATAATACACATTTTTATGAGCCTTTTTGAAAACTCTTGTTACAGGCAATTGATTTTTGCTGATGGATCAAGTTCATTCAATGGAGAAAAGAGTAATTATTTCCATAAACATTGGTGGAAAATTTGGACATCCATGTTAAAAAACTGACCTATACTGTTACATCAAGCCATGTAAAAAATTTAACTCAAACTGTACCATACTTAAATGTAAACTGAAAACCATAAAACTTAAAAATTAGGGAGCATTTTTGCAATCTTGGGATGGACAAACATTTTTTGTTGTTGTTTTGCCTTTTTTGTTTTTTTAAATGGTGGACAAACCCCCTTCCATGAGTTATAAATGAGCAAACTGCTAAAATAAATGTCATTAAAATGTAAAGCTTCCAATCTATGAGAGGCAATAATGAAAAATGAAGCCAAAAACTTAGTGGAAAAGTTTAATTAAAATATTAGTTTATTTTGGCACAAAAAGTTTTCAAAATCCATGTGTAGCTATCTCATAATATGCATTTTCCTTAACTCTTTAAAACCCCTTTGTGTGTACATAAGCTTATATTTTATATTTGTCTTTTTTTCTTTTTTGGAGAGATTTTTATTATAGGATTCATGAGCTTGCCAGAAAGACAGAGAGAGACAGAGAGACAGAAAGTGAGATATCACCCGCTGGGGGATGGCCATGCCACAGTCCCTTCTCCTCCATTCTCCTCTCGGGTGGGATCTTGGGCATGCATGCACATGCACCCGGAGTGAGTTTAAGCTGCTGCAGTCGATTACATGGGAGTCCAGCCATGTAGCCATTACGCCATCTGCTGGTCCCTATATTTGTCTTTTTACACTAAATTGTAAGAAGTTTTTGTTTTTTCTTTTCCAGTGGGTGTTTTCTCTGCACATGCCAGAAAAAGAGAGTGGGGAGAGGGAAAAACACCCTCCAATGGTTATAACACAATCCCTTCTCCTCCATTTCTTCACCCTACTGGAAGTTGGAACACATGTATGCACACATGCCTAATGTATTTTTCAAGCCACCAGGGCTGGAATTTGAGCCATACAGTTGGTCATGTGGGATCCAGATCCCTTAACCACTGGAGCATCCATGGGGCTGGCCCAAGAGTTCTTTATATAGTGTAGATATACACACCCAGAATATATAAACTAATTCTTATAATTTAATAGTAAGAAGATAAATAATCCAGTTAAACACTGGTCAAAAGATTGAAATTCATTAATTAATATATTTATTTGTTGTGATTTTCAAGCTGCCAAATCTGGGATTTAAACCACAGCTGGCCATGTGGGAATCCAGTGTCCTAACCACTACACCAACTTTTGGTCTCCGGCCAAAGGATTTTAACAGATATTTGACATAAATGGTCATTAATACAGTTCTAAGAAACAGTTCATTTCAGAAAAAAAGGAACATTATCACATTATATATATATATATATTTTTGAAGATGAATCATGTTTTAGAATCATGAACATGAATAATCTGTAGGGAGTGACCAAATGTGAGCTGAACTATGATGAGCCTTAAAGATGAACAAAGGAACAGATCAGCTCTCTTGTGCCAGTGTCACACAGCCAGTGGAGATTAAAGGAAACAATGTCTTAGAGAAGGCAGGGGAGGCTTGTTGAGAACTGTAAGAGCCAAGGCCCTCCACAGCTGCAGTGGATAGTAGAAAACACCTGGTTTTCCTTCTGCCTCTCCCTCCCCCTTTGCTCTATAAAAGAACAAACCTGGGACCAGCTCAGTACCACGGGGATCTCCATCAGAGATGCTCAGTCCACCAGATCTCTGCTTTTCTCTACTTGTGTGTCTGTCTGCTTTTACTAAATCCATTGCCGCTCTCACTTAGGGTCTCATCTCCCTGCCTCACAGGTCAAGGTAATAATCAACATTCTAGGAATTTGGTGAATGTAAAATATATAATCTACAATATAATGTGTATGTGTGTATGTGTGTGTGTGTATGTGTGTGTATGAATGTGTATGTACATATATAATATGATAAATACATAATATAAATGTGTAAAATAGATGGGCAAAGGCCCATCTCACCCTTCAAATTCTCACTACTTATCACTCTGGAAATTCCTGATGCTCAGTTTCTGCAAACAATTCTCAGATATATCAGAGAGACCTGTTTTTGCTCATTCTCTATGTAGTTTCAGAACTGACGTTTTTTCTCTTACTGCTCAAGACTCTGAAGTATCTCTCACTGGGTGAATGTTTCAAACATTGCTAAGGTAGTTTAGAGGCCTTTATTGTAACTAGATAGCATACAGTTAAAATGCAATTGCTTAGAAAACTCTAGAAATTATAATACCAACACACAAAATGGCATTACCTTCCATATCTTTGGCATTCTCCCTGCTATATGTTTCTTAACATGGAACAACCCTTAAATGACAGCATTCGCAAGTTATGCAACCTGACAGCAAGCTGAATCATGCATCGCTGACAAAATTTCCAGATTATTTCTAACTATTTGGTGTTTATGTCATACTTTATCACAAGTAGAAGAAAAGATCACTGGATTTTCTAGTGATAGATACAATTGATAATGTTGAACTCCGGAGGAAAGAAAAGAACATGTTCTGATTGGTCTGACCAAGTTGAGTCATAAAAAGAGGGAGGAAAGCATAAATTCAGGGGCCCCAGAATATCTTTGAATATTTTATATTTATTCTTTTTTCATATCTTCTTATAAATTAAATTGGCTTAGAAGGTGGACATTTTAAATGAAGGGTGAAAAGTCTCTCCTTACATTTGTGTAAGGAACTAAAAGAAGGATACATAAGCAGGAAAGTGCTGAAGCATCATTATTGCAAGTAGGCTTTCCTTTACTATTATTATGAGGCAAGAAAACTTTCTAATCAACCAATAGCTGAGGACCCAAGACCTTCTGAGAGTTTTCTTTACTGAGAGGAGCATTACTGAAAGAGAATGACATAAGGGACCATTTTGCCTAAAATGAAATGTGTTCTTCTACAAAATAGAATTCCTACATATATTTAGGTGAATTTTAAAGTATTATTCAAATTAAAGATTTATGGTTTCTTTTTTTTGTATTGTTTCCAAGTTTCATTATCTAACTGTCTTTTTTTGGGGGGGGTAGATACTAAAATAACACTGTAATAGGGCCTAGCAACCTATCAACCTCTGATAGCAGAAGCTCATCAAATGGAGGTCATTGAAATGTGTATCTGTATCTATAATTGTATCTATAGATAACCAATGTAGATATAATCACTATGTATATGATTTTACATCTATTATATATTCAAGGGGACTTCAAAAGTTTGTAGGAAAACAGAATTAAAGTATGAGTTTATTTTAATTCGGAAAAATTTTGCAATTCATGCACATTGTTTTACTATAGTTTTACAGCATTTTCTACAAAGTTTTGAAGGCCCTTGTGTATTATATATATTAAAGGCCAAAATAGATCTGATGCAACTTTATTGTCCTAGCATGGGTCTTATTCCTATTGGATATTTTATAAATACTTCTATTATAATTGGCTTACATAATGCTTCAGAGGCTTTGAGAACATTTTTGTTATGTTTAATAGGTCTACCTGAGATTTAAAATAAAAAATACCAGGTTTATTCTTATTCCTCTGCAAGCATCAGGCAGAGCTAAACTGCCAGTTGCTAACATTTTGTAGAAAAAATAGCTTTCCCTCTTCCTCAGTATTGACCTCAGCTCTGGTGACGATGGAGAAGAATAAACAGGAGGTCCAGGATTACCCCAGGCAATGCCCCGCTCCTCCAGTTAACTGCCCTCTTTGGGATTTGGTCATGTTGTGGACCTGAGAAATTATGCAGAAAGGATTGGTCAGAATTTGGTGATAGATGTGCAGTGGGATGTAAAGCATGTGAAAGAAAGAGGAATTGAGGGTGGCTGGAAGGCTGAGTCTGAGACGTTAGAAGGATGCTGGTGGCAATGAGGGCAGATGGAAATGTGTGATTGCAGTGATATTTGACATCTGATAAACAACTTGGCTATTTGCCTCTTTAAGCCTCGTTTATTACTACTTAGACTGAATTGATTTCCACATGGCAAATATTGACTCATCTTTCAAAAGCCCGGCTAAAATGTCACCTCCATGGAGAAGCCTTTCAGATACTCCCCAGGCATTTAGTTGCCTCCTCAGGGCCCACAGTGCATACACTGTTCATGCTGCTATGATAATATTTCCCATGCTGTAATGTGTTGCTTTTATATTTTCTTTCTCTGGCCAATAGAATAGAATAGCTTGCTGAAAATAGCTTTTTTATTCCCCCTTTGATTAGGCAGACTTGATTCCTTTTCCAGCTCTTTCTCTCAATCCTGCTGGGACCTTCAAAATGCCTAGGTCACATGCAACATGGACACAAAAATAGTAACTTGGAGTCATTGTAGTTGGGATGAAATCAGAAACATATCCCAGAGCGTGGCACACAGGTGAGACTCAAGTCATGATCTTTTCACTCTTACTCTTGTCAAACTGTGTGCTCCTTGAAGACGAGGATCGAGTTCTCAGAACCCCTAGTTTGTGACACAGTACAAGTACTCAGTAAGTGTTTCTTGGATGAATAAATTGGTCCACCATCTTGTCCCTTAATTTTATGAAATCACCTCTTATTACAGTCACTGTGAGGTCTTTATTTGTTCATCTTCTTCACAAGATTGTGAATTGCAAAGGCAGGGGATCATTCATACATTGTACCACTGAACCTTCTTACTGTTCACCGAATCTTTATGGCTCTCTGCCCTCTGGATACATCTTGTTCTCCTTATGTCTGTGAGGTTGTGTGACTAATTCTAATCATTGAGTTGTAGATAAAAGTAATTTACTGGCAAGTATGTGCCCACCTTCAAATTCTCTGTTACTGCAACTGGTATTCAAGGTGGTAGTTGACCAATAAATTGTGTCTCTTAGTGACTACAATAAGCAGAACTTCCATTCCTTACCCATAATGTAAAAGAATAAGTTAAATAATTGAGACTAATCCTTAGTTGATTTAAGTCACTAAGATTTGGGGTATCTTCATTATCATTGACTATGCCCACCTATCTTGACCAATACAAGAAGTAAGGAGTAAAATGTCTAACAATGTTCAAAATCAGAGTTCAATAAGCCAGTTTCATAGTATTCTACTACTCTTAAAAAAGCTTATTTAGATCTTTTACAAGACGGAAACACAGAGAGAGAAAGATAGACACAGCGAGACACATAAACAGAGAAGCAGGCACCTTTAAAAGGGTCTCCACATCAGAAGCTCCCCCCAGTTTTAGATGGCTTTTATCATAGGCGTGTGTGCCTAGCTTGCTCAAGTGGGTCTGAGGACACAAACCCAGGACCTTTCCCTGGGGGTCCAGTTGCTTCACTGCTGTAAAACCAACAGGCCCTAGTATCTTACTGCTAAGAAGCATTTTCAGAAACATTTTATTATTAACATTACACGATCCGATGTGGAGGCTGGATGAGAGGCATTATCTCCATTTTATAGATGGGGCAACTAAACTTGGCAATTGTTACCCATTAAAATTCCAGTGAGTAATACAAACAGTTTCAGTCAGGAATACAACCTATTGCTTTTGCCTTCCAGGTTGACAACCTTTCGACAAAGCCATCAAGAAACATTGGAAGTATAAATTCACATTAATAAAATTTATTCTTGAAAAGTCTACAATTTATTTGGGTGTGAAAATACTTAAGATGGTTGTGAAACAGCATGTGATATTCGATTTTGTTTAGGTTCTAAATTATAAGCATAAATGATAGAGTTATAAAAGATCAAAAGCAGATGAGATTACATTGTGATAGAATAGTTGGGCAGAAGTTTTCAGACAATGACAATATTTGAGATCAAGCACTGTATTTGAAAGTATTTGCTCTGATGAAAGCAGAAATTGTGTTATCAGACCACATAATTGATTACTTCTTACCCATATTTCAGGACTCAGTTCAGATGCCATCCCTCTGAGAGGTCTTTCTTGATTCCCCCATCTGCTTTAGGGCTTCTCCTACATGTATCTTAATGTTGAACTTCTATGTTAGCACTCCACTGTATTATAATCACTTATTTTTCTACCTTCCCTATTGAGGTAAGACACTAAAGGCAGGGACCATGTTATCTGTATACAGCCAGTATTTGGTACTTTGGCTGACAATTAAGTAAACATGCCTGTAATATTTGTGAGTAAAAATCATATTTTTCAAAAGCTTAGAGACAATTTTATCATCTAGGGAATACAGGTGAATTGATTCCAAAACATCTCGGTCAGTTTCTTCACCATCTCTACCTTCAGAGTTTATAAAGGGATCTTCAGAGGAAATATTTCTTACTTTTCCTATTCCACCAATACCCAGTTGGGCTCCAAGGTAAAAATGAACATCATGGGTGATCTGAAACTCAGAAGCTATTTGAAAATTTTTATGAAGTTAGCTAAAGAAAGGGAAAGAAAAGAGGCATATTTTCTTGCCAGGAGAGAGAGCCTAGGTATTGCTTGTTATACACCAACTGACTTAACTGGTTCTGACACCACACAGGCTATTAAAAAAGGCTTTCTAGTCTGTCACATGCATATACAGGCTTAAAAGCCCCATTCCCACAGGACCATTAAGAAGACCAGGTCTGCTACAACATATGTGTCTGTTGGACAGATTTCAGCTAACGACCCCTAGAAATGCCACGGCTAGTCACTGACCTGCCGATGGGGCAGAGGCCTTGCTTGGCTGTAGTTTGAAAAGAAGTTGAGAAAAGAAGATGGTGTCTATAAAGGCAGAGAAACAATGTGTAAGAGGAATACATAATAATAAGACACATTTAATAAGTGTTTAGTCTATGCCCTGAGATTGATGTGTTTTGCTATGTGTAATTCTCATCTAAAGTGAGCACTATGTCACTGTCACCCAGATTCATAATTTCTTCATTTTGACATTGACATAAAATATCTTCCCAGGTAATGCAGACAATCCATGTGAGAAAACAGGCTCCAGCCCTGACTCCTGGACTACAAAGTTTCCATCTTTAATTTCTGTGCTATGTGGCTATGTGTCCTCCATGCTGTTTTGTGGTGATAGGCACAAGGAGCGTGGAGATCTCAAAACAACTGCTGAGAGAGAAGGCTAGAGAGAAAATTGGAGACTTCATCATGGTGAGAAGGATTTTATTTCATATCTGCCTGTTTTGCTCTGAAATTGCCTTGGTACCTCGGAGCATTTCGTTATTCGACCTCTTTCTCCATTTACAGAAGAGTATACAAGGTTTAATGGGGTCCCTTGGCTTTCCCTTTGAAATATTCATGGGCCTTTAGCAGTGTCTTTTATGCTCACCTCCTCCTCCATTAGGGAAGGAGGCTTGGAGCAGGGAAAAGAGAGGAAGCTGGTGTAGGAGATAGATGTGTGCATGAGTGAGGCGGGTACTGGTTCCCAGCCTGGGAGGGGAAAGAAAGGCTCAGCCCCAAGGATTGTGTCCACTTTCCCTAGATCTGAAAGAAAGAGTGTAGAAATGGCACTTTCTTGAAAAAGTCATTTCATAGTTTATATCTCCTCTTTCCATTAGATAAGGGTCTACTCAGGCTAAAAAGATTAATGAGAAATTGCTCTATGAAAGGGTTTGGTGAAAATGCAGCATTAGTTGACCTCAGACTTTGCAGAAGAGCATCTTTCATGCCTCCTCTGGGTCCCTGTTCCTACTTCGGAGCAAACACCTAGCTCCTTTCTCTGCTATCATCCAGTGAAACCGGTTTATCACAGGGGTAAGAGCAATCCCACAGGAAGGAGCAGGAACCCACCGTGGTTTTTAAACCAATTTACTAAAATATAAAGAGAGAAAAATAAAATGTAAATGTTTTCATGTCACAACTGCTGCTGACTTATCTAACATGAATCCCTTTCTTTTTTGCTTTCTTTTTTTTTTTTAGAGTCTTTTACTTCAGGGTGTCTTCGATCTCTGGAGAGAGAGAGATAGATAGACAGAGACAGATGGAAAGTGAGAATTCACCCCCCAGGGGGAATGGCCACACAGCAATCCCTTCTCCTCCATTCTCCTTTCGGGATCTTGTACATGCACGCACACGCACATGGCGTGATGAATCCCTTTCTAAAGTGATCTGTTTCTTCAAACAGCTCTCATTTGCTAAATACCTGCCATATGCCAGGTACCATGAAAATCTTGTCAAGTAAATATGATTGTCTTCAAAAATTAAGTAAACAGAGGCTCAGAGAAATAAAAGAATCTGAAGCCTTTACTGAAAGAGCTAAGATCTGAACACCCTAAGATGTCTTTACTATTCTGCCTCTCTTGATAAAGGAACTTTGAGAGTTTCAATCCTTAATACCAGTTTTAAAAACTAAACAAGTGGGACCAGCACTTAGCGGACTGGCTATGTCACTAAACTCCCATGTAATTGACCACGGTTCAAGTCCTGAACCCAGTGGCTTAAACTCACACCAGACACATGTGCGTGCATGCCAAAGTTCCCGAGAGGAGAATGGAGGAGAAGGGATTGCGGCATGGCCATCACCCCTGGGGGGTGATTTCTTGCTTTCTGTCTCTGTCTCTCCCTGTCTTTCTGGCTAATGCATGTACCCTATAGCAAAAACCTCTCAAAAAACAAACAAACATACAAACAAAACTGAACAAGCTAAACATTCTGTTTTTCAAGCAGAACAGAGCTCTTCTAAGTTTTGGGAGATCTTTGAATAACTCTAACTAAATGAATTACTATAAAATTGGGTAAAGATGTCAAATGAATATAAAAGATTCTTGAAGTATTTTGTAACATTCTTCTAACATACATTCTAATGTATAAAACTCTCCATTAGATTTAAAAATGACCTATGATTTTATCTAGAAAAACATTTGGTGTGAATGCTCTGATATGCTGAGAAGGCAATTCTACCTGATCATATGAAAATCAAGCTTTTTTCTCTGGGTTCTATAAGAAGGGGGTAGGGCCACTGCTTTAACTACCAAGATAAGTGAAGCAGAGATGAGAAGTGGCATAGCAAATTAAACAGGCCGGTATAGGAATGGAGTCATAGTTCACATTCCTCAGGGCTATGATTTTTTTTTCCCCTTTATAAAAGTAGGATTTTCTTGCAGAGGCCTTAAAAGATAAAAAGATATTACAAAGTCATTCTATCTGGGAAAGAAGTTTAGTAGTCTTCCTTATAACTTCAATGAACTAGATCACCAGGCCATTTCTTTCCAAAGGTCAAATTGAATATAATCCTCCAGTTTGCTATTTCTAAGGCTGGAAACGGAGTTGAACATATGCATAGGACATCAACTGCATGTGCCCCACTGTGCTAAAGTCTGCTAAAAATAGATCAGGATGAGGGGCCAATAGAGGGCGCTGAGATGTAAATAAGACTAAATCTTAAATACCACTTGGTTCAATAGCTTCGTCTCACATAATCAGTGCATCTGCACTTACAGAACACCCTTGCTGCCAAACTGGTAATGAACTCATCTTCTGCTGCTCACTTAAGTGAAAACACTCCTTTACACAGTATATCTGAAACCTCCCCTACACATCATTGCCAACTGCTTTGTCATCCTCTGGGGTCCCTGCATTCCTTAGTTTCCAGTAAACTGTAACTAATAATACTACATACTTTATACAATTATTATGACAAATGAATGCTTGAATATGATAGGCTTATTGCAAAATGGCTGCAGTTTTAGTGTCCTGTCGTCATCCACTCCACCCCACCCCTGTGTTTAAGTTTCTTGCATCTCCTTAAGGAGTGGAGTCTATTTCCCAATCTGGAAAACTGGACTGGCCTCAAGCTTGCTTTGGCCAAAGGAATTTGGGAGTAAAAATGGAGTGTTTTGTAGCCTTTCGATCTCTGTTGCTCCACTGAGTAAACCTGGGCTAGCTTGTTAGAGGGATGTAGGAGAAACAAGGAAAAAAAAAAAACAAGGTTGTCCCAAACCTGGCAAATAGTCATCAGCCATCTCAATGTGTGAGAAAATCCAGTCAACCTCAGCAAAGCCAAAGTCCAGCTGACTGCAGACATATGAGGTAAACCATGGTGGTTTTAAGTGTTAAGTTTGGAGGTGATTTGTTATAATGTGAGAGCTTACTGATATACTAAGCCTTATCTTGTTCCCCTATATCCGAAGACCCAGGGCTAAAGCCCAGGCTTCTGTAACTTCATAATATTTCAACCTCAAACATGATGTCTGTCTGTTGAATAATGAACATTTCTAGGATTTGTCACAGACCTAAATCAGAAATGAGAAGGAGCACCTGAAATTTGCATGTTTAGCAAGCTCTCAGACATCTCTCCTCAAATTTATAGTGCAAACCACACACTTTCAGTGAACTCATCTCTATTTTGTTAGGGATATAGAATTTAGAACGTGACTGAAATCTGTACTCCCCTTCTGTTGAATTTGGAAAAAACCTCTACTGCTAACATTATGCAATAGTTTACAAACAAGACCTTCATACATAAAGAAATGCACGGATCAAATTTTGCAATGGCTGAGTGGCAAGATCCTAAGGCCCTGGTTCTAAAACTGGGTTGTACATTGAAAACACCTGAGAATCTTAAAAATACTAAGGTTGGGCTGGCAGGGGGCATGGTGGTTATGATGCTGGACTCCCATATGGTCAATCAGGTTCAAGTTCTGTACCTGGTGGCTTGCTTTCTCATTTTCCCTTTCTCTCTTTATTTCTCTTTCTGTCACTAAATTAAAAAAAATAATAATAAGTGAAATTAAATAAATAATTATTAAAAACAAAAATTGAGTGGGAAGTTAACATTAAAAATGTACTGGATCAGCAAGTGGCCTGGTGGTTAAAGGTGCTGGATTCTCACTCTCTCTCTGTCCCTCTTTGGTCAAACTGAAATAAACAAATGAATAAGTAAATAAGGTTAAATAAAAAATAATTATTTCTTTAAAAAAAATACTAAGCTTGAGTCAAAAATTTAATTGGCAAGTGGTATGACCTGAGCATTGGGAGTTTTAAAAGCTTCCCAGATGATTCTAATGTGCAGCCATGTTTGAGAGCCACAGTTCTAGATTTTTCTATTCAGCACCATTTCAAGATGAGAAAAATCGTTTTTTTTTTGGAGAGGTTTTTGCTATAGGGCACGTGCGCTCACCAGAAAGACAGAGAGAGACAGAGAGACAGAAAGCGAGGAATCATCTCCCAGGGGAGATGGCCATGCCACAATCCCTTCTCCTCCATTCTTCTCTCAGGCACATGCACCCAGTGTGAGTTTAAGCCACCAGGTCCAGGACTTGAACCACAGTAAAATACATGGGAGTTCAGCGAGATAGCCATTATGCTAACTGCTGGTCCCAGAAAATCTTTTTTTTTTTTTTTAAATCAAACAGAATAGGTGTGTGGTATGGTCATTAAGATTCCCTGTGATTGTCCAAAATTACCTGCTCTTTAGGAAGCTTTGTATCTCAGCTGACATTATTTATCAGCACATTGTCTTTATCCTGATTTAGCTTTAAACTGGAAGGAATCACCCAACACAGAAGTCAGGCCAAATCTTTCTTATATACCAAACATATTAAATTCTCCCACTAGGGTAGGTGATCTGGTAGTTGAACATGTTATGTATGTATTTTCCAGAAATGGGCACTGACTCTGGGCGTGTTTTTCATCATGTGGAGGTTTAACTTTAAGCTACTGTCAGTAACTATGGCATGAGGTGGTACCTTTGATGACAACTGTTACTTTGATTGAATTGAAGAACAGTCCTGCCATGGCTGAGTGGTTTCAATCTGAGGTGACATGGTTCAGCTTTACAAACATCATCACAAATAGATACCGAACTTGAAGTGTCGGTGCTCTCGCTAATGCAATATATTGATATAGTATGTGTTCCCTTTCCTTATGTACTTAACATGAGATTACTACAATTTCCCAACATAGAACAGGAAGGAAAAAGAACATAGCACTAAAGTTTGGTGTTTAAATTATTGGAAATGTCTGATAAAGAATTTAGAACATTCATAATGGCAAAGCTAACAGAGATGTAAGAGAAGAGAGACAATGATCTGCAGAAGAGGCAGGAAAAAGGAGTTGACGAGTTCCAGGAGGTGAGGAAATTCATGCAAGATCTAAAAGAGGAATTACACACTTTACAAAAGAATCAGAAGGAAGTTAGAGATGAAGGCTGTAATACAGGAAGTCAAAATCGCCCTTAAAAGCAGACTAGATCATACAGAAAATAGAATTTCAAATGTAGAAGAGAAAATTGCTAGCCTAGAAAAATCCACCATGGGGAACCAGTAGTTAGCGTAATGGCTATGTCGCTGGACTCCTACGTTGTCGACCGCGGTTCGCGTCCCGGACCTGGTGGCTTAAAACTCACGCCAGGAGCGTGTGCGTGTGTGCCCAAGATCCCGAGAGGAGAATGGAGGAGAAGGGACTGTGGCGTGACCATCCCCCCTGGGGAGTGATTTCTCGCTTTCTGTCTCTATGTCTCTCTCTGTATGTCTGGTGAGCACATGTGCCCTATAGTGAAAACCTCTCCAAAAAAAAAAAAAAAAAAAAAAAAACCCCCACAAAAAGAGAAAAAAAATCCCCCA
>NW_006208994.1:1328141-1331514 GCF_000334495.1 Tupaia belangeri chinensis | reverse complement strand
ACTAGAAATGGAAAATTATTGATGATAACATGCATGATTAAGCCACTATGCAGTTTATTCTAGATGGGAAACCACATTTGATATGATGTGACGATGCTTAGGGGATGAATGTAAATAAATTAATTTTAGAAAAAGTTTCAGGAGGAAAGAAAGCACGAAAACTCTTCACTGAAAAAAATGCATATTTGATGACTACAGTAAGCTATATAGCCCCAGCTAGGTGCTACTTTATAGTATGTTCATTCTACTCTCTGAGGTTTATGCCTAAAGTCAGACTTGTGTTCATATGTATGTATCTATCAGCTACACTAGTTATTGGAAATATTTAGACTAATTAGGTTCATTAGAGAATCAATTCAATGGGGGGAACAGGCATAGAAAGCAACCATAGATATCAGAAACAATGTGGGAGGAGAGTGGGATACGGCAGAGGGTGAGGGATAGGGAATCAAGGAAGGCAAAAAAAAAAAACAAAAAACCAGGAAATAAGAAATGGAAAATTATATGTTGATAACACATATGTTGATGTGCTTGACTGAGCCAATATACAGTGTATTCTGGATGGGAAATCTCATTTTGTATGCTGTAATGATGTATAGTGAATGAATGTAAATAAATAAATTTAAATTAAAAAAATTGTTTTGCTCTCTTCTTGGCTATTAACCTAACACTTTTTTTCCCTAGAGGGCACATGTGTGTTCACCATAGAGAGACACAGAGAGAGGGAGAGCAGAAAGCACCACCCATGGAGAATGGTCAAACCATAATCTCTTTTTTTTTCATCTTTTCCTCTTGATGGAATTGTGGGCATGTCCATGGACGTAGCATGTTTCTCAAGCTGCCAGGTCTGGGACTGGAGTGTTATGGAAGACCATGTGGGATCTGGCTGCTTTAACCACCAGGTCATGGGACTGAGCCAAGCAGTCACTTTTAAATCTGTAATCTTTTTCTTTATTGCCAGAGGGCATGTACGCATTCCAGAGAAAGACACACAGAGAGAAAGTACTCCAATAGGGAGTGATCATGCCACAGTCCCTTTCCCTCCATTTCTCTTTCCCATCAGGATTTCGCACACATATGCATGTGTGTCCATGATGTTTTCCTGCAATGTAAACCACAGTCAGCCATGTGAGATCAGGATCCCTTCACTATTAGTTCTGATTTGAATTAATCAAGCCCAGTCTGATACAAGGTTTTGGGAGTTTTGTTTGTTTGTTTCTAGACTGGTTGTTTCCTGCTGGGTCCTAATTGTGAAATAGGGATTTAAAGATATCAAAGCTTTTAATTGCCTTACTTGGCATGATTATAACAATACCACCAACAAGACAATTATTGAGCATTTATTATGTCCCAGGAATTATGAGAAGGTCTTTGTAAGCATTAGCCAACTTGATTTAATTCTTACAATTGCCTACTAGCTGCATTTTATACATTCAGTTTAAAGCGCAGAAAAGTTAAATAATCCCTATAAGGTTTCTCAACAATAAGGAAGTAAATGGAGTCAGAATTGGATCCTTGACTGAAGAACTGCAGAAGCCAGGCCATTAACTACTATTTTATATTGCTATATTCGGCATGCAGAATACTGTAAGGGGACTCATCAGAATCAGAGCACAGAGTTGGGTAGAAACGTGGAAGTTTTTCTGAACCCTTAGCTTTATTTTATGGATAAAAAACTAAATCCCAGCAAGACAAAGTGATTTGTTCCAGGTCACTGTGAATATATCTGTGCTAAAATTAGGACCTATGATTCTTCAGGAAATGTACTTATAGTCTACCTTTTAAAACTATTTCTTACATCTTGAGTTATTACCCATAACATCCAAGTTCAGGGAATGTTTACATGTTTAAATACATACACAAAATGATTAGCTCAACGCCTGGTATATAGTGGGCATCATGTACTGTGACTTCCTCTCCTGTCAGTTTCACTAAGATACTTTTCTCTTATTAATTATTCAGAAGAAGGACAGCAGATGGTGTAGCAGTTACATCGTTGGACTCACATACAGCCAGTGGAGGTTGGAGTCCTGGACCTGGTGGCTTGAAAGTCATGCTGAGCACATGTGCACGCCTATGCTCCCCAGGAGAATAATGGAGAAGAAGGGATTGTGGTGTGGCTATCTTCCTAGGGAGTGACTTCTTCTATTTTTATTTTTTTGAGAGGTTTTTGCTATAGGGCACATGCGCTCCCCAGAAAGACAGAGAGAGACAGACAGAAAGCAAGAAATTACCCCCCCCCAGGGGGGATGGCCACACTGCAATCTCCTCTCCTTCATTCTCCTCTTGCGATCTTGGGCATGTACACACATGTGCCTGGTGTGAACTTAAGCCACCGGGTCCAGGACTCAAACCACGGTTGACTACATGGGAGTTCAGCGACATAACCATTACAGTAACTGCTGCTCCCCCCAGGGAATGACTTCTCACTTTCTATCTCACTGTCTTGTATCTCTTTCTCTAGTGAGCACATGTGCCCTAAGGTAAAAACCTCTACAAAAAATAAGAAAGTAAATAAATAATAGAAAAATTATTCAGAGGAATAAAGAACACACTTGATTTCAGTACACCCCTTAAGTGCTCTATCTTATTGACTCCTCCTAATTACTCCCTATTTCTGAAACGATCATTTTCAGTCTTCTTCAAGACTTCTTTGCCAGCTAATATTTCTAGATTTTGTCCTCAATGCTCATCCCTTCCCATTTGGTACATCCCTCACGGCAATCTCCTCCTCCTCCCTTGCTTTATCTACTCCCTGCATGCCAATAAGTTCTTGAAGTTAGAATCTCACCTATGCTACATCGCTGTGGTTCACTGCCCACCATATTGCCTGGGTGTTATCCTTCTTGTGGTTTTGAGACAATCTGATTTAAAGTAGAGGGAGTGGTGGCAGGGGATTTGTTTGGGATCACCAAGCTCCACTCCCGTTGTCTGAAATGAATCCCCTGCACTCCCCCACATTTATCATCAAAGCAGACTAATTCAGAGTTATGGAGAGATACTCAGCGGGTTAGCCTGCCCTGTTTGCAGGGAGAATCCCAAACTCACTAGGTCAAAGATTGATCTTAAAGTTCTAGTTTTAGAATATAAAAATCTTCCTCTAGACACAACCACGTATTTATATTTATATGAAGGTGTGTGTGTGTCTATATGCTTGCGCACACATGCACATGTATGCCTCTCCCTGTCGTCAACGTGGTTGGAAGATAACTGGGTAGAATGGGATGGGGGGCCCAACATTCACATATTTCTTCATAACAGGACGTGCTCACTGGGCTGCCTACACGGTCTCCATTAGTGACACATTTGCCAAAGCACTGACGCGTAGTGCCATGCTGCCATGACATCAGCCTAATCTGCCCAGAATTGTCCC
>NW_006208994.1:1323510-1328110 GCF_000334495.1 Tupaia belangeri chinensis | reverse complement strand
AGTCATTCCTGTGCCTCCCACAGATTGTTCTCCAGGGCCATGTCATTAAGAGAGGCAGCATGTTTCTGTCCTCCTGCTTCCCAGAAATACTGAGCTATCCAGAATTTGAATCGTGTGAGCAGCGGAAGGTTGCACTTCCCTGGTGTAGACTCCCACAGCCCTCCTCTGAATGCCTTAACCCACAGGGAGGAAATGCCCACTCCAGGTGGTATTTAGATATATATATATATTTAGAGAAAGATTTTTGCTATAGGCAATGCACTCACAAGAGAGATAGAAAGTAAGAAATCCTCTCCCCCCCCCCAGGGGGATGACCATTCTGTAATCCCTTCTCTTTGATTCTCCTGTTGGGATCTTGGGTATGCATGCACACATGACTGGCATGAGTTTAAGTTGATGAATCCTGGACTTGAACTATTCTCAACTACATGAGAGTCCAGTGATATAACCATTAGGCCATCTGCTAGTCCCAAGATTTAGGTTTATATTTTATAAGAGTATTATTTCTGAGTAGGTTTTCACTTTCACTTTGTGGAGGTACATACCTCAAATTCTATTTTCTATAGGAAAAAAATGTTTTACCTTTCTTCTATCTTTCTCTAGATATGGGAAAACATATGAAGGAGTGAGACAATTTTATTTCTGCTTCTCACCTCAATATATCAACCAACCTTTCCACCCTAAAATACAATTGTCTTAATATTAGTATTATTTCAAATTCCCCCTGAACACGGATCATTGCCTATACAATTGAGTGCTTAATTAGCACAATTGTTTTATGAAATTCAGAAAACTGCATGTATAAATTCTGTAATTAAAAATCTCCATGAATTAGCATTTGTTACATGTACATAATTAAAACTTATCTCTTCATTAGGTTTTCATAAAAATTTTTACATTCATTTAAAAAGCCTGAAATCAGTATAGCATAGTAGAAAATGTAGGCATCAGACAATGCTTGCATTTTAAACTTTCTTCCCCTTTAGTGGCTCTGTGACCATGGCCAAGTGACTGTCCATCTTTCGACTTTAGTGTCCTTGTCTGTAATTGGTAATAGCAATCTCTATATCACAGGATTACTTCTAGGATTAAATTAACACCTCCTAGAGGTTAGTTTGGAGCATCTCACCTCCTCTGGGACCCTGGAGGGAAAGGGAAGTGAATTCTGTTCAGCAGAGCTGGTTGGGGATTAGAGGCAGGACTTGAGGCTGAAAAAGAGAGAGTATTTTCTGCAGGTGTAGCAGAGGCTCTGATAGTGAGTCTTGAAGTCCAGGTTAGAGTCACCTGATTTATCTTCTCCTGCTCAGGTCTGAGCATTGCTCAAAATTTGTCATCTGTTAATTTCCAAAATCCTTACGTGTGCTGACCCCTCTGGTGTTACAGTTCCCTACTTTGTCCTACCCTTGATTGATTATTAATTTTCACACATGACAGGGCAGAGCTGCCCCTCTATGTCCTCCCATACCCGACACCAAGAAGAAAAAAATGATGGAGGCAAAACCAATTTTTAAGAAACCCTATACAGCAGTGGGATTGTTCCATTAGAAAGTGATTTTGTTAATGTGGCTACATTGAAAGCCATCGCTGTTAAGCTCTAGCAAGAAGAGAAGGAGTATTAGGTTCAGCTCCAAAGTATAAATTCATACATAGAAAACTGTCTTGCAAGGAGAGACGTGTCCATACCCAGCTCTGAGCTTCCAAAGTTTTGTTCTTAGAGCTTGAGGTTGGAGGGTGATTTACATAGTAACCGGACAAAAGAAGCATAAACAGCTCAACTATGGCTCCCTCTTCTTTCGTCCCTCCCACTGGGAACAAAAACATTCAGGCTCTTCAAAGTTAGAAGGACCAGAAAAGGAAAATCTACAAAGCAAAACCTTTGAAAAGGAATTTGGTTTAAGGCCCCATCTATAAAGTCGATGGTCCCTGGTATGAAATGTTCTCATAGCACAAATCTTTTCATTCTGGATGAAGTGGGCTTATAGACTCGGTGACAGATGACTCATCCACCCTGACAAATTGCAGCTCCTGACTTGATACGTTCAAGTTAACCAGAAAAGATGAAAAGATAGGAAAGGTGAGGCTCTGTTAATTCACTGTAGGAACTAAGGAGAGAGGCTAGAAGGGGCCAGGATCTCAGTGAATTCTCTCGCTTTTCTTTCCTTTATTATTATTTTTTTCCTTTCTTTTGGTAGCCACTTGTACTTTCATTGAGCTCTGAGACCAAGAAGCAGACAGATCAGAAAAGCAATTTCTCATCCCAGTCTATTCAGCATTAATGGCATAAAATCCCATTAGTGCACTCTAGGGGTTCATTTCATAACAGACAATGGCCTCTGAATCAGCCTGCCATGCATAATCATCTAGCAATAGGGAAATTACACAATCAAAAATTTAGCGAAGGACCATGAAAGCCAGCTATGTGAGGTCATGCCTCTTCCTTCTTCTTTTGTGTGGGAGGAGGGGGATCACTTTAAGATTGGCAAGACTGACTTGTGCTGCATGGCCATAGTTGAATTTTCATAACCAAGCTAGAAAAGATATTCTAAACTCCCTTGGAGAAGAAAGCAAGAGAGAAAAAAAATCTTGTTATTATAATTATTTTATAAATAGATGAAAACAATCTTACTCCCCTTAGACATTCCTAGGTTCCCAAACAGTTTATTTTAAGGAAACTCCCACTTTCCCTTTGATTATGATCAAGTCTGGGAGGATCATCCTACATCCCTAACATCAGTTTGTACTCTCTCTTCAGCTCTGGACTTTTTCTCCCAATATTTTTCCAGACTTCCTGCATTGATTTCCTTTGAATCCATGTCTGATATTAAAATGTCATCCTGCTTCTCATCCATTGCTTTCTGGCATATTTGTTGATAGATTCATATGATTCTTTCTGTTTGCATTTACTTTTATCTTCTAGAATTATTTAATTTTATTTATTGTTACTGTTATTATTAGTTTAATTTGACTAGAGAGAGACAGAGAGGGAGAGAGTGAGGGAAAGTGAGGAAACAAGCCACCAGGTTTGGGACTTGAACCACAGTCATCCAGTGGGTGTCCAGCACCTTAACTACCAAGCCACCTGCTGGCTCCTCTTCTGTTTTTAACATGCAGTCGCGTGCATTACCTTGATTACTACAACTAGAATGTGACCAATTCTGTCAATGAGATGACTCGCAAAGTCTTCTATTTCTATTCTCACTGCCATCACTCAGCTTAAAATCGTCTTATGATGTGCTAAAGTTATTGTGATTTTTATTTTGGTCTTTGCATCTTCAGTTATTCCCTCCTTCAATTTCTCCTGGGGCTGGAGTAATCTTATAATAACAGTTCTTTATTTGACTGTCTTTTGCTTAAGTGGCTTAAATTACTGGAGTAAATAAATGTATTAAATTATTTACCATATAAAAATACAAGCCTTTCAGCCTAGCATTTGAGGCCCCCACTAAAAAAAAAGCCCAGTTATCCTTTTTTAAACCTTTATTTTTGTCTATTATTTCCCACCTGCCTTGTACTTCTTTCTGTAAGATCTCTAGAATGTCCATTTTGCCATATCTTTTTGAGTACTCCTGTGACCTATCCGATCATAGCTAACTGGACAAGGGGCAGACATTTGGCTCAGCTGGATCAGTCAGATCATCTGTCCAGGAAATTTGGATTTAGAATCTAGCAATTCATTCCAATTGATAACCTAATTTTACTGGGCCTAGACAAACTATAGATGAACATTTTAAATGTCCTTTGTGACAACCGTTTGGGGTCTAAACATGCTGAGTGTTGGAAGACAGGTACTCTGCAGAGACAAGCACATAAATGGGGCCAAAGTACAGGAAACAGCAAAAATTAGAAGCCCCAAAGAGAGACAGAGATGGAGAGAGAGACCGATAGGAA
The DNA here is from genome assembly GCF_000334495.1 of Tupaia belangeri chinensis. Taxonomy (NCBI): domain Eukaryota; kingdom Metazoa; phylum Chordata; class Mammalia; order Scandentia; family Tupaiidae; genus Tupaia; species Tupaia belangeri. Next base: position 1,324,222 of record NW_006208994.1, on the reverse strand, counting down.
GTAGATGCCTTAATTCTTGAGGGCACACCTGCTTCCACTTCTGCACAATGATGCAGTTTAGCTGGTCTCCCTGCCTTTGGTTTTATGCACTACTCTAGTTTTTAGAATTAATCCCCACTAACTCAAGCTAATTCAAGTGAATATTTGTTTCTTACAACTGAACAGCCCCTGGATAACAAATATTCCTTAGAGATCTGGTTAGCTTTTTTCAGACCTAAAACACGTCTTGACATTTCTCGTAGCATCTATCAGCAAGGGCCTCAGCTCTCATTTTCTCACAATACTTTAGCATGGCCTTCACCTGCCACTTCTTTTCTTTAGAATTATTTAATTTATTTTATTAACTATTATAATTACTTTTTAATTTGTTATAGGGCACATGTACTCACCAGAAAGAAGGGGAGTGAAAAAGCAAGCTGCCTGATCTGGGACTCGAACCAGAGTTGTTGATGTGGGAGTCCAGTGCCCCAACTATCATGCCACCTGCTAGTTCCACACCTGTCACTTCTTTTATCCACACTTCCATAAATGCCCTCCCTTCAAACATAGGACAACTTCAATAATTTTGCCATCTGAAAGTGCCAGCAGAACTTCAGAAATTAAATTCTGATCTATTGGATCTTTACATAAATTGTACAAGAGAGAAGAATCAGACCAACTTTCTGTTTTGTTTGTTTATTTATTTATTTATTTTTATTTATTTATTTTGGAG
>NW_006208994.1:1304156-1323327 GCF_000334495.1 Tupaia belangeri chinensis | reverse complement strand
GTTTTAAGCCACCGGGTCTGGGACGTGAACCGCAGTCGACTACGTGGGAGTCCAGCGACATAGCCATTACGCTAACTGCTGGTTCCCTCTGTTTTGTTTTTGAAAGAAGGAAAAAACTCTCCTTCATAATACTTAGGGGCAAACCAACTCAACAGATTAAGAAGCACTTGGAGACATTTATTTATTTATTTATTTATTTATTTATTTATTTATTTTTGGGAGAGGTTTTTGCTATAGGGCGTGTGTGCTCGCCAGACAGACAGAGGGAGACATAGAGACAGAAAGTGAGAAATCACCCCCAAGGGGGATGGTCACACCGCAATCCCTTCTCCTCCATTCTCCTCTCAGGATCTTGGGCACGCACGCCCACACGCCCGGCGTGAGTTTTAAGCCACCGGGTCTGGGACGCGAACCACGGTCGACTACATGGGAGTCCAGTGACATAGCCATTACACTAACTGCTGGTTCCCTCCCTGCCTCTCTTTTGAAACCCGAGTTCCAAGTTATTTTAATGATATAATTCCTTAACCCCACTTTGGTGGTGCTGAAGGTCTGGAGTGGGCAAACTTTCACATTTGTATTTCCCTGGGTGTTCTGGAAGAGATCACACTGTTCCCTCCTCTGCTGTGTCATATAACCCAAAGTGGCCACTTCCGAATGCCAATTAACACTGACTCTGCTACCCTAAGGTCTCTCATTACCGTTATTGTTCAATGTACTAGGACTCTGAATATGTGGTGTTACAGATATCTTCCCCAGATGATCCAGTGTGCACTGATTCAAGCTAACACTCATTTCCCCCCTATTTTCCTGGATCCTGTTTTGTGCTACAGAACAATTTCATTTTCTCTCTTATCTTGCATGCTAGGAGACTGATGAATTATGTGCTTCATATGTTTTGCCCTGCCTTCACCCTGACAGATTTTTAGTAATATCCTGGACATTTTGTTTGCTTAATAATTTGGTAGAGGGCATGTGTGTGTGCTCACCAGAGAAAAAGAGAATGACAGGGAGTATTCATGCCAGTTCCTTCCTTGGGGCACGCGCTCATAATTTCCCAGCATGCTCCTCATGATGCTGAGGCTGGGATTTGAACAATGAAGTCAACTATGTGAGATTGGCTCCCTTAACCACCAGATTACACAACTGGCCCTCTTAGGCCTATTTTGAAGCTGGCTGCTGTAGTAATTTATCCATTAGAAGCCTCATGAGGATAACTCATTTGGTAGCAAATATTCTGCTTCAAAGATTCACTACGTTTGGATTTTCTTAAAAAATTTTTAAAATCTATTTGTTAATTCAAGTATTCTGTTTCTTTTTTAGGTTAGTCTTTAGTTCTGTAAAAATTGTATTTAAAATTTCCGAAGAGTCAGATGGTGGTGTAACAGTATTAGGCACTACTGTGTAAGGCTGACTTACATAGGAAGGTTCTGGGCTTGCATCTGGAAATCTCCCTTAGTACAATAACATATGTTGGCCTTGATCTGGAACTGGCTGGGGCTCGGGGTAGATCATGGCATCTGGACCCTAGTAGGGGTGCTATTTGTTTCTTTCTCTGTCTCTCTCACTCATCGAATAAACAAACAAATAAATAAATAAATAATTTTTTGAAAAATATTTGTGGTGTGATTCCATAATTCAGTCTACTGAAGAGTGTTCCCATTCCCCATACCTTATAAACTCTGAAATTTGGGCCAGCACATGGTATGGTGGTAAAGATACCGGATTGGGACCAGCAGATGGTGTAATGTTTATGTCATTGGATTCCCACACAGTCGACTGTGGTTCAAGCCATGGACCGGAGGCTTGAAACTCATGCTGGGCACTTGTGCATGCATGCCCAAAATCCCTAGAAGAGAATGGAGAAGAAGGGATTACAGCATGACCATCCTCCCTGGGGATGATTTCTCATGTTTCTCTTTCTCTCCAGCAAGTACATTCACTCTATAGCAAAAATCTTTCTCTAAGGGAAAAAAAAGGCACTGGATCCCACATGGCTGACCTCAAGTCCCAGACCTGATGGCTTGAAAAACATACAGGGTGAATGCGCATATGTGCCCAAAATCCTGAGAGGAGAATGGAAGAGAAGAGACTGCAGCATGGCCATCCCCCAAGGGGAGTGATTTCTCTTGTTCTCTCTCTGGTGAGTATACACACCTATAGCAAAAACAACAACAGTCACAAAAATAAAATTAACTCTGAATCTTGCTGGTCAGTTTAGGATTGAATTGTCAAATATCCAAAAGAAAATGATGAATGATTGAGTTTGGGTTGATTGTTCAGTTGTGGCCAAAAGAAGCCTGTGGATACAAGGGAGAAGCGGTTGGGTGTGAATTACAGTAGTGGTAGAGCTTTCTTTGTGAAAGTCTCCAAACTCCCGCCTTTGGGGCCTAAGAGCTACCCTGAGGAGGGTGTTTTTGGATGAAATTGCCATTTGCTATGGCTAATTTTAGGTTTCAACTTGATTGAGTTAAGAAATATTTAGAGGGACCAGCAGGTGTGGTAGTTAAGGCACTGGATGATCTACATGGCCGAACACAGTTCGAGTCCTGGACCTTGTGGCTTGCTTTCTCACTTTCCCTCTCTTTCTTTCTTTCTCTGTCTCTCTCTCTCTGGTCAAATTAAAATAAATGAATAAATAAATAAAATTAAATAATTTTTAAAAGAAAAAAAAAGAAAGAAAAGCCTAGAAACCAGGTAAAGCATAATTTTGTATATGTCTCTGTTAGGGTGTTCCCAAAAGACTTGCCAATCTCAGTTTACCAGGTAAGGATGTCCCACCCTCAGCATGAGTGGCCAGAGAACAAATACAGAAGGCAGACTGGTCTCCTTCAGACAGTGATGACAGACTTTTTCTCCTGTTGTCTTGTGCATTAGTACTAAAGGCTTTGCCTTCCTTTTGACTTCAGTACTTATATCTGAAACATCTTTTGGGTTTTCAGGCTATTTTCAGACTGAGCGTTATACCATTGGCTTCCCTGCTTCTGAGGTCTTTGGTCTTAGAGCCATGCTATTAGCATTCTATGATCTCCACTTTACAGATGGCATACTGTGGGACTTCCCAGCCACCATAATTGTGTGAGACAGGGCATGGTGGTGCCCGCCCTATGGCATAATTGTGTGAGACAACTCTCCTAATAAATCAAGACACACACACACACACATTTTCTAATGGTTTTGTCATCTCTAAAGAACTCTGACGTTGGGACCAACAGATGGCATAATGGTTACGTTGCTGGACTCCCACATGACCAATCGCAGTTCAAGTCCTGGACCTAGTGGCTTAAAACTCACACTGGGTGCCCTATAGCAAAAATATCTCTCTTCAAAACACACACATACACAAACCTTGACTTAAGATAGTTTATTTAAATCCTTGAACTTGGAATAAGCTAAATTACCCTCCATCATATTGGGGGACCTCATTCAATAAGTCAAAGGCCTGACTAGAACAAAAAGCCTGGTCTTTAAGAGCCAGAGAAAATTCTCCAGCACACTACATTCAGGACTTAATATGGACCACTGGCTGCCCTGGATCTCTAGCCTGCCAGACCACACTACAGATTTGGGACTTGCCAGACTTCATAATGCATAAATAAATTTTTTAGAATAAATTTATGTATATATGTGTGTGCATAGACACACATATCTGTGGGTTTTGTATGTCTCTCTCTCTCTCTCTCTATATATATATATATATATATGTGGATATATATGTGTGTGTGTGTGTATCTGTGTGTGTGTGTGTATATATATATATATATATATATCTCACATGTACTCATGCACGCATTCAATTGGTTCTCTTTTCTGGAGAACCCTGAATCCCAAGTAGGTGGGACTAAAGAGAATGAAACAGAATAGAGAATGTAAAATGCCTTACATAGGGAGACCAGCAGATGGTGTAATGGTTACATTGCTGGACTCCCACGTGGTTGACCGCAGTTCAAGTCCCAAACCCGGCTACTTAAAATTCATGCTGGGTCTGTGCATGTGCATGCCCAAGTTCCCGAGAGGAGAATAGAGAGGAAGGAATTGTGGCATGGCCATCTTCCCTGGGGTTGTGATTTCTCTTTCTGTCTCTCAGTCTCTCCTGCAAGGGCACGTGCCCTATAGCAAAAATCTCTCAGGGAAAAAAAAAAGGCCTTCAATAGGTTCATGCTTAAGCGATGAAGGTGAACTAAGGGAGCTAAAGGGTCAGAAGTGATCAATTTAGGGGGTGACAGAGCTCTGAGTCTTGCAGAGTAGCAAAGAATATAATTCTGAAGCTTAATCTTCACTCATGACAATGTGATTAGGAAACATGAGAGGTCATAAGCTTAGTCTCAATTCATAGTTCTCCTCTTGATCTTGAATACTGGGATGGAAGGCTCAGGAAAGATGTAATCTTAGAGCTACTGTTCAGATTAACACTTGAACTCTTGTTGAAGAGAGATCATCTTTTTCTAAGCATGTATGCCCAATTATGGACCATGTTGATAAACTGAAAGGATTTCTGAGGAGTCTGTGTGTCATATCAAAGACATAAGTCTCTTCTCTAATTTAATATGGGAGTAAAAGGCCAGGAAGGCATGACCTCAAGCCTGGAGCACAGCTAGCGTTCTAGGGGCTGGGAGGAGAATAATGTGGGCATGGTTCCTGTCCTCATGGAACTTAAATTTTCATGGAATGAGATGAGATATGGCAGGTTTTTTAATGGAAGGAAGGGAGAGAGAAAGAAAGAGAAAACAAAGAGGAAAGAAAGGAAGGAAGAAAAGGAGAGGAGGAAGGAAGGAAGGAAGGAAGGAAGGAAGGAGAATGAAGAGATAGAAAATTGTAGTTGGTACTAAAAACTGTGAAGTACATAAAATAGGCTGATTTATTAGTCAAAGGATAGTCACGAAAGGACTCTTCATGATATTTGATCTAAGACTCTCGGGGGGGATTAAAAATCATATTACTCGACTCTTTGAAGAGAAGTGTAAATGTTAAGGAGAAGAAAAATGTAATGAAGTTGATAATTGTATTCGCTAGATATTTCTTGTAAGAAAATCATCTAGAGAAACTTCATGTATCAGGGGTTCTAGTTGCCTTTCTCTTTACAAAGCATAAGAGGAATTAATTCATGGAGCAATTGTGTCCTCCAAACTGCCTAGACTAGCTTGATTTCAATGAGAACAGAAGTCTCTGTAGTGATTTACAAGAAGATGGGGTACCAAGTGCAGAAAAAGAGAGAGGAGTTAAATGGAGCAGTATGGTGAAAAGCCACAGTTTGGGATGGATGAAAACGTCATGTTAGAGCCATGTTAGCTGTGAGTATAGAACTTGGGGAAAGGAAAAGGAGACTAAATGGAAGATTTGAGAGGAGTCCATGTGTTAGAGGACATCCAACTAGGATGACTGCTTGTCTAGGTTTTCCTGTGTTCATTTTGGTTTATGCTTGTTGACCTAGCATGATATTTGAAAGAAATTTCTCTTTCAAAACCATTCCAATTTGCACAATAGATACTATGGTCATATTACTACATAAAATCCCTGAGCTGCCTTGTATAAAAATCCACAGCAACAATCTACATCACTTTTGAAGGTTTATAGAGTCAAATTTATGGATCTTTGGAGTGATGCTATCTGTAAGACTGGACTATTGGGGTCTGACTCACATGTGGATTATAAAAGCACTTATGGTGACCTTTAAAATTGGAATTTGTATGTCTTTATTTGTTTTTCATAAAAGTATTTTATGATCATCCTTGAATGGAGTAAAAGTGAAGCAGGTTTAGGAATAAATGTATTTTTATGCTAAACGGGAAATTGAATATACAGGAAAAATTTTTTCCCTTGGTTTTATCTTATCTAGGATCCCGTGTTAGAAAGAAACCAAAGCTTGGGGCCAGCAGGTAATGTAGTGGTTATGGACTCACGCTTGTTCAACTGTGCTTTAAGTCGCAAGTCCGATGGCGTGAAACTCATGCTGGGCACTTGTGCTTGTGTGCTCAAAATCCTGAGAAGAGACTGGAGGAGAAGAGATTACAGTGTATCCCTCCCTGCTAGGGGGTGATTTCTTGCTTTCTGTCTCTCTGTATCTCTCTTTCTGGTGCACACATATGCCTTATAGCAAAAAAATCTCTCAAAAAGAAATCAAAGCTTACTCAAATTAGCTGAAGCAAAGGGGAGGACTGTACTGGGTTTCACTCTATTTTTCTATATCCTTCCAAGGGCAACATGTGCCCGACGTTACAGTATGTCCCCATGAGGGGACAAAAACACGATTCTTACTCTCTCAGTTTCTCCTTCTCCCTTTCAGTTTATTCTTCTCTCTCTTATTTTCTGTTGCCCTGTCTCTATCTTTCTCTCTCACCCACCCCCCAACCCCCAGTCACTGGGGATTCATTCTCTCATTTATACTTCACTCTTCTCCTTCCCTGCTGCCTGGCTTTTCTCTGCTCCATGTGTGACCTCTGATTATTATTCTGAAAAGGTACTCTGAGTCTCTGAGAGCTGTGACCCTAGATTAAGCGTCTGTGCTTAGTTGACTCAATCTTAGTGTTTCCATATGGAAAATTATTAGGTCAATTCTTTGACTTTGTTACCTTAGTACAGTGTTCAGATTAAAAACTAGTTAACAGTTAGTGTGAATTTAACCGTTCTAATTTTTTTTTCAAGTCTATTATCATAAATAATGACACAGTTTTTTTTTTTTTACTTTCTTGGTAATCAGTACTGGAGATATTTTATTTTACATCTGCATTGCTCCAGAAAAGACTTAAGACGACTTCAAAAAATATGTGTCATATAACAAGATAACATAAATTAGAAGCAAATGACAAAGGAAAAAGTTAAACAATAGGTCAGGGCATAAATTAGAATCAGAAATAAAGCTAATACAAAATTTATTTCTATTCTAAGATATTTCTAGCATCCATTTTTATAAATTGTAAGATTATACCATACTAGCAAAAATGAGTTTTTCTTAGTGAGGAATAGCTTTATTTCCTAGACTAGAAAGGCATTTTGCCTGTGAGTTTTTATAAAAAGGATACCATAATGTCATGAATAAATTTTTCAACAACATTCTTATATTTGAGGCAATACGTTTTATAGGGCTACTTCTCAAAGAGCCTTTAAAAAAATGTAGGTATCATCTTAGACATAATTTAGAAGAAGCTGTATCCCATATCAGGCAAGGGGTGGCAGTTCAAAATCTGTAGTTTGCAGCTTTCTGCTGGCTTGACTTAATCCAGAGGCAATTTTTTCTTAATATCTGGAGAAACAGATATACCATAAACTCAGCTCTACCTGCTCGCTAAGTGGAGTTTTTTGCCAAATACTGGATAATAATAATGTGTTAGTCAGAGGTGTTTTTGGTTGGAGAGAACAGAGGTCCATATAAGTTGGTACAAGAAAAGAATGATAGGGACACAGGGAGTGATGATACCATAATTCAAATATAAGAAATACCACATTTCTGGGCTTCATGGAAAATGTATGTGGGATGGCCAAATAACAGAGGCAGTTACGTTATCTGTTTCTCTCTGCATTTATCCAGTTATTTCTCTCTCTCTCTCTCTCTCCTCTTTTATCAGATATTTTATTTTCTCTAGAGAAGCATAACCATCACAGCTCAAAGCAGCCCTCAGAGTTAACAACTTTAACACTCACGGCTAGTAAAACTTACACACTTGAATCACCGAAGCCCAAATTCCTGGATGGGAACTTGGCTCAGCATTTCTTTTCAACCTGCTGTAAGCAGCTATCGAGGGTTGGAGAGATGGCCTTTGGGTCAAGTGCCCTTTGGTTTTAAGTGTGGCTGGAGGCATGGAGATATTTGGTACAGATCTCAGTGTGACCCTTCAGTACAAGGGCTGTAAACGAGGAGATGTTCCAAATGTGACCAGATCACCACTTCATATGTGGCAGATTACCAGTCCAGCCACTCTGCTTAAGAAAACAGGTATTGTTTGGTCGTTCAGGATGTCTTGGACCAAATTAATACAGAACAGTCTTTTGCCAGGACAAGGCTGGCTTTTTTTCCTTCTCCCTGGTCAAAATTAGCCCAAGAGAGGGATTATTTCTCCACACTTCCTATCCATGTTACCTAGGTGCTTCGTATTGCTGCCAGAAGCCAGATCCCATGTTGTGTAACTTCATTTAAACCCTAAAGTAATGGGAGCTGCAAAGTCCAAACCGATGCAAATTTTTATCACAACTTAGTCTTTAGCTCATTTTCCAAATGGATCCTACATTTCTTATCTAGTTACATACAAGGAAAAAAGTGTACCTAATATCCGAAGGAAATGTGTGTGCAGTGAGCCTTCCTCTTGTCTTTCTGTTATACTTTCTCACTGTATTAACTGAGGTAGGGGGATGGGTTGGATTGGGAAGAAAGGCCACAGACCTACTGATCCTTTCTTACCCTTTCTACTTGGTAATACCAAAATACAGGACAATTTACTTATATAATAATTTATTTTATAATATTTAGGATTATCTTTCTACCCACTAAAATGTTTCTCAAAAATAGGTCTTTCAGTGCTCTATATTTTATTTTATTTTATTATATTGTTTAAGTTCTTTTTTTGAAGAATTGTTTATTCATTCATTTCTATCTGTTACTGTTACTTTTTTTTTCTCTTTTGAGAGGTTTTTGCCATAGGGCGCATGTGCTCACCAGAAAGACAGAGTACTTTGAGGGTATATGCTCAAATTATTTTGTTTTCCAGATTGGGCATATGGTCAAAAGTTTCAAGGCCACTAGAACTGAGATCTCTGTGAATAAGTGTTACAACTCCCATTGTGTGCCTGTAATCAATTCTGACACCAAGTTCCTCATAAACGCCCGGTCCCATACACACTACATTATTTAGCATGATACACTTTCAAACCACTCACCCTTTATTTAAATATTTAGTATGAAACACTAGGAGACAGATTGGATTATGGTAAGTTATTTATGTGTTTAATTTTGAATCAGAAAGAATAAAACAAGTCCATGATCACACTATGAGGAACCGCCTTTGAAATCAGCATATATCAGTTTACAGAGTTCTTTGGAATATTTTTTAAAACAGTGAGCCAGACATCTGTTCTTTCTTATTTTTTTTTAAGAATTATTTATTGTTATTATTATTGTTTAATTTTACCAGAGGGAGACAGAGAGAGTGAGAAAATGAGAAAGCAAGCTGCCAGGTCTAGGACTTGAACCATGGACAGCCACGTGGGAGTTCAGCGCCGTAAGCACTGCATCACCTGCTGGCCCCCCATGTATCTGTTTCATAAGATCACGTGGTTAGATTATGCGCTCCTCATGCCTTGGAACTGTGTCGTAGAGGTCCTCCCGTGTAGTACTTTTCCTTTCTTACGTAGATGGTCAATGACTGTTGAACTGGGAGAGGCTGGCACTAGATAAAGGACTCAAGGCTGACTTTTTCAGTTCCAGTCGGGGACTGGAGCATACAGAGATGGGAAGGGAAGAGGGAAGCGCACTGAGATCTACAAAGCACTTAAAATTTTATTCTTACAATAAAATTTTATTCTTTACAGATCTTGTAAAAGTTTGTGTTATGGTCCCTGTTTTAGTCTGCTTTTCTGTCACTAATGGCTGAATACCACGTGACTAATTTAGAAAGAAAAAAGATTTACTTTGCTCATGGTCCAGGGGCCACATCTGGTGAGGATCTTCTTGTTAGTGAGGACTTCCTGCAGACATCTGAGGCAGCATAGACATCACGTGGCAAGACACTGCAAGGGCAGCAGACATGTGTCCGTGTGGATGGTATTCTTTCTTTCTTTTCTTTCGTTTTTCTTTTTTCCTTAGAGAGGTCCTCACTATACTGTCCAGGCCAATATTGAGCTCATATTCCTCCTGCCTCAGGCTCCTCAGTCACTGGGATTATAGGTGTAGGCCACCAGGCCCAGCCTATGGGTTGGACCAGGAAAAGTATCTGGGCCTCCCATGTGGTCCTAATCTGTGAAGCAGAAGGGGCATGTACCACCATGGTTGAGCCTGTCTGCTTATCTTATAAATCTCCCAGGAGTCGTAGGGACCCCACTCTGATGACATCCAATCCTACTTTCCAAAGGACCTATGTTTCAATATCATAATCAGATTAAGTCTCCTTCTCTCAGTACTCTACAATGGCTTGCCAAATTTTACCACCTGAATTTCTGGAGAATACAGTCAAACCATGGAAATCCCTGTTGGACCAGTTACTGCATCTCAAAACCCTTGTTTTATATATATATAAAGTCATCTTGCAAGGAAGTGGTAGTGTGGGATTTGAACCTATGACTTTCTGACTCAAAGCTCATGCACCTTCCACTATAGCACTTTTCATAGTACATTTCACATGGGATGGCAAGATACACCAATAATTTGACTCTGCGTGTAGCTCTAGAAGTGTGTAAGTTAGACCTGACTCAAGAGGTTCTGATTTTTGAGCTCAGATGAATCTGGCTGGATTCTGTCATTCAGCACATTTTTTTTGAGCATTTATTATGTGCCATGCACTGTTGTGTGATGTGGGGACACAGTGGTAAAAAGGAAGTCTTTACTCTCATTCTGTTTCTATAGATAACCATAAATTGTGGGAGGCTGCGCACCAGCAAGTCTGCTGAGGCCATTTTTGTGAGTCTCTTACTAGTGAAGCCCTTAGGTTTTGGTTTCTCAGAGAGCAAACAATTACATAATGACAAAGGCTATGACTGGCTCCCCTTCAAAACCTTCCTTTCAAAACCTTGCTCTGATTGGCCATTTCCCATAGCGCTCACCAACTAGTGAGCTTAGAATCCCTCAGATTTGCATATCCGGCACCTCATGATTGGTCCACAAAAGCAACCAATCATAACCCACCTTTTATAATCCTTCATTTACATAAAGAACAACCAATCACCACCCACCAACATGTATATAACCTGACCCACAATAAACAGATGACCCTGAAGAGTTGTAACACTGTGTCGTCCCTGTGTTGTAACATTGCACCATTTGTCCCATCTCTCACTGCTTCCCTCAGGAAACCTGTTCGACTGTCCTGCGGGTTGGGACAATAAATAAGTAAATAATTCTGTGAATAACATATTTTCCATCATCCTAAGCAGAAGGAGAGAAATGTGATTAAGCTAGGAATGCTGTGAGGTCAGGGAAGTTATATTTGAACTTAAATTCTTAATGATGAGGGGGGACTGGCCTTGTACAGACCAGTAAGCACAAAGCCTCTAAGGTAGGAAGAAACAAGTGTGTTTTATAAAGGACAGCAGTATGAGTGAAGCACGTAGGCATGACAGGGAGGTGAGAGAAAAGTCAGACAAGGTCTTGAGTAAGAGAGAGATATACCTCTGGGAGGTGTTTATGTTTCAAGGGGGGATAAAACTGAGGGCCACGGAGAGATCTCTGGATCTAAAGCTTTCACTGGGGTGCTGCTGCCTTTCTCTCAGATTCATGTTTCCAGGCACCTTGCCTATACTAAACTCCTTTATGTGTAATTTAAAGCTACTTTACACCGTGTTGTCTCAGGGGCAAGAACTAGAGAAATGAGGAATTGGTATGTCATTTGCGTAAGTGAAATGTTAATCCATCCATTCTTGCTTTAGAAACTTCATCTTGACATTCATGATAATATTAATGAATACAGAATTACAGACTTAATACATGGTATGATACATCTTTTTTTTGTAGACTAGCATTCTGACTATTATTTGAGAATGGATTAAAAGGGGGAAAATGGAAGCAGGAAACCAGTTAGAAAGTTATAGTAATAGACCAAGCTTGTTTTATGGTGGTGGCACTAGAGTTGGAAATGTTCAAGACCTGAAAAAGCTCGTTGATGGGATGATGAACAAAGAACTCAAGACTGATCCCAGAGTTTTGGCTTACGAAATTGGATGGGTGGTGGATCACTTTCAGATGTAGAGAGAGGCCAGGGAGGGGCAGGCAGTGAGGAATTAGGGTGAGAGACAGAATTTCAAGTACAGTCTTCAATGTGTTAAGCATGATTCAGCATCACTGTTGGTGGCTCACCTTTGCTGTATTTGCAACTTACACTAGAAAGGTTAGAACAGGTAGTTTTTCTTTCTGCTATCTCACTTGTAGAACTCTAGTGAATCCCCCTTGTCTTAATTTCTATGAAAAGATCTGAACTATGTGACTCCACCTATTTGGCCTGTCCTCACAGCTCTAAAATGACCTGGAGTATCCTCCTCCTTCCTGATCATTCCCCACTGAACTGTCATGCCCTTAAATTAAAAAAGTAATCTGATAAGTAACTAAAAAGATTATCACTCAGACCCATACATTTGTAGTTCATTTTTGAATATTCCAAATATACTGCTTTCTTCAAAGTACTACAGTGACTTTTATGCTACAATCTTAAAGATTCTTTTGTATATGTGGTCGCTTCATGCTGTGTCTGATGTGCTAAGCCATCATAAGCCCTGAATAAACGTTTACTTAGTGCTCGAAAAATAATAGAGGCAACATTCTGGTAGCCTAATGGTTGTAGCATTGCCCATTCCATTCAATAAGTTTCCACTCAACAGTACCTACTGGTTGAGTACCTATAATCTGTTCAGATCTATAAATTTCTACAAGTGATTAAGAGAAAATATGACACAATTCCTCTTCTCATGCAATGTATAACCTAATATTTTCTTTTAATGCTAATTATGCATTTTTTATTTTGAAATAGCTTTAGGTTCACAGAAAATGTGGGCGTCCTATACAAAGGTTTCCCCCACCCCCAGCCATCTGAGAATGTTACCAACACAATGCTGCAACGTCTCAGCATCTTCCATGGTATAGTTAAAAATAATTAGGAGGGACCAGCAGTTAAGCGTAATGGCTACATAGCTGGACTCCCATGCAGTCAACCACAGTTCGAGTCCCAGACCTGGAGGCTTAAAATCATGCTGGGCGCATGTATGTGCATGCCCAAGATATTGAGAGGAGAATGGAGGAGAAGGGATTGCAGCATGGCCCTCCCCCATGTGGGATGATTTCTCGCTTTCTGTCTCTCTGTCTTTCTGTCTTTCTGGTGAGCGCATGCGGCCTATAGCAGAAACCTCTCCAAAAAAAAAAAAAAAAGGAGAGACAGATGGAGTTCTTCATAACCATAAAAATCCATCAATATCAAGAATTGACAGTGATTCTTTACTCTCTTCTAGTCCCGTGTCCCACCCCAGCTTTGTAGATAGTGTCTGATAGTAAGATACTCTAGGTCAGAACACATGCTGCATTTAGTGGGCATGCTTTTCAATTTTTTTCAGTTGGGAGTAGTTCCTCAGTTATCCTGGTGTATGATCTTGACAGTTTTGAAGATTATAGCCACTATGTTGTGGAATGCCTTGAAGTTTGGGCTTACCTGGGTTTCCTCACAGTTGTGTTAAAGTGTGCTTGTCACAGAAGGGATGCTGAACTCTGGTCACTACATCCTCCCAGGTGACCCATGACTCTGATTTGTCCCATTACTGATGACAGTCACTTGGATCCCTTGACGGAGGTGGTATATTCCAGGCTTCTCCCCTGTGTGATTCCTCTCTTTCCTCTGTTATTAGTGAGTATTTATGTGTAGGGAGAAGGAATTAGGTGCTATTCTAAAGCTTGTAAGTACTAACTGCGTAAGTATCTTCTTCCTCATTAAACTTTCAATTTATTCTTTTATTTATGTGTATTGCTATTTTATTTAGTGATTTGTCATTTGGCATATCAGTATTTACTTTGATATTTAAATTGTCCCAGATTTGCTCAGTCAGTCCTTCCAACTGACTTTCAAGGACAAGCAGATAATATAATGATTACATCACTCGACTCCCATGTAGTCGACCATGGTTCAAGTCCTGGACCTGGTGGCTAAAACTCATGCCAGGAGTGTGTTCATGTGTGCCTAAAATCCCGAGAAGACAAGGGATTGCAGTGTGGCCATCTCCTCTGTGGGATGATCTCTCACTTCTCATCTCTCTGTCTCTCCAGTGCACACATAACACCCTATAGCAAAAATCTCTCTAAAAAACAAATGAACAAACAAACAAACTGACTTTCATATCCTTTCTACATTTGAGACATTTATTTACTTACTTATTTTTTGACATAATAAGGCTTATTTTATCATTTCTGTGCTCAAATCCTACCTAGACTTGGCCATTTCCCTAAATGATCTTACTTCCTTTTTATTAAAGAGTGGTATTTAGAAAGCATGAATTGGAAACTAAGTAAGCTAGATAATTTAGGGGTGTTGTGGCTCTTAGGAGATTTTAACGGATTATTCATATGTCTGTACACATATTTGTGTACAGATCTCTCTATCATTTCTATCTATATATCTTGAAAACTGTGATCTCTCTGATTCCAATCTAATACTATAGCAATTAATTTTCTTCCTTTCAGTATCTTCACCTTCTCCTTTCTCTGACAATAAGAAACCTATCTCCACTTATCCTTAATACAGTTATTTATTTGATTGTTCCCCTCTGTGTAACTGCTCTCCCAGTGCTGCACCATGCTACATTGTGCATGAGGCTGTCAGGGCCTTTCATCTGCCTGGACCCTATAGATGTTCCAAGTTGCTGGGAGCTCTTGTTTGTTCTGGTGGGGAGAAGCAGCTAGGTCCTAATCAACACAATTTTGCACGTAAGCATTTTTAGTAGATTGCCTACTGAAATTTCAAAAGAAGGGGCCAGTAGATTGTGTCATGGTTATGTTGCTGGACTCCCATGTAGTCTGCTGTTCGAGTCCCAGACCCAGCGGCTTACATCTCATGCCTGGTGCATGTGCGTGCATGCCCAAAATCCTGAGGGGAGAGTGAAAGAGAAGAGATTGCAGCATGGCCAACCCTCTTGGGGGAGGCTCACTTTCTATCTCTCTGTCTCTTCCTGTCTCTTCGACAAGCAGCCATGCTTTGTAACAAAAATATATCTCTCTAAAAAAAAACCAAGGAAATTCCTAAAGAAAACACCTGAATCTCCAAGGTTCCTATTATTTCCTGCATTTTTTTTCTCATTTTAAATAATTATTTACATTTAGCAGCTAAGACTTGAATAATTATTGTATGTTTCTTTTCTTAGAGAAAGTCATCTAAATTAAGCATAGGCACCCAATATCCTCTACTTGCATGTCCATGTTGTATATTTTATGTGCATTACCTAATCGAAGGCCCACAGTTAACCTTTGGGGCAAGAACTGTGGTTAATAAAGGAAGACACGGACCCTCTGACAACTTAGGTCATTGGCTCAAAAACACATAGCTTGGATTTTGAAACCAGCTTTCTAATGCCAAGCCCAATGCTTGTATATCATATTATCATATTCTGTCAGGAAACTAAATTTGATGTAATGATTGCTAAGTTTAAGACTTCTTTAGGGAATGCAGAGTTTTTTATGCTTTTTGAAATGGGAGCAGGCAAAATAGCTTTGATTTTTCTTCACTAAAATTGACTGTTTTATGTCCAGGGACAAGATGTGCCAATAGAAGTTAGAATAGAGGTTAGTGTAGACTCTAGAACAGAGATTGGCAAACTACAGCCCACAGGCCAAATCTGGCCCACCATGGTGTTTTCTTCCTCTTTCATACAGCCTCAGAGCTCAGGATGGCTTTTACATTTTAAACTGTTGAAAGGAATTTTAAAAACAACATCTTGTGCCAAGTGGAAATTATGAGAAATTTACTTTTCAATATGCATAAATCAAACTTTTGGACACAGACATGCTCATTCATTTACATATTGTTTCATGCAGCAGTACAGAGTAGAGTATTTATAACAAAGATTGCATGGTTCACAAAACCTAAAATATTTATTATCTGATCCTTTCCAGAATACGTTTACTAATACCTAAATGGGAGTCCCACACACTTGCATCTAAGCCTTGGCTTCATCCATTACAAGTTATGTGATGGTAAACGCTTTATCTAAATTCCCTGTCTTATTATCCTCTGCTATAGGATGAGAGTAACGATGGCACCCACTTCTGGATTGGCCCCATAGCCCAGCAGTTGCAATGCAGAGAAAATCAGGTCTCATATGGCCTACCAAGGGTTGTGGCAAAAGACAAAACAAAACAAAACAAAACAAAAAACAAGATGGTACCCATTTCACTAGGTTAATACAAGAATCAGATTTAACATAATAATTCCTCTGTAAATGTTCATATTCAGATACCTGGATGCTGAAATGACTGTTTTCTTTATGTATTTAAATCTAATTGAATGATGGTTCAGCTTCCATTTATCAGAACTGGACAGTAAATTTAGTCATTTTTCAGGGCCCCTTTGACTCCCTTTGTGATTATACAAGAATCTCAAGGGCTCAAGAAACCCAAAGAGGTTTCTTTAGTAGATTATCCCTGTTGGTTTCAAGTCCACATCGTCTATCGGAAGGCAGGGAGCACTGCTCCTGATTCCCTCCCTTTGCTATCATACTAGGCATGGGACTTCAACCACAGCTCCTGTGTTTGGGGCCAGGTATCACAACACTTCTGTCTCCAGAGTGTTAGCCAGCCTAGGGCACTGTGTGCAATAAGAGTGCAGATCTAGTAGTAACATCCTTTTTCAGACTACTCTTCCCAAAATTTCCTCATAGACAAGGGATTTCAGGCTTAAGTGCCTGATAAGGTGAAAAAGCAGGGTATAGGACAATAGGGCAAGGTGGTGTCTGGTAAACTGGACAGCCACTTACCCTTTCTAATGGTAGTAACAGCTCCTCCACTGCCACTAGTGGTTGCTGTTTAGGTCTCCTATCTCCAAATATTCTAGTTGCTTAAGGGGTATGGTAAATTTGAGCAGGTACACAGAAACTCCATTAAAACAATATGCAGGGGCCAGCAGGTGGCATGGTGATTAAGGCCGCTGGACTCCCACATGGTTGACCACAGTTTGAGTTCCTGACCTGTCTTCTTGCTTTCTCATTCTCCCACCCCCCTCCCCCATTCCTCTCTGGTCAAATTAAAATAAATAAATAAAGTTAAATAAATAATTCATTAAAAAAAAAACAATATGCAAGAAGAAAAACAGTCCAGAGGCTGAATTCTGCTCTAAGGTAGCTGAAAAATCCTAGTATTTCTAAAATAAATAAGGAAATAGCCTCCAGATTGATTTCTAGTGGGAAAAGCACAAATCCAGGCCCAGCCTGAAATGGCTACTAAACTTTAGCATTTCTTTGATTTTTTAAAAGTGAAACTGCTTTTCTTGAAATTAAAAAATATATTAAAAATAACTGTTTAATGACCATAGTAAGCTATATAGTCTCAGCTAGGTGCTACTTTATAGTATATTCATTCTACTCAGAGTTTCACACCTAAAGTCAGATATGTATTCACTGATAGGTACATATCAGCTGAACTTGCTATTGAAAGTAGTTAGATTATTTAAGAAGTTTTGTGAATCGATAAAATGTGTGTGTGGGGGGGAAAGGAATAGAAAACTGTAGACACCTGAGATAGCGTGGGAGGAGGTTGGGAAATGTCAGCGGGTGAGAAATGGGAAAAAAATATATATATACATATATGAAGCTAGAAATTGAAAATTATCGATGATAACATGTATGATTAAGCCACTATGCAGTATATTCTGTATGGGAAATCACATTTTGTATGCTATGAGGATGCTCAGGGAATGAATGTAAATTAATTAATTAAACATTTAAAAATAAATAAATAAGGAGACAAGCTCTCTTGCTCCTCTAGAAGGGAAAAAGAATACTTCCGCACATTTTCAAGTCAAGACCAAGAAAATAAGACACAGTTAATTTCTCAGTCAACGCTATTTTTTGTGGCAAATTGTTATTATTTATTACTACGAAGTACCACTCATGTAAAAAAAACAACAGTGCATGCCTGGCATATGTCACCCAAGGAGTGCTCATTACTGTTATTAGGAATGTTGTTACAGTTCTCCTTCCAATTGTGGAGTGTGTTAAAGGGAGGTCAATTGCGCTGAGACAATTGAGACAGCTCCCTGCCACCTGTGTGTGTGTGTGTGTGTGTGTGTGTGTGTGTGTGTCCAGGGCGTATGCGTGTGCGCGTCAGAGGGTGACCTGTGACACAGACATTAGCAGGGCTGCAGTCCTCAGTCAGGAGGAGACTACGCTGACAGAAGCGTACCGCCACCTGCTGCCGGCTTCCCCAGACTGTGGTGGCCGCTGGGATGACTGCAAATCCGCATTCTGACTCTGCCCCCTCATCTCCCCACCTTCACTCGGCGGGCAGGCTCCATTGCTGCTTATCCCCCAGGTAGCCCAACAACCCCGCTTCATGGCCGCCTCCTGACCTGGCCACTGGGGTGACGGGTCCAGCGACCAGGGAAAGGGGACTAGGAGGAGTGCAGCGCGCGGGGCGGGCCCGGGGTAGAACAGGGACCCCCTGACCACAGAGGCCATGGAGGAGGGCAGCGAGCAGCTCAGGGGAGACGCTCGGCTGCGGGGTCCACGAGGGCGCACGTAGCTTTGCCTCTGCTCTGCTTTAATCAGGGGCAGCATGACTCGCTCCTTTGTTTCTGGAAAACGTCTATCTGTACTAGCCTGAGGCGGAATTCACCCCTCCCGCACTCATCGGAGTCCTTCGCTTCTGCGCTGCGCCCATCCATGTCCGCCGGGACGCGAGCAGAATCCTTACGCCGGCTGTCAGGCGCCGTGATGGGTGACACCAGAATGAGCAGCCCGCCGCGCCCACCTTCCAAGCGCTTGGTGGGTGCACGGCCGTGGCGCTCGTCAGCCGGCGCGCACGTCTGCCCCCTCGTGGTGGGCGCAAGCGTTGCAGCAGCGCGGACGCCACCGCCCTCCTGCTGCCCTGGGAGCGTCACTTCTGGGTATTTTTCCAAGGGAGCGTTTTACAACTCCATTCAACTGCTGGGGTTAGGAGATGCGGCTCCCAGGTTTATTATTAATGAATGAGACGGTGTGTGTGTGTGTGTGTGTGTGTGTGTGTGTGTGCGTGTGTGTGTGCGTGTGTGTGTGACAGAGAAGGGGGAGAACGACTAAGAGCATGTTTGTGATGACAGGGTAATGGAGAGGAGAGAAAGGAATAGGAAAAATGAAAGAAATTAAAAAGCAAGAGAGGGGAAGTGACAGTGATGCGGGACTAGAGTGACAGCGATGAATGCGATAAGAATGCATGGAGCAACAGTTTGATGGGAAGTGGGCGGGGACTTGTGCATGAAAGAGAGGGGAGGATCTGACATCCCTGGGAGGTAAAGTTTCCTGTTGGGGAAGT
>NW_006208994.1:1289559-1304117 GCF_000334495.1 Tupaia belangeri chinensis | reverse complement strand
TACCTCTCTCCTGCTCTACGCCCCATTTTGTTTGGCAGCTGCTAGAAATGAGTTTCCATTTTTCTGTCTTGTGTTAATATTCTCATGTCTCCCACATCACTAAGATCATTAGCGGCAGGAACAATTATGCCTTACGTTTCCTGCGACTGACAGAACCTTCCAGCACGCAGGCTTATTAACTCCCGCCTTGCCCAGCCGCCGCCATCAGCTACATCTGCTTTTGTTATTCTGATCCACGTTTCACACTGCCTCTACCCTGACCTCTACGGGCTCATGTGTCCTTTGGGAAATAGACCAGTAGCTGCTCAGAATCCAAATGTGTGTGACAAACACTCTCAAATGCTTCTGTCACCTACTCACCAACCAGCAAGCAAAGCGAAGCCCCAGCAGCCAGAAATAGCCACAAAAATGTGTTCCTTTGCATCACATCTGTAACTCCCGAGCTAACCTCTTTCATTTTCTCTTGAAGAACAAAAGGAGAGAAATTTGGAGGGTCTGTGTTAGCTCTAGCTCCCTACAAGAGGTGAAAAGAGAACGAGCTTTTCTGTACCCCAGTCTCAGTTACTATTTGCCAACATTACCCAGTCTTTTTCCAGATTTGGAGGAGGGGTCACACTTAGACAGCATGGACAGGATGATGAAACATGTTTTGGCAGAAAATAAATCATCACATACGGGAGTGGGCAGTAATGGCCTAGCTCATTTACCCCAACAAATGGTTTCTTGAAAATGTTTTGGTCCATACAACTCACTTGGCCGTATTGAAGAATGGTTGCCTGTCTGGACCTTGTATGAAGCGGATGGACATCCTGTGGGTTGGCCTTTCTTAGTTCACTCAGAGGGAGCTCTCAGGGAAATGGCGGTCCATGGTGTTTGAACCTCACTCTTATATATGCCAAGGGTACTGGTGGATAGAAATTCAGTCTGAAGGGGCCGGCAGGTGGCGTGGTGGTTAAGGGATCTGGACTCCCACATGGGCAACTGCAGTTTGAGTCCTGGACCTGGCAGCTTGCTTTCTTGCTTTCCATCCCTTTACTTCCTGTCCCTCTCTGGTCAAATTTAAAAATTAGTAAATAAATAAATAAAAACATTAAATAAAAATCATTCTTTTTTTTTTTTAAACAAGTCAGTGTGAAAACAAATTCATTTTTATTTGGTCAGTGCAGATCAGTTTCCAGTGCAGATGAGCAATAGGAAGAGAAAAGTATATTGGGATCTTAAAATTCAGACCTTTCCTGTAACTTGGTTATTATCAAATAAAGAGAATCACATTATTCTTCACTCACATCTTTGGAGGTTCAAAGGAGTTTATAGGTGGATCTGCTTTGCAAGATCAGAAGATGCTCACCCAACTAAGGCAAAACAATATGGCAGAGAAAAGGGATGTTTGTCACAGATGTTTCAGGACCAGTTAACTATGTATCTCCAAATTATTAAATAATTGTTTAATTATCGCCTTAACATGTGAAGATTTACACTTTACTTCCCTAGTTTCCTTCTTTTTTTTATATGATATCACTTTCTGCTCAGATCTGTTTAGTGCATTTTTATAGGATCCGCCATCAAGGTTTCAAACAAGGAAGCCTGCCCTTAATAGAGTTTCATGGACGCCGTGGCCGAGGGTAGTGTACAGTAGTGGCCAGTGAGTGCTGCTCAATTCCACGTATGCCCACACTCAGCTGGTACCATCAAGAGAGCTCGTCACAAAGAATTCACATAAACCTGTGACTCTGTCTTTATCAGGTAGAGCTGAGAACCTTTATTGCTGGATTTTCTTTTCAGTTTTGTCAGAGGGAGTACATGTTCACCAGAGAGAGTGGGAGAGACTGTGAGAGGAAAAAAGAGAGGAAAAGGGGAATGGTCACACTACAATCCTTTCTCCATCTCACTCTTCTTTTACAATCGCGGACAGGAATGCACACATGCCCAGCATGTTTCTCAAACCTGAGTCCAGGACTTGAACTGCATGGTCTGCCATGTGGAATCCAGCTGCCTTTGCCACCTGGCCATAGAGCTGGCCCTCTTGCTGCATTTTCTACTGACACTAGAAATGCTGTGGTATATGTACAGTCGATCCTCCATATCTGCAGGTTCCACATTAGCAGATGGACCCAACAGCAGAGGCAGAGAGCCCACACCAGTTGTTATGTAATGCACAGAGAAGTAGTTCCCTAAAAAAATAGATGCAGAGTAAGCGTATTTATGTATTTCCTTTTTTGTTTATATTTGTTGCTACAATTATAAGTAACTAGAGATGACTGAAAGAATGTGCTTGAACGTGCATACGTTATATGCAAATACAGTGCCATTTTATGTAAGAGACTTGAGATCCTCACATTTTGGTATCTTGAAGCCAATCTCCCATGAACTAGTTACTTTTTTTTTTCCTTATCTTTACCTAATTCCGTGTGGTTGTTTATATTATTAGTTTTATTTTACATTAGAGAAAACTGAAGATCCATGAGAGGTCAGTTCTAGGATTCCCCAAGGACATACATATGTGTGTATGTATAAATAAAATCTCACAACGCATACATTTCCCACACACATACACTCTACCAACATTGCTTACCCCATGTAGAAGATTCATTGTTTTATAGGACTCAGTGGTTTGCCTTCACATTTGAAGGTTAGACATATATGTCTTTATAGTAACTGTCACCATAAGGCTGAAGAATAAAAATATAATCCACCTTCACTTTTGAGATTATCTCAGCACCTAGTACTACATCTGGCAAATAATAAGGACCCACCAGCACTGGGGCAATGAATGAATGAATGAATAGTGTGTTGATAAGAGAGTAGTCAAAACCCCAAATGCATGTTTTTCAGTGTCAGGCAGTATGGGGGGGATTCCAGAGGGGAATGATAAGAGGACGCTGTTTGAAACCAAAAGTCAAGCAAACAATAATGGAGGTGTGTGTGTGTGTGTGTGTGTGTGTGTGTGCACGCGCGTACAGATTCTGAGAAAGAGGAACAGGATGGGAACCAGCAGTTGGCGTAATGGCTGTGTCGCTGGACTCCCACGTAGTCGACCGCGGTTCGTGTCCCAGACCCGGTGACTTAAAACTCACGCCGGGTGGGTGTGCGTGCGTGCCCAAGATCCTGAGAGGAGAATGGAGGAGAAGGGATTGCGGCGTGACCATCCCCCCTGGGGGGTGATTTCTTCCTTTCTGTCTCTCTCTGTCTGTCTGGCGAGCTCACGTGCCCTATAGTGAAAACCTCTCCAAAAAAAAAAAAAAAAGAAAAGAAAAAGAAAAAGAAAGAACAGGATCTTTTCTCTGGAAACTTTTCAGTTCAGAATCAAATAATTTAAAGCAAAAGAAAGTATTGGAACATGGCATATTGTAAAGGGTTCTCACATTTTGAGAAGCTGCCTTTTCCACTCAGAGAATATTTACAACTCTGTAGTTTAGTGACCTGAATTCCACTAGACCAAGTTCTCTCATGTAGTCTGGTTGACCACATGGCAGGACTATGAAAAGGTCATTATAAGGTTTTAATTGCATCACAAAAGGATCAGTGTAAATCTTTGTTAAATGTCTGTCTTCCCAGCCAGATGTGAACTCCATAAAGACAGGAGGCTGCCTTCAGAGAGCTGGTGGGTTAGCATGGTCCCTGGCTCCAGCACCAGATGTGGACCTCGGCTTGTTCAACTGATGCCATTCTTGATGGCCACGTTCTCTTCTCATGGATTGGTTAGCTTTAGTTCAATGCACCATTAAGAATAACCATTTAAAATATTAATGAAAAGAACTGTAACCACCAGGACTTTTTGTTCTAACCTCTGCTTTATTTATCTTCTTTTCTTGAAGATATATGAATGAGCGAACAATAGAGAAACAGCACAGAGATGGGTGTATGTATTCTCACTTTGGCAGAACCTCCCACCACTTCCATTGAACAACTTGTTAACTGCTATGAGGCATCGTCCTGTCCTGCTACTTGAGGCTGTTACACACATCTGGGGAATCCTCCCCGTTAAGCTGAATTTCATACCATGTCAGCAAGTGGTGATTTTCCACAGCCAAGTTGTCAGCCCAAGGATCTCGTTCTTACCTTCTTTTCTTTTCCTCATCATTACATTACGCGTGGCCATCTTGAATTAGTTCTGTTACTTATGTGATAATATTTGAGGGTGTATTTATTTCCAAAAGGATAACAAATTTAGCAAATGTTATAGATACGGGAAGTTTTAAGTGGGATGAAATGCGGCAATTAATGCTAATGAGTCTGCTGTTAGCATGTAATATTCTGGGGGTTATAATTACGCATCCCTGAAAGTGGAGTCTCCGTTTGTTCAACAGATGCCGATCTTAACAGCCACGTTCTCTTCCCATGGATAAGTTAGCTTTAGTTAAATGTACCATTAAAAATAACCATTTAAAATGTTAACGAAAACAGTGACTGGAACCACCAGCAATTTTTGTTTTACCCTCTGCTTTAGTACTTCTTATCTTCAGAAAGACTTTGGGAAGGAGAGAGGCCTGTTGCCTATGTGTGGTGCCGTAAACAGGAAAGCAGATGTAATTTCTATCCACAGCAGCCTGGACTGGAGCCCTGGGTTGTAACACTAACCCCGCTTGGAGTTTAGCTCTCCTTTGTTGTCATTTTTCATTTTTTTTCTCAATATTCACTTAGGAAATGTGAAAGAATTGAGTAATTAGGGTCTACGGGTAGTACAACTAGTTGATAAAGAAATACATCGTCTTCCTAAAAGTACCATTGTTTTATAACAAATTAGGGTCAAAGAGGGGAAAAATAGCAGGATGTTGCTGTTTAGGAATAAGAATTTTATCCCTCTAAAACAAGTCTACTTTATGCTTTCTTACTAGAAGACTGCGGAGTTCGCGAAAGAAGAGATTAAGAGACGAAGAGTGAGAATTCTGTCTTTCCATGTGGTACCCTTACTTTCACCCTGGACATGGAATCTCCAAAGCTTAGGGTCAAGTAGAAGAACCTTTGTGGATTGTAAGAGCCATGTGTATTCCGTGGTTTTGACCCCGCTTCCTTGTGATTTAGTTATTCCTTGGCTGGATAGCAGGACTCACCAGGCCTATGCAGGTTCAGAGTGGTGTAGCTGGTCCGAATTAGAGAAGGGCTGAGTGGGTGAAGGACAGACTCGATGTAGATGTATTTATTTATTGCCAGAGGATGCGTGTACTTGCCAGAGAGGGAGAGAGAGTGTGCCTGAGAGACATCTCTCCACAATCAACGGGGTCAGGCTGAAATCCTTTCTTCTCCTTTCTTCCATCCTGTCGGGATTCTGGGCATGCATCCCCACATGCCTGATATATTTTTCAGGCTGAGGGCTGGGATTTGGACCACGATCAGCCATGTGGGATCCACCTTTATACGGCAACACTTAACTACTGTGCTATGGAGAAGGCCTCTGGGGAGCATATTTATACTTACATCTTTTCAAGTGTACAACCTAACTCTCTTGTAACTAGGAGGTGCATTCATCCAGAAGTTCTCAGTCCTTTCCCTGGTGAGTTCTCTTGATTTGGGGAGTTTTGTTCGTTTGGTTCATTTTCTTTTGAGAATTTGCTCAACTATTAATACGTCTGAGTAAATCAATGCTACAGAAGGCTTTAAAATGTCACCATTGCTAGTCTGAGTGAGGGGGTATATATTAAGAAAAAGGAAAATCCTCAGTAGTATAGGTTTGGTTCATTGTTAAAGAGCCAGAAAACAATGGAAGGACCCGGTGGCTTGAAACGTGCCAAGTGAGGTATGTTCATAGTCCAAGGATTTAGTCAAAAAGCATTAATAAGATAGGGGTCTCCAGAAGGAGCCTGGGGTTACAGTAGCTGAGATGAGGCCACAGAACTTGATCCAGTGACAAGTGCCTGGCA
The DNA here is from genome assembly GCF_000334495.1 of Tupaia belangeri chinensis. Taxonomy (NCBI): domain Eukaryota; kingdom Metazoa; phylum Chordata; class Mammalia; order Scandentia; family Tupaiidae; genus Tupaia; species Tupaia belangeri. Next base: position 1,298,259 of record NW_006208994.1, on the reverse strand, counting down.
ATTGGGGATGACTCTTCAACTTTTCAGGCTGTAACTGCACTGCTATTCTTATCCTGCCCTGCATCCTTTTCCCATTCCTAAGTTTCTGATCAGGGTTCACCTCTGGTGTTGGCTCCCACTAGTTAGAATATCTTTTTAGGTAGACAGAACTTGAGGCAGAGATATTTTGAGAAATAGAAGCCTTATTGGGATCAGCGGTTAGCGTAATGGCTATGTTGCTGGACTCCCACGTAGTCGACCACAGTTCGAGACCCAGACCTGGTGGTTTAAACTCACGCTGGTGTGTGTGCGTGTGTACCCTGGATCCCGAGAGGAGAATGGGGGAGAAGGGATTGCGGCATGACCATCCCCCCTGGGGGGTGATTTCTCACTTTCTGTCTCTCTGTCTCTCTCTGTCTGTCTGGTGAGTGCACGTGCCCTATAGCAAAAACCTCTCAAAAACAAAAAAAAAAAAGAAAAAGAAATAGAAGCCTTGTTACAAAATCAGTAGATTAATCTCTGAGGCCAGACAGGGGCAGTATGAGAAGGTAGGGTGACACAAAGTTAACTGCTTAGTCAAAATTGCACACAGCCTTATAGAAAACCAAAACCACTGTCTTATATTTTTTAGTAATTATTTTATTAACTTTATTTATTTACTTACTTTAATTTGACCAGAGAGGCACAGAGTGAATGAGAGAGAGAGAGAGAGAGAAAGTGAAAAATCAAATCACCAGGTCTGGGACTTGAACCATGGTTAGCCATGTGTGAGTCCACTGCCCTTAACCATCACATCACCTGCTGGCCCCACTAATGTCTTATTTTAAAAGCATATGACAAGTTGGCAATATTTTCTCATTAAAAGTATTTGGATCTGGGGCCAGACAGTGGTGCAGTGGTAACATGGTGCTCTGGAAAGCACATGGGAAGGTTCCAGGTTTGCATCTGGAGACCTCCCTGAGTATCCTAGGCACATGTGTTCCCATGATCTGGAGTTTGCTGAGGTTAGGGGTAGATCTTGGCATGGAGGGTCTGTTGGGAGCGCTAGCTCTCACTCTTTCTCTCTCTCTGTCTCACTCACTCATAAAAAACAAACAAAATCTTTAAAATTTAAGAAAACATTTGGGTTTGTAAAAGGCAATGAATTTAGATGGTACACCCTGATGCATGTTCTCACATTTCTCAAGGTATAAAGTGAATACTCAGCAGTTTGAGATCCTCGGCCAGGATAGAGCTTTAATTGTGAAAGGCTACCTCAGCTGGCTAGTAGTAGTCAGTTCAAGGTGTAGAAGAGAATTTAAAGATATTTAAGGGAAGGCTTTTTCCTCTTCACACTAAGACCCATTAAAAGACTATAGTGTAATGATGTGAAGAGTTGAACCATGGTCGGACATGTGGGAGTCCAGCACCCTAATCACCACACCACCTACTGGCCCCAGGGTTTTTCTTATTTTGATAACTTCAAATGTGAGCCCTTAAGCTGTCTGCCCAAAGGGGACCAGGGGCTGTGGCTCTGCCTGAGAATTTTTGTCATTATTGAAGGTGATCATGAATGTTCCCATACAACCAAAGCTGTGGTGTCTTCTCTAGAAGGTGTTTCAGACTCAATTCAACATTTTTTTAGAATTTTTTTTGTTATTAGTTTTTAATATATTTTTGCTATAGGGTGCTCATTAGAGAGACAGAGAGACAGGAAGGAAGAAATCACCCCATAGGGAAGATGGCCACACCACAGTCTCTTCTCCTCCATCCTCCTTTCAGGATTTTGGCATGCATGCACATGTACCTGGTATGTTTCAAACCACTGGGTCCAAGACTTGAACTACCATGTGGGAATCCAGCATAACCACTGCAAGATCTGCTGGCCCTAATAATACTTTTTAATTCGCTAAAGGGCACATGTGCTCATCAGAGACACACAGCAAGAGAGTGAGAAAGGGAAATGAGAAAGTAAGCCCCAGATCTGGGTCTGGAACCGCTGTTTGCCATGTGGGAATCTAGCACCTCAACTACCATGCCACCTGCTGGCCTCCAATTTAACTCTTAAGAGTAAAACTTCATACCCTCTCAGTCACTCCTGACATATGATTAACCAACCTTACTCCTTTTGAATCACTGCTTATTTTTTATTTTATTTTGCCATTTCCTGTCTTTTTTTTTTTAAGATACATTTTTGCTATAGGGCTTGTGTGTTTGCCACACATGCACAGAGTGAGAGAGAGAAGAAAACACTTCGCCAGCGGGATGGCCATGTCACAATCTCTTCTACTCCATTCTCCTCTCAGGATTTTGAGTTTGCATGCACACATGCCTGGCATGAGTTTCAAGCTGCCATTTCCAAGACTGGTCAGCCATGTGGGAGTCCAGCGCTTTAACCACTATGCCACCTGGTGCCCCTTCCTGTCTGATATCAGCAATGCTGTAGGAATTTTTTAGCAGCTCTGGAAATATATTGTGAAGACAATAGCTCTCGGAAAGAATGAAAACAAACTGCATTTATATGAGAGGTAATACGCGTCTTGAGAAGGTCACTTAGTGCCACCTACGGCTATGGTGCAGGATCTGGTTGGAACTAGCCCTTACTGCAAACCCCTGTTATGGAGACAAAGGTACTCACTCATTTTGGGGGCAACATATTCCAAGGTCTCACTTATATCTAACAATCAGAAACTTTTTAATGCTTCATCTATAGTTTCCTAGTGGTAATTTGTGCTTATTTCTTAGGACTCCTTAAAGGAAAAGCAGTAAAAAATTACTTTCCGAGAGTCTCTGCCTAGGTGAAGACAATTATTGTAAACACAATCCTTTCAGAGGTAGAGACACTGTTAAGAAGCTTTCAAGTCATTCTTCAGTATTTTGTCCACCCCCTTCTCACATGATATTTATTACCATTTGCTTCATTTCATATCTTTTTCATGAAAACCTCCAAAAAGCAATGCGGTCAACCACAAGATCAGTGACTCAGGTCAATGAAGACACATCTCCTTTTCACGTTTATTTCATTTTTGTTTTAAGATCACAGAAGAGCAGAGCATTCATACGTGTAAAGTAACAGAAGAGAGAAACAGAATTTAAATACATTTGAAAGGAAAAGAAAAAAAGCTTTTTAAAATTTTTTTCTTTCTTTTTTTTTTTTTTTTAAACACACACTGCGCTTTTCTCCTTCACAGAGCTAGTATCCAGGGAAAAAAAATCCACCCAATAAACAAAAATTAAAAAAACAAAAACAAAAACAAAAAAATACCCAAACTTGAACAACAAAAAACCCAAACAATAAAATGGCCATGTGTTTGTATCATCAAGGGAAGATCAGTTCATGTCTACAGGGCTGAAAAAAGGAATATATTTATATATATATATATTTATATGTATATAACACTGTTAATAAGGAGAATTCTAACCAAGAGCAGGATTTATACATCTTCCAGTACAGCAGTGAGAAGGAAGGAGTGATGTGGCAGGAGAGGTGAGGAGGTTGGAGGTCTTCTCCCCTGCTTCTTTCTCCCTATAATTTCCTCCCTTTGTCCTTCCCATTTCCAGGAAATACTTAGCAGAACTTGGCCACAATTCACCAGGAGGAACCCACTACATTCTCTGGTGAAAAGCAAAGGTTTAGAGAAGTGGGTCCGAAAAAGTCTCCCGGTAGCTGAGGATTGCTGATGCATGCCATGAAGCTAGTAGTTCCATGTGTTTTCTTCATTTGCAAGAAGCAGATTTTTCACTGTGCCTGGCGTTACATACAGGGCTAGTGCAGAGAAGAACACAGTTGCAGAAGTAGATCCAGGAGCACCACTCAGAAAGAGGTACCTCTAAAATCACCATGGAAATGGGGAGGGTTATCCCACAGGCAGGTCATTTTCCCATTTAAAGAGAGCTTCACAGGTAGTCTAACCACATCGTGCATCCTTGTCTACACGAGGTGAGACTAATGGGGAGATGTTATGACTAAACCCTGTTCTTCAGTGTGAGAGACTTGAATACCTTCTGTTCTTTCAGGCAATACATGGAAAGATACCACTGGACAGATGCTAAGCTGAGCCTCTAGAATAATGTGGGGCAGAAAATAAGTTCTCATTAACTGCTTAAGAAACCTTTCTCCCTGCTTATTCTGTTTTCAGAGAACTTAGCTTTCCTTTTGATTTCGCCCTTTACAACTCATACTGTCTCCCTCTGTAGCATCCCATATTGTGTTCCTTTTCTCCCACTTTTGACTTGTCCTCTTTAAATGGTATCAACTTGGACTTTTCTAAAATGAGGTCTGTTTTCTCTCCATCCACTTACTTGATTTTACAGCCTATAAATCAAGTTCTGGGAAACTTATCCCATGAACAATTCTTTCCAAAACAAAATATATTGACTTGTCTGTTGCTCATAGATCAGCCCTTTTGAACCTACCAGGGACACAAGTTTACTGCCATCAGCACAAGCAGAGTTTCCAAGGACACACACATACTGTAATGAGGCACTTGGCCCAAGATGAGAGAAAACTGATGTTTCCTTTGATATGCATAACTTCGTCATTGGTCACGTGCATAATACCCACTGTGGCTATTTTCCTTCCTATGAAAGGTTATTAGAATAGAGTTCAACAGCTAGATTGCAGAGTGTGATAAACAAGGAAACCACCCCAGTATTTTGATACCCATCATAAAATCTGCATGTTTTTCTTCTCTACATTACCAAGAAGTTTTGCTTGAAGGAAAATCACAGAGTCCATCCAAAGACTCTGTATTCTAAGAAGGTTGACTTTGGAAAAGGACATAGTGATGACAAAATGATGATTCTGAAAAATAATGACAGGATAAGGACCTAACTAAAGATGACAAACAGCCATTTGGAGTGATTAGCTGGGCATAAGACTAAGTGAATATTAAACGCTCATTCAGAATCAGAGAGCTAAGAGTTGAAAGAGAGTTTAGAAATGCCGTCTATCCAAATTATTCTCTTTCAGGATGATATAACCAAGATTAAGGAAAGTGAAATGAGTTGAAACATCACACAGCTTTTCTGAGGCCAGACCCAGGGCTAGAACCCAAATCACATAATTCTTAATCTAGTATACCTTCCACCTCACTGGAGAGTTGTCATTTTTCTTAGGTAGAGGACTGCACTTCACGCTTAAAGTGAATTTCTCTGTGTAACAGTCTTTGTAGAAGATTCATGTGATTCCTGAAGTCATCTCTTTGATGGCTAATGTATCAATTGTTCAGATTGAAGAAAAGGTATAGATATTATTTTGTTAAACTTGTCAAGTACTTGAAAAAAAACTCCAAGGACACATGCCTGAAAGAAGTACTCCCAATTAAAATTATTCTATCTTTTGTTTGCAATATTCAGGGTAGATATGTAGAAATGCAGGATTATCAGATAAAGTACAAGTAGTTACTTTTTAGGATGACTCAGCAAGATATTCCTTGAGGCTATAACACAGTATTTTTTTTTTTTTTTTTTGTACTACAAGATGACAAAGAAGCTTTCCCACAGAAGATTTTGTTGAATGGAAAATAATAACCAGTAGTGTGTTCATCAAGGTATAGATGGCTTCTTTGGAGCTATTTAAATAAGATGTCTTAAATGGAAATGTAATAAGAAGACACCCAGGAATTAATACAACAGACACATAAGCTCTTAGAACCTCTCCCTCTTTCTCTGTATTTCTTCCTTTTGGGGTCAGGTGAGAGAACTCTGGCAAAATCGGAAGAATATCCACTTCGGTCCTGAAGGTAACTACGTACTCTGTGACTTGAACAGAATATGGACTTTTATCTGTTTCTGTGGGTCTGCTTCCTTTGGTTGAGGCAAAACTCCATGTATGGACCATGCTTCTTCCTACTCTGACCTTTGAAATGCTTTGGCTTCTATTTATTTGTATTTGTACTTATTTTTTTCCTTTTGGATTCATAGGTTTAGCTGAACTTGGGCCCTGCATGAAAAATAAAGTTTACATCGTTTATATTATGTACATAAACTAGTGATTTACATTGATTTACACATGATTGGTGCCTAATTTATTAATCAGCACACGGTATGTAAATGCACGGAAAGGAAATCAAGATTGTAAAATAAGTTTTCCATAATATTCATCAACATTTTCGCTGGTGTAAATGTTAAACCTACACCTTACATTAACACCAGCCTTCTTGCCAAAGAAAGTGAAGTATATAGCTGGGCAAAAAACAAATTCTTTCATGAATTTCAGTTGGTGACATTTAATATCACAGCTACATGCAAAGAGAATGGTTTACATCTCTTCCTTCTAGGATGAGCATGAATGTAAACTGTACTTTGCATTTAGTGAGATGTTTACAGATATGCCAACCACGATTTAAAACAAAACCGAAAATGAAAACAAAATCCAAGACTTTACTGGGACCAATGCAGTCTTTGGAGAAGAAATATTTCAAATACTACAAAGAAGAGGTTTTCCTAAACTGAATTTGTATTTCTGAACTAAGAGTCTTATCTCACCATTTCTGTGAAATGTTTAACATTTATCTTCAAAATAGTAATATGGGGTTGTACTTATATTTCTACAAAAGATGATAGTGATAGGAAAGAAAGACTAAATGTAGCTTAACAGTTATTTATGTGGATGAACAGAAAAATGAGGACATGGTTAATCCCATAGAACATGGCCCATAAGAAAATTTCTTTCGAGCAAATGAGGACAAGATAGAAAAAAAAAAAAAAAAAGTGGTACCATGTCTTTCTAAATGAAACATAGCATAGCTCTTCAAAAAAAAAAAAAATCAGTACTTTTTCTTCCTTTTAAGTTTAAGCCATTATTCTAAATTTGTCTAATATTACATACATTATTGTAAATACAGCATCTGTAAATATAAGATTAAAAAAAATACATACACATATACATTATTTCTCCACAAATAATTCAAGGCCTGTGAAAAGCAAAATGGGAGTTCGGGGAGACTTGTCAACAGGAACAGTCGAACCACAACCCACTGGAGGATTTAGTGACTGTAACTGGGTTATATAAGAAGCTAACAACTCAGTAGGTAATAACTCAAACCATTTCATGCTGAGGAGTTTCGTTTTTGAGTTCAAAGGAGGTAAGTCCATTTTTGGAGGAGAAACAGATTTTTGTTTCTGTCCTCCAAGAACATGTAAATCACGAGTACTTTTACAAGGTCTCTACGAATAGCCCCAGTTGTCTGACTGTGTAGTAAAAAAGTATATATGGCAAGGGGAAAGTTTGTCTGATTTGGAAGAGAAGGCAAAGGTCAATGGGACAATCCTTCCCGACAGAAAACACATCTGCTTTTCCATAAACGTTCATTCTTTCAAGATAGAGGAATTTTACGTCTCAAACCGAGCAAGATTGTTCCTCCAACCAGGCAAAACCTGTGGATGAACAATTGCATGGAGAGTATAATTCCAATGCTGCAGTCGTAAAACCTAGGATAGTTCTCATTCTTCAGGAGGTGCACTCAGTAAGGTCATTTCTGCTTTTGTTAACTGAAAATCGGGTCTGAGGACTTTGCTTTCCAAATGATGGAGTTTCCTTGTGTAGCTAGAGGACGTTAGATATATTAGCCATTTAGATTAAGGGGTGTGTTTATCTCCTCTCAATAATTATTTCCAACCATGTGGTGGCATTCAGTGCAGAGCTTCAAGCTTAGATTACCAACTATAAGATTCTTGGAAGGATTTATAGCAACACAATGAATTACATTTCAAGAATGTTTCTCACATGAAGATTCGAATGACTTCTTGATGTCAGTTGTCCTGGCCTTTCTCCAAGCTCTGCTATCTCCCATTCTTCACATTGTTTACAGACATTCCCAAAACTACAATGTTTCCTCTGAAACAGGAGCCAAAGACAGAGTTTTTATATTCCCTGGTCCTGCTTACCCATACAGGGAAACATTACATTTTTCAATGTATTTTTAATTGTGTTTAATATTTGGTCCATTATATTAAAACTGAGGGAAAGGGTGCTGACGTGGCAGATATATTTTTCAATGGAGAAGCTCCTCCCATAAAAGCAAGACCATGTCCTTATGACAGGGTAGAGACAATTAGGCCAGGTGCATAATGAAAGCCTGTGACATGCTACAGAATTGTTCCTCAGACTGAAGTTAAAACAACATCTGAAGTAACTCCTGGTCCTTTTCTCTTCCTAAAAGCAACTCTACTAAAGCTTCCACTTAGCGGTGTTGATTCCCTCTTCAGTGTATGGGGAAATATTTATCCACAATGATGATCATATTTTATTCCTGTATTAAGAGGACCAAATGGTTTGAGAAATTTTTGATTGTCAATAAATCGATGCTACATAAGACTATGGCTCACCTCCCCTCTATTTCACTAGCTGTCTTCCTGGATAAGACTTTCTGTTCTACATCAAGATCTACTCTCCTCTATCCACCCCCAAGCTCTATTTGTCCTTCTGCCTCATGTCTAAATTGCAAAATCATGAAAGAAGGCTGTGATCAGCTTCTAAAATAGATATGGAATCCTCTGGAAAAGTTGAAAAATGCTGGGCTGATCCATCTCCCTTCCTTCTTTCCTCCCCTTCCTTCCTTCTCCCCTTTGTTCCTTCTTTTCTTTCTTTTGAACTCTGTTTCTCCTTCCCTCATCATTTCCTTCCCTCCCCCACCCCCTTTTCCCTTGCTGGCCTGCTTGCCTGCTTGCTTGTTTCCTTCTTCTTCTTCTTTTTTTTTTTTTTTTTTTTTTGGAGATTTTGGTTTTTTCTTTTTTATT
>NW_006208994.1:1272259-1289419 GCF_000334495.1 Tupaia belangeri chinensis | reverse complement strand
TTTTTTTTTTTTTTTTTTTGGCAGTTATGGATTTGTTCATTTTATGCCATGTGACAGACAAGTTTTCAAAACTTAATGAGGTACCCTATTTGGCTCTGTAGGATTACATTAAAGCATGATTTCAATAATAATAATCTCTGTCCTTTCATAAGCAGGGCCACTTCCAATGCCTCCTACAGTGTGAGTTGGAGCAATCATTGGTTTCCTGACAATGGTAGCTACGTACAGAGAACCAATTCTCCCTGCAAGAACTTTCCGAACAAACTCTTTCTGACATCTTGGCGATGCCAAGCTTTGTGGTTCTCATACAGCTTCTGCCTAAAGTTTTGCAAGTGGCTCAGCTCTTCAGTTAAGGGACTAGCTCACACTTCAAGGCTAATGTCAAGGTGACTCTTGTAGATGCAAATTTAAATAGAGCAGGGAAGGGATTCACCAATAGCCTGGCCTAGGATTATGACCCACCACCATGAACAATAACTTTGCAAACACCACCCACCATCAGTAGAACAAAAGAAGGATACTGTGGGCCAGCAGGTAAAGTATTAGACTAGAGAGCACCAGGACAGAAATCTGCAAAGGAGCACAAGAAGTAAGCTCTTTTCTGTTGTGGTCAATACTTAGCAGTAGAGCTCTGACAGTTTCTCTGGAATACGGGTAGGAAACCAGGGCATCGGTCCACTTTTCCTGCCTTGCTCACGCTCACTGTATTTTATCTGAAACAGGAAACAATCTCTGCTCAGGAGAATCCATGGGGCAAAAGCAGTGTTATTTGAAAACTAGGGAGGAAGCAAAACAGGGCTGCTTAGCATCTCCATGTGGCTCATCCATGAGGCATCATTGCTGGGAGTTAACAACTGGAGACCTGCTGGTGTCTGGGGATTCGTACAACACACGCTGGTCACTCCCACAGGAGACTAGAGCCCAGCCTGGAAAAAGCTAGGAAATCTACAAATCCCTCAGACTTGTAGAACAAGAGTGAGATCTGAAGCCTTCTTTCCTAGGTCACCTCACCCACATCACTGATTCTTTCTACTGTTTGCTCACCCCATCGATAGTAGGCACTTTCATTGACAGTGATATTCTGAGTGACTCCCGACTGGGTTCTGATGATGGGACTAGAAGGAATATGGGGTCCTGCCCTTGGAAAGAGCACAGCTTGATTGGAAAACACACTGATGTCATATGACAGCCATGGATGGGGGGAGGGACTCTGCTCCTTGCCTCCTTCCCCGCCATCTCCCCCAGCAACTTGTTACAGCCGCATCTCACGATTACAATGCAGGACAGTATCTACAGCACAATGAGTCTATGTACACATGGACCATTCCCTTGGCATGCTTTAGAGAGAGACACACACGCTCACACACATGTACACCCACGTGAGAGCGAGAGACGAGCACACGCGCACAGTGGAGAAAATTAAAATGGCACTTTCTAGCATTTGCGGCATGATTAGTGCTCCGGGCGAGGTGGGGATGAAGGGGGTGGTGGTGATAAAAAGAAAATATCTGGGTTAGGTGTGGGGGAGACAGAACACATTGGAAGGAGAGGGGATGATCTTGAAAGTTGGAGAGCGAGTGTAGGCAGGAAAGTCTGATAAATGTTTAACATCGGATTCCATTGATAGTCTGAAATAGCTACATGTCAGCTCAAATGGAAAACAGAAGAAAAAGAGATTATGGAAGTATAAACACCAAAGGCAAGACCTTATTTTTTTTTTCCCCACTGATGAAAAAGGATGAAGGAAGGAAGGATAAAGTGTGTGTGTGTGAGGGGGTTAATATCCATCTAGGTCTTCTTATCTTTATTTTCACAACATCCCGATGTGCTTAGCATGATGTAGTCTTTACGCAGCGTATGTTTGCTTAGTAGATACACACATTTCCTGGTAGAACTTTTCCACCCTGAATTATGCTCAAATGTTTATTGATGGACTTTAAAATTGCTTTCAATGTGTATTTTCTTCTTCATTTTCTTTTTTTTCCCCCTTCACTTATAAACACACAAAGTTGTGAAATAAACAGTCTCCCCCCATCTCGCTCTCTCTCTCTCTCTCTCCATATTCTGTGTGACGCATTTTTGTGTGTTTTTTTTTTTTTGAATTATTTTTAAATTTGTATTCTATTAAAATTTGCTGAGAAGGCAGAGCAGAGACGCTGCCAGCAGCCACAGTGGTACGGCCAGACTGATGGATCCATTTATTCCTCTCACCGACCCAGGTCCTGCAGAGCAAAAGAGAAGAGAGAGAAAAGAATAATTACTTCTGACCCACTCTGTTACGCGTCACTGCTGGTGGATCACAGGAAGGTCTGGTCAAGTACTGGTGCCTCAAAGTCAGTGTGCTTACTTGCTGCTCAAAAAGGGCTCAAAGACATTCCTAAATCTTTCTCCTCCTTCTTGAGTTTCAAGTATCTTTTTTTTTTTTTTTTTTTTTTTTATAAGTTTTTACTATTGGGCCCATGCAGTCGCCAGAAAGACAGAGAAAGACAGAGAGACAGAAAGCAAGAAATCACCCCCCCCAGGGGAGATGACCACACTGCAATCCCTTCTCCTCTATTCTCCTCTCTGGATCTTGGGCACACACGCACATGCACCCAGCATGAGTTTAAGCCACCGGGTCCGGGATTCAAATGGTGGTCGACCACATGGGAGTCCAGCAACATAGCCATTATGCTAACTGCTGGTCCCAAGTTACAAGTATCTTAAGGGATATCATTGGTTGAAATACAAAATGGAGATACAAAACGCTCTTGCTGATGTCCCTAGGCTGGCTGTCAGGGATGTGTCTGATGGAGCCGCAGCTCCTGTTCAGCCCGCTGCCTTGTGCTTGTGCTGCCCTGCACAGCACTGTGACGCCCGCACTCCTTAGGTTCCAGTCCCTGGGAAGGGTCCTTCTGGCCAAACTGAACAGCTTCTCCATCAGTAAAATATGGAACCAGCCCGAGACCCGCTTGTTTCCCAGGAGAGAAGCAGTAATTAGTTATTTACTGATGGGGAAGGGAATTGTTTTAAAATAACTCTTAAGGCTAAGTGACACCTTAGCATGGTAGAAAATGAATCTAGAAACTGTAGAATCTTAATCTTGTCCAAACTCTTCATTTAAACTCGTCACTTTAAACATCAAAAACAAAAGACAAGGCAACGGGCCAGCCAGTGTGTAGTGGTTAGGGCAGCTGGACCCCACATGGCTACCTGCATGGTTCGAGCCTCTGACCCAACAGTTTGAAGAACATGCTGAGCGTGTGCGCATGTGTGCATGCATATGCCCAAAATTCCACAAGAGGAATGGAGGAGAAGGAACTGCAGCGTGGTCATCCCCCCCCCCTCGAGGGGGGTTGCTTTCTTGCGCTCTCTCTTTCTCTCTCTTTTTCTATGTTGAACACACACACTCTTTAGCAAAAATTAAGGGGAAAAAAATGACAACAACAAAAACAAACCAACCAATCACGAGAGGTTAAGAAGCAGACCTGAATCAGGAGCAGAACTGAAAATAACTCACATGGAATTGAAACTGGATTGGTAGTCTATGTCTCTTTCTGCTACCCTATTTTTTCCAAGGTGAAGACAACTGGGAGGAGATGAGTGTGGATTTGAGAGGGAGAATGGGGTGGAAAAAGAGGTGTATAAAGTGTTGATGTATTGATGGAAATTGGAGGCTAAGGACAGAAATGATAAATATGAGTGAAGAGCTTGTCTCCTCTGGTTGTTCCATTTTCTCCTTTTGTATGACTCTGCTCATATTGCATTAAGGGGAAGAACTGTGTAATTTTATTACAGAGACTTCTGGATTTAAGACTACATACTCACACAATGATAGCCAAAAGAAATGTGTGACTATAATTAGGAATCACGATGAAGTTTGAGAGCACAGATGTGGATGGATACATAGTGTGTGGGTGCCTGTGTGTGTAAAATCATGATATTTTGTAAGTGCTCTCTGGTATGTAAATTTTTCCAAAGCTGTTTACAAGCATACCAGATTGGAGGTAGGCTATCAAGGAAAATGCTGGATTCAAAAATGGTCTCCTAACCTTTTTCGTTTTTTTAACAATAAAAGCAACAACAACCAATTATATAGTACTCTCTGCACCGAGCTATTATTAATGCTCATAAATGTAAGTGCACAACCATGTCCTGAGGTGGGTACTATAATGAAACCTGTTTTACAGTGAAATAATGGAGCCACAGAGAAGTTAAATCCATTGCTCAAATATGCACAATTCATCAGCAGGAGAGCTGGAGTTTTTACCAGGTTTTTCACTCCAGAGTCATTGCCTTTCACCACTACATACTGAGATTACACGGGACCCAGTGAGGGTCTTGTTAAGCATTTGGGAAATGAAACTTGGGTTTGATTAAAACAGTAACCAGTACAAACAAAAACACCAAGGAGACAACCATTATCTCCACAAAAATGATTTCCAATAGAATATTTTTGACTAGAAGAGCTTCTTGAGAAAGCTACAAACAATACTTACTTTAAGAATAGGAATCTATGTAATACTTAATTTAAAAATTGGAATCTATATAAACTTTGAGCTGCACAGTTATGGTTAAAAAATGAGCTTTATTGTGTGTAAAACTATGGAAACACAGAATAAGGAAATTAAATGTTTAATCAGTGAATTCTCCACTTCTCTGAGTGGCTTTATGACCATATTAATAAAAGGTACTTTAACTAACTTCAGGTCTGTGTCTTTCATGAAGAATTAAGGTTCAATGAGATGCTGGATCCTGCAAAAAACACCTGAGTCCTAGCTCAATGTCTGTCCTCATCCATTCTCTCTATGACTTCCACATCACAGCCCCCCATCTTCTGACCTTCTGGCACCTTCCAGCACTCTTAGCGGCAACTTTCCAGGGCTTTAGCTTGGTGGCAGTGTTACTTTTTTATCCTTTCAGCTCCTCTGGACATTACATGGCATGATCTCCTTGGCACTTTGTTTTTGTTAGTGCATCAAAGAGACTTCTCAAAACAGATGACTACACAAAAATTAAAGTCATATAGGATTAAGCAACACTAATTTGTTTTACCCCCAGGACAGTATGAAACAGGAGCTTTTCAGAAAGAGCCCAGTTCTGCTTATTTCCTTCCTCTCAGTTTTAGTGCTAGGAGGAGCTGTATTCTCTTTCAGAATCCTGGAGTGGAGTGGAATCTGGCGAAGGCTAAACAGGTGAGCCTTTCCATTTTATTTGAATAATTGTAACTATTTGAGAAAGCAAGTATTAGCTCATTAAATCAATAGCACATACATATATTAACCTGGAGGAATATAGCCACATAAAACATTCTTCATAATGTATTCTTTTCTTCAAAAAGAAATACACGATATATGTATATGTTTATATACATATATATATATATGTATGTATGCACACATAATATAAACACATAGTATTGGTCTTTCAGGGCACATAATTCAAAATTAACTATTATTTTTACACACTATTCTGAGTTATAATAGGGGATCTCAGGTGACTGTGTTCATCTTTAACTTTATCCTTAATAGCATTATTATGATATATTTAAAATGCATTTTGTGCATCTGTCGAAGATATCTTCTTCTCCACCAATTCTTATTTATTAAATGCTCTTGTATAGCTATCTAATGTGCTTATATGACTTGCTCTTTTCATAAGTGATTTTGAGAGTAAATAAATAGGATTGGAAAAAATGCAAGGGGACATGGGTGATAGTGGGGAGACCACCACAAGTGTGTTTGCAATTACAGATACATGCGACTGCAGAGGAGACTACTTCAGCTAATGGCTATTTCCAGGAAGCATAATCAACAAAATCATTAATTATGTTTTAGTTCAAAGTTATGAAATTTCTGCTTATTTGTGGAAATGCAAATGATAAATCGTATTTCCTAAGCCAGATGGCCAGGCTCAGCAAGTGCTCTCATATACTGACAGCTAGAATAAAAGCCAGAGTCGGCAAACACGAATTAGCCTTGAGAATAGATGAGCAAGTAGAACCACAATTCCAAACTGTGCTACATATTTTTCATAGAGTAGATAAAAATCACATCTTGGTATCGAACCACATTATAGAATATGCACACGCACATCTTGATATGTGTGGTATCTGATATTCAGTAAATGGTATTAGTAGTATTATTACTAACATAGAAGTTTGGATGACAAAAGGGGGTGAAATGCCAACCAGAATCAAAGGCATTGGTGGGAATTGGGTTGAGGTGTTTAATGTTTGACCATAGAGGGGAAAATTCAGCTCCAACAGGAATATGAACCAGGAGTCAACATACTGGGCAAGGTTTCATCCCCAGGGTAGGATAACCGAGGCTCTGTATCAAAATGCATGTGGGATTGCACTTTGCCATGACAGTGCTTACAAAAGTGAATTTGTGATTAAGGACAGGACTGATAAGACATCCTCGAATTGCTAGATATGAGAACTTTTGGCAAGCACCTACACTATAAATCTGATGGAGGATTCTGAGCCAATGTATTTGTTTTTTTAGTAAAATCTCTGAGAAAGGACCAAGTGATGCGTCAACACCTGTTCCAGAGAACATGTGCTTGGAGACATTGGGCAATTCAAATCTGGAGAAGAGATTTCTGTAGCTTCTCCAGAGTATTTAGGGCCCATATCTTGGATTTGGAACTAATTTTATGAAAAGTGGTCATTTATCCTGCCCTCAGGGATTCTTGGGCATTCCTTTAAGTCGCTGAAGAATAATCATGATTTTATTCCTGTGCATAGTTCAACCATTTAAGAAGAGATGAAAGACCAGAGGAGTTTAAGTTTGAATTCTTGGAATTGTTAAAGGCTGATCTAATGACTGAAAACATAAAACAAAAGTCTAAAGAATTAAAAGTAATTAAACAAAGAAGAAAAATAATTGGCAGCATCTCCTCAGTCTCTTCGCTGTCATCTAGATGTGCAGAGTAATGTGCCTTGTGTCGCTGGAAGCCACATCTAAAGGGAGACCCGATAAGACTGACTTTGGCGCCACCTGGTCCTCATTCTCTGCCACTACTGCGTAGCTTCTCAGGCTGAATGAATTGGGGACTAAAACGTGTCACTTCATGCTGGGGTAGATTAGATTAAGGAAATGACTGAAGTTTTCTTTGAGTAACGGGTACTAGAATGAAATCTTGGCTCTTCCTACAAAACTTTTTATGCATTATCTCTACTCTCTATAAAGGGGAGAATTTGGTATGGCTGACATATTCTCCTAGTTAAGTTAGGGTCCTCATGACTTTTCCATCAAAGAACATCAAGCATTTTGGTACACACATTTTTTTTTTTTTTCAAATTTTAGACCAATTCTTTTTTTGGTAGTTCATCTTGATGGTCTTTGAAACACAAACGGAAACAAAAAGCAAAACTATACCTTATCTCGTCATTCACAACAAAGTCCTAGGTATGATAGGTAATGGTAATCACTTAAGTTTCAAACTTGATTAGCCCTCGTGGCATGAGGGAGTGGCCAATGGGTGAAGAGGACAACTGTTTATGCCTTCTTGCCTTGAGTAATCCTATTCTTGTCCCAAATATACCAGTGTATTCCCACTGTTTCTTTCTGTTCCCTTCTTAGAACGAGCCATAAACAAGGTATTGGTTCATTCTCGGAAGTAAGCAGTAAGGTGTTTAAAATGTTTGTAGCTCTTGGTCATGAGCAGGGCCTATGTCCCACAGAAATAGGCTATCTCATCCCTTTTGAGGTTCAGAGGAATGACATCTTTAAATGAAACAATGGACAAGCAAGTGAGTGATCACGTGGATTTAACGAGGGTGATCTGGCCTCCCGTGTGCCTCTGTAGTCTGAGAAGAGACGCCGTTAGGGATTATGACCTACTGGATCTGTACAGAGGGTACCTCAGAATCGGTAGCTGTTTGCATTTTAGGGTCTGTTTTATGATGCCTTGACCTTGCTGCACATCGTTGAGAAAAGGATGTGGATTATGTGTTGTGTGGTTGGTGGAGGTGCTTGGGGCCCTGCAGGACATGTGATGGCAGATCCTAGGAGGCCTAGCAGTCTGGGATGCTGCAGTAGAGTCAGGCTTTCTAAAGACCTGAGAACACGAGACAGGAGGAAATAGCCACTGCTCAGAGGCTTCATTCTAAGAGATTCTGCTCTGTGTCCTTCAACAATGTATACAGGAATAGCCAACAAGTGCCTGAAAAAGAGTCTCCGTGTCTCTTCTGAAAGCCCTGTCACTGAGCTGTGAGCATTTCCAAAAATGCAACTCTGCAAGAAGTAACCGTGAACATTTAAGATAAGGAATACATGAGACCACATTATATTGCTGTGAAATTTTAACCTTAGATATAGAAGGTAATCAAAAATGAAAGCCATACCTTTTTGCTTGAAGTGTACGGTGGTGCCAATTTCTAAAAAAGAAACATTTAACAAAACGAAAACAAATAAACAATCTTTTATCAATTGAGGATAAATATAAGGATAGTCTGGTACTCTCCACTGAAAGGAGAATGAGAGAAAGAGTGGAAAGAACATTTTAATAGAAACAGATTCTGCTAGAGATAGAGAGAAAGAAGAATAGAAAGAGGTAGTTGGAATAGATACCGTGCAGCCAGAGGTAGCAAAAAAGTGATTTGCTTGATGCTTGTACTTGATGCTATGTGTTATGTGTGTACACAAGTGCCAGAATTCTGAGTCTAGAATGTAAAAGCCTCTGTACTGAGTTTGGTGGCATCGTAGCATTTATCTGGTCCTCAGCCTTACCCTATGATTTTGTTCTTGGGGCACTTCCTTCACGCCAGCCGCCATCTTGCTGTTCTTCTAACATGCCAAGTTTGTTCCAACTCTGAAACCTTCACACAAGCTGTTTTGTCTGCTTGGACCCTACTCTCCCAGATGTTTGTAATGCACACTCAATAATTTCCTTTGCATTTCTACTGAAATATCACACCTCAGTAAGGACTCCCCCCATTGCATTACCAAAAGTAGTAACCTCCGTTCTTTCTCCATTCCTTTCCCTGCTTACTAGTCTAGTGCACTTCTCTCTCCTTGGCATCCTGCGATGCACTTGCTTATTTCCGGTGTGTCTCTTCCGTTAGAATATACGCGCCAGGAGGGCAGCGACAGTGCATGTCTCATCAATATTGTGTCTCTAGTGCTTAGATTTGTGCCTGGCGTGTAGTAGATATTCAATAAATACTTGTTGGATGTATAAATAAATCTCAGGATTGGGAGCACTCACATGGGCCAAATTTTTGGAATCCCTTCAAAGGCTCTTTATCAAGTAAACCACAATACTCTCGGATCTTTCCATGCAAATACGTAAAATGTTCATAGGATAACATTTTGAATCTCGGCACCAACTTAAACATTGGTCAGCTCTAGCAGCCCAAACTGACAGTGGGATTTTCTTCTCTGTGACCATTACACATAGCCCTGCATTCCTGAGTAACACTCTTTTGTTGTTGTTGTTGTTGTTGTTGTTTTGTTTTACTTCAAAAGTAGTGACTGGGCTCCTCAGCCTAAGTCGCTGAAGAATAATCATGATTTTATTCCTGTGCATAGTTCAACCATTTAAGAAGAGATGAAAGACCAGAGGAGTTTAAGTTTGAATTCTTGGAATTGTTAAAGGCTGATCTAATGACTGAAAACATAAAACAAAAGTCTAAAGAATTAAAAGTAATTAAACAAAGAAGAAAAATAATTGGCAGCATCTCCTCAGTCTCTTCGCTGTCATCTAGATGTGCAGAGTAATGTGCCTTGTGTCGCTGGAAGCCACATCTAAAGGGAGACCCGATAAGACTGACTTTGGCGCCACCTGGTCCTCATTCTCTGCCACTACTGCGTAGCTTCTCAGGCTGAATGAATTGGGGACTAAAACGTGTCACTTCATGCTGGGGTAGATTAGATTAAGGAAATGACTGAAGTTTTCTTTGAGTAACGGGTACTAGAATGAAATCTTGGCTCTTCCTACAAAACTTTTTATGCATTATCTCTACTCTCTATAAAGGGGAGAATTTGGTATGGCTGACATATTCTCCTAGTTAAGTTAGGGTCCTCATGACTTTTCCATCAAAGAACATCAAGCATTTTGGTACACACATTTTTTTTTTTTTTCAAATTTTAGACCAATTCTTTTTTTGGTAGTTCATCTTGATGGTCTTTGAAACACAAACGGAAACAAAAAGCAAAACTATACCTTATCTCGTCATTCACAACAAAGTCCTAGGTATGATAGGTAATGGTAATCACTTAAGTTTCAAACTTGATTAGCCCTCGTGGCATGAGGGAGTGGCCAATGGGTGAAGAGGACAACTGTTTATGCCTTCTTGCCTTGAGTAATCCTATTCTTGTCCCAAATATACCAGTGTATTCCCACTGTTTCTTTCTGTTCCCTTCTTAGAACGAGCCATAAACAAGGTATTGGTTCATTCTCGGAAGTAAGCAGTAAGGTGTTTAAAATGTTTGTAGCTCTTGGTCATGAGCAGGGCCTATGTCCCACAGAAATAGGCTATCTCATCCCTTTTGAGGTTCAGAGGAATGACATCTTTAAATGAAACAATGGACAAGCAAGTGAGTGATCACGTGGATTTAACGAGGGTGATCTGGCCTCCCGTGTGCCTCTGTAGTCTGAGAAGAGACGCCGTTAGGGATTATGACCTACTGGATCTGTACAGAGGGTACCTCAGAATCGGTAGCTGTTTGCATTTTAGGGTCTGTTTTATGATGCCTTGACCTTGCTGCACATCGTTGAGAAAAGGATGTGGATTATGTGTTGTGTGGTTGGTGGAGGTGCTTGGGGCCCTGCAGGACATGTGATGGCAGATCCTAGGAGGCCTAGCAGTCTGGGATGCTGCAGTAGAGTCAGGCTTTCTAAAGACCTGAGAACACGAGACAGGAGGAAATAGCCACTGCTCAGAGGCTTCATTCTAAGAGATTCTGCTCTGTGTCCTTCAACAATGTATACAGGAATAGCCAACAAGTGCCTGAAAAAGAGTCTCCGTGTCTCTTCTGAAAGCCCTGTCACTGAGCTGTGAGCATTTCCAAAAATGCAACTCTGCAAGAAGTAACCGTGAACATTTAAGATAAGGAATACATGAGACCACATTATATTGCTGTGAAATTTTAACCTTAGATATAGAAGGTAATCAAAAATGAAAGCCATACCTTTTTGCTTGAAGTGTACGGTGGTGCCAATTTCTAAAAAAGAAACATTTAACAAAACGAAAACAAATAAACAATCTTTTATCAATTGAGGATAAATATAAGGATAGTCTGGTACTCTCCACTGAAAGGAGAATGAGAGAAAGAGTGGAAAGAACATTTTAATAGAAACAGATTCTGCTAGAGATAGAGAGAAAGAAGAATAGAAAGAGGTAGTTGGAATAGATACCGTGCAGCCAGAGGTAGCAAAAAAGTGATTTGCTTGATGCTTGTACTTGATGCTATGTGTTATGTGTGTACACAAGTGCCAGAATTCTGAGTCTAGAATGTAAAAGCCTCTGTACTGAGTTTGGTGGCATCGTAGCATTTATCTGGTCCTCAGCCTTACCCTATGATTTTGTTCTTGGGGCACTTCCTTCACGCCAGCCGCCATCTTGCTGTTCTTCTAACATGCCAAGTTTGTTCCAACTCTGAAACCTTCACACAAGCTGTTTTGTCTGCTTGGACCCTACTCTCCCAGATGTTTGTAATGCACACTCAATAATTTCCTTTGCATTTCTACTGAAATATCACACCTCAGTAAGGACTCCCCCCATTGCATTACCAAAAGTAGTAACCTCCGTTCTTTCTCCATTCCTTTCCCTGCTTACTAGTCTAGTGCACTTCTCTCTCCTTGGCATCCTGCGATGCACTTGCTTATTTCCGGTGTGTCTCTTCCGTTAGAATATACGCGCCAGGAGGGCAGCGACAGTGCATGTCTCATCAATATTGTGTCTCTAGTGCTTAGATTTGTGCCTGGCGTGTAGTAGATATTCAATAAATACTTGTTGGATGTATAAATAAATCTCAGGATTGGGAGCACTCACATGGGCCAAATTTTTGGAATCCCTTCAAAGGCTCTTTATCAAGTAAACCACAATACTCTCGGATCTTTCCATGCAAATACGTAAAATGTTCATAGGATAACATTTTGAATCTCGGCACCAACTTAAACATTGGTCAGCTCTAGCAGCCCAAACTGACAGTGGGATTTTCTTCTCTGTGACCATTACACATAGCCCTGCATTCCTGAGTAACACTCTTTTGTTGTTGTTGTTGTTGTTGTTGTTTTGTTTTACTTCAAAAGTAGTGACTGGGCTCCTCAGCCAGGGGAAGCCTTCTGAATTAGCCTTCTGGTTACCTTCTACTCCTACTGGAAATTTGCTCATGCTTTTTTGTGGCTTCTAGAACAAATACCAGAATCTTTCACTTTTTTTTTTTTTTTTTTTGGTCTTCCACAATATCCTTCACCCCTATCCAGACTCCTCAGCAGCTATCACCTCTGCACTCCAGTCCCCTTAGCCCTCCTTCGCTGTTCATGGTACCACGTTTCCTCTGCCATAGAGGCCTGGACCCAGAGTATATCTCACCCTCACTCATTCTTTAGAATTCAGTTTTTCCTTCCACAGGAAAATCTTCCTTGGTCTCCATGATAAACTCAAGTCCCTTTATTATAAATAAGTTCTGCTCTCCTTCATAAAACCCAGCTCAGTTTTAGTTTCAAATGTATCTGTCTGATGCTTTGATTATGCCTGTCTTCTGCAGTAGGCTTTGTGTTCCACGGAGGGAGGGGCTGTGCCTGTTGTTTGCTGTTGTAGCCCAGGCCCTGTGTGGCAGCCACTGTGGATGCATAACATGCCAAAAAAGAAGATCTAGAACCACTGAAATAGGAGAAAATCAACTAGGTGCCATACATCTTCTAACCTAGTACAGCCGGGAGCTGATTAGCTAAATTCCTTATTCTCTGATTTAGCACAAACAGGTCGTATCTTTGAATTCTGGTCTGCAGAGTTTCTAACACTCAGAGCAACCTACTAATCTCGTCCCTCGTGGATTTTTCACTTTTCTACCTAAAGGTCACCAGGAGACGCTCTTAAACACTAGGTCATTATCTAGTGTTCTTATGATGGCAATGAAGAATGGCACAAATGTTCTAGTGTCAGAAGTCTGAAAATTTTGGCTGCAAGACAGCATGAGAAAAACTAGTGCCAGCAGGCAGTTCCTTAAAGCTAACTGTGTCGGGGCTGGCAGATGACTTCGTGGTTAGGGGTGCTGGACTCCCACATGGCAACCGTGGTTTGAGTCCCAGACCTGGGGGCTTGATTTCCCACTTTCATTCTCTCTCTTACTCTGTCCCTCTCTGGTCAAACTAAAATAAATAAATACAGTTAAATAAAAAATAATTCTTAAAAAAAAAAAAAAAAAAAAAAACAAAACCAAGCTAACTTCTGGTACACTGGAAGGGAATCCAGTCTGAAAATTCTATTATGTCATGCTAGCTGGCACAGATCTGGGTACGCTTCTGAGGATACTGAAAGACATCAGCGCCAGCCCTCCTATCCTGCAGGTCCATTACTTTCAGATATTTCCAATCAATAAATGTGACAGGGACCAGTAGTTAGCGTAATGGCTGTGTCACTGGACTCCCATGTAGTCGACCACAGTTCGCGTCCTGGGCCCGGTGGCTTAAAACTCAAGCCGGGCACGTGCGCGTGTGTGCCCAAGATCCAGAGAGGAGAATGGAGGAGAAGGGATTGCAGTGTGGCCATCCCCCCTGGGGGTGATTTCTCACTTTCTGTCTCTCTGTCTCTCTCTGTCTTTCTGGTGAGCGCACACGCCCTATAGTGAAAACCGCTCCAAAATAAAAAAAGGAAGAAAATAAATAAATAAATGTGACACAGTGTAAGTTCATATAGAAAGACAGAGGAAGAGTTCTCTTCTAGCGGGAGTCAGTAACTGGTCCCATTCTCACCTGGAAGTGCAGTGGATTCTGCTAGTACATGAAACACCAGCCTTCTCCTGGCGACAGCCTTTCCCACATATCTCATATCTCATTATCTGATCCCTAACATTTCAATGGTGTACGGAACATACTGCCTCTTGTTTTCTCTCCTCGTACCTGCTTTATATCTTTTCTTTGAAATCAACGTATGGCTTGCATATTGCTGCATGGGTGCTGCAGAGAAGCTGCATTTATCCTAATGTAAGGGAACAGATTCAGTGAGCTCACACAGACAGCGAGAAGCAGAGCTGAGCCTGAAATTAAAGGCTCCCACTTCTATAGCTAGAATCCAGTCCATCATTCCACAATACTCCTTCGTTACACACACACACACACACACACACACACACACATATATATTTAGAAAAGGAAGGCCTCTGGGGGCCAGCAGATGGTGTTGCAATTACGTTCTGGACTATCACATGGCCAACTGCAGTTCGAGTTCTGGACCCAGTGGCTTCAAATCACACCAGGCCTGTGTGCATGCATGCTCAAGGTCCCAGGAGGAAAATGGAGGAGAAGGGACTGAAGCATGGCCATTCCCTCTGGGGGGTGGGAGTGTGATTTCTCATTTTCCCTCTCACTGTCTTTGTCTCTCTCTCTCTCTCTGGGAAATTCATGTACTCTAAACCTCTCTCTAAAAATAAAATAAAATAAAAAAAAGCAAGGCCTCTATAACTCTAGGGGGGTATCACTGGGCCATTAACATAATTCAACACTGCCAGCAGGTGGCATGGTGGTTTAAGGTGCTGGATCCCACAGGACTGACTGTGTAGTTAGAGTCCTGAACTGTCTCTCTCTTTCTAATGAGCATATACTCCCTATGGCAAATATCTAAAAAAACCAAAAACATAATTTAGTACTGGCTAGAAAGTTGTGCTCTTATGCAAAGTACAAATTTTCTTCTTTCTTGTGTCATGTCTCTTGGCTCATTGTATTTTTTTTTAAGAATTATTTATTTTATTTTATTTGTTATTACTATTTAAATTTGACCAAGAGATACACAGAGCATGAGAGAAAGAAAGTGAGAAAGAAAGCCACCAGGTCTGGGACTTGAACCACAGTTGGCCACGTGGGAGTCTAGCACCTTAACCACTGCATCGCTTGCTGACCCTATTTTTAAGAAAATGTGTAAGGATGCCTCAAGCCCACGGAATGATATTCTTTACCCAGAGGAGCCTAAATCCTAGATGGTATCGCCTTCAGGTAAAGAACACTGTTTCTCCTGCTCCATCTCTGGTCCACAGGCTTCAAGGGAATGAGTCCAAGTCCTTGTTTGGGAACCAGGACAGTCAGGGAGGCCAATAATTCCGATGAAACTACAAAATGTCTCTTTACCCCACTTTACCTCCATTCCATTATCAGTAAAATGAGTTTAACATACCCTACTAAATCTGAACTATAAATTAGATAAGTTAATGAACGCACTGTTCTTACATTGGGTCATATACATAGTAAATGCTCAATAAATAACAATTTTTGTTACCAGTTTTGTGGTCAAATCTCTTCTAGAGAGGATGATTTGTGCAATTTTGGTGAACTGAAAAAGATATCTTAAGTAAACCATGGCAATGTAGGCCCAAAGAATGAAAAAGATATGTAAAAAAAAAAATCTATTGCAGTAATATGATGAATAACAAACGTACAGGGAGATTCTAGAAACTCTATCCCTACACCCGTAACACACACACAATATGATAGGAGAGCAAATTGAAGAAGCAGCATTTGGTCAGGAGGAAGCTAGGCATGTGCCTGCATTAACCTGTCACTACAAGCTTGGTAAGAGTCTACACGTTCTAAATGAATCTTTTAGGAAAAAATCTCTACTAAACAACTACAGAGATGATTAAAGGAGGGATAAAAAAGCATCCTCACATACTGCAATTTTGAAGAAAATATCAGAAAAATTTAGATAAAAACTATATTTTCTTAAAATATTTTTTAAAAACAAAGTTACTAATTACATTTTTAGGTACTCCTCCCTATTCCTGCAATAAATCAACTATTTTGTGCACTACTGAAGATCTTAACACTTTGAATTTCACTTGTCTTTAAGGAAAGAAAATGGAGTGCTTATTTTGTACTATTTTTTCTTTTTAAATTCATTCTCTTCTGTTAAGAGCAGAAAATTCCTTTCTGAGGAACAAAACCCTGAGTTTTTCTGAGCTGCGATCTTTAAAACCTTGGTCATATGCTGCCATCTGGTGGTAAAACTCAGATATGGTCCCCTGTGCTTTGTAAAGGAATCATCTTTGTCCACAAGGTGGCAATAATAGGAGAAATAAAACTATTTTTTTCAGCATCAGAGCAGACATAAAATATTCTTTTAAAAGGGAGTTTTCTATTAATATGAGCAAGAAAAGAATATGTTCTGTCCTTAACAATTGAAAAGGGCTCTTTTCTTTCTTGATATAGGGTGATCTCCTGTTCTTTTTTTTATTTTTGGAGAGGATTTTGCTATAGGGCATGCACACTAGCCAGAAAGATAGAGAGACAGAAAGCGAGAAATCACCCCCCAGGGGGATGGCCATGCCGCAATCCCTTCTCCATTCTCCTCTGGGGATCTTGGGCACGCACACGCGCGCACACACACACACACACACGGCATGAATTTAAATCACCAGATCCGGGAATCAAACCGTGGGTGACTACATGGGAGTTCAGCGACATAGCCATTACGCCAACTGCTGGTCCCAATCTCCTGTTCTTGAACAGAACTTCATTGCCAGGGAATTGTTCTTTTAGGATTCCCTGAACATACCTGGGACCTATGATTTTTTATGCCTTTCAGAAGAACTTTTCTCTGCATATTGATTTTTTAACAGCAAATACACTTAACAAGTAAGCATGTTACACAATATATACATAATTAATATGGAACTTAACAGGATGAAACACAACAAAATGTAAGTCTCCCCATTTTTTGGCAGTGATATAAGTGAAATTAGCATGGCCCCAGGCATAATGGAGAGAGATATAAACCTACCCCAGCAATAACATGGCTCAAACATTGGTAATCTAAGTATAGAGAACATTCTAGACACTCTTTTTTTTTTTTTTTTTGAGAGATTTTCGCTATAGGGCGCGTGAGCTCGCCAGACAGAGAGAGAGACATAGAGACAGAAAACGAGAAATCACCCCCCAGGGGGGATGGTCACGCCACAATCCCTTCTCCTCCATTCTCCTCTCAGGATCTTGGGCACGCACGCATACGCGCCCGGT